>NC_082728.1:30424369-30739369 GCF_030144855.1 Hypanus sabinus
ATTGCCCTTGCGGGA
Source organism: Hypanus sabinus (assembly GCF_030144855.1). Taxonomy (NCBI): domain Eukaryota; kingdom Metazoa; phylum Chordata; class Chondrichthyes; order Myliobatiformes; family Dasyatidae; genus Hypanus; species Hypanus sabinus. The sequence continues at coordinate 30,424,385 of NC_082728.1, forward strand.
GAAGCAATAGAAGACTCTTCATGTTTGTGCTGGCTCTCCCCACGACCAGTGCAGCTATTTCCACTTCCTCCGCTTTTCCACTTACATTGTTCAATTCTTCTGGGGTATAGAAAGACTTATAGATTAACCTTACAATGATTCTCACTCCTATTAATCAGTGAGTATGTGATTACTATAGATATTAATGTACATTTTAACCTCAAATGCAACTGATTTGTGACTTAAGGAATGAAAGCGTAAAAGCTGTTTATCTCTGCAGGAGCTACAAATTAAATCTTCAGAGAGGTGAGCACACACTCACTCATTTTATGACAGGCTTTTGGCACCCAGGTCCCGAAGGTCAACAGCAAAAGAAAAAAATATCTGCTTACTGTGCTGTATTCAGGCAAATAAATAAGTTTAGGAGACTGACAGTCTGCATTTTCACAACAATTTGAAAAATAAAAGCTGAAATTTAGTTCTTTGCAGGTGACCACACATAAAAATAGAATTGATCAAAAAGGGTCTGAAACTAATAAACAAAATCTTCATTGCCTCACCCATTGGTAAGTAGATATCACTACGAAGGTTTAACAGTTATTAAACATAATTAATAAAATAAATCTTTCCAAACCTTAACCATCCCATATCGTATGTAACCAGTTTGATTTGGAACTCGTTAACATAGGCTCTGCAGGCTGCAATTTGCTGGTAATGTCACATTATGTCAAAGAGCCTCAGAAAATCAACTCTGTAAATTGTAGGATTTTCACATTTCTTTTAAAAGTATAAGTATATTGTAAACCAAGATCTGATGCATCCTCTTGCCCTGACACAGACTCTCGTCAAATTAGGTTCATGGGGTTGTAATAACTTCTCCAGGATCTTCCAAGTGGTAATTATTCACTCACTACAAAAGAAACTAATGCTGGCCATGAACTTGAACCTATGTTTGATGGAGGCAGGGGAAAAAGATTGTCACTTAATCTAATCCCATGAGGTGTGTTAATAATTCAAATATTTTTGAAGACTGGCTTTGTCAGTGTTAGTAGCTGGTTACTTTTAGAAACCTGGGGGTGGGGAATGGAGAGTAAGGAGGCAAATGCTTTTTTCCCTCACTGCTTGCAACCCAAGAGGAGGAGGAGGAATGTTTCCTGGACTGAATGTGCTGCATTTGGGAACAGTCCAGACTGTTCCTTGTACAGTCAGTGATATAGCTCTAGATGGGGTCTAGGATCAGATGCCCTTGTGAACAAGCTCTCCTGGAGGTGTGGATTGCCCATGGTTACTGTTGTAGTCTGCCCCTGCATCCTTTGCACATGGCTGGCCAAAGTTATCGATCAGGTTACACAGCACTTCCCAACTAAAACCTTCACCTTCCACCCTATGTAATCCTTCCTTGTTAATATCCAGCCCGTTTGTCTCAAACATATTTAAACATTTTGAAATGTGAGTAGCTTTGATCTGACTGTCAACACCAACGACATGTGGATATTGCCCTTTCGGGAGAAGCAGGAATTAAGAGACTTTGATTCAGAATAAGACATACCCCATTTAAAATGCAGACAAGAAGGAATTAGGACTGAGAGGATTATAATTCTGAGTTATTTTCCCCTGTATACCTAAAACATACAGTATATCCAAAGTCAAGGTAGGCAGATTTTTCACTAATGAGGGGGTGAGGGGAGGGGACGTGATCAAGAGTTGAGAGTAAGTGTTGGGTGCAACATCAGATTAGTCACAACCTCACTGAACGATGGAACAATACTGCAAAGTCACATCTTTTTTTTGCATTTTTATTAATAAATAGCTAATATCAGTCAGTCATATGATATTATCCTTACAGTGATACAACCTTGAAATGGTCGATTGTTTAAAAAAAAGACTTTTCATATGATGAGTTCCATTGTTCCTTGATGCTGAGATATATTTTAGGATGCTCTGGGACACATCATCAGTGATGCAAGCTGAGGTCAATGGGTGCTTTGGGTCTTTCAACATCAGACACTCTCACCCAGGAGACTCAGCCAGGGTTGATCAGGCCCTGGCTTGTGTCCCAGCAGCACAGGTCCACGGGTCATATGTCTTGATCCATAGCCATCTGAAGAGCCATCAGGAATGTCACAGAGGTTTGTTCGGCAGCCTCTGTGATGGTCCTAATGCCTCTTTGTTTTGCAGTCCCCATAATGCCAAGGAGAGAGGTGCATGCCACCTCTCTATAGGCTCACATTGTGCCATGTCTCACCCCTGTCTGGACTTTTGATAAAGTCCCACATAGGAGATTAGTGGGCAAAATTAGGGCACATGGTATTGGGGGAAGAGTACTGACATGGATTGAAAATTGGCTGGCTGACAGGAAACAAAGAGTAGTGATTAACGGGTCCCTTTCAGAATGGCAGGCTGTGACCAGTGGGGTACCGCAAGGTTCGGTGCTGGGACTGCAGCTGTTTACAATATACATTAATGATTTAGATGAAGGGATTAAAAGTAACATTAGCAAATTTGCTGATGACATAAAGCTGGGTGGCAGTGTGAAATGTCAGGAGGATGTTATGAGAATGCAGGGTGACTTGGACAGGTTGGGTGAGTGGGCAAATGTATGGCAGATGCAGTTTAATGTGGATAATGTGAGGTTATCCACTTTGGTGGCAAGAATAGAAAGGCAGATTACTATCTAAATGGAGTCAAGTTTGGAAAACGGGAAGTACAACGAGATCTAGGTGTTCTTGTACATCAGTCAATGAAAGCAAGCATGCAGGTACAGCAGGCAGTGAAGAAAGCTAATGGCATGCTGGCTTTTATAACAAGAGGAATAGAGTATAGGAGTACAGGGCCCTGGTGAGACCAGACCTGGAGTATTGTGTGCAATTTTGGTCTCCAAATTTGAGGAAGGACACTCTTGCTATTGAGGGAGTGCAGCGTAGGTTCACAAGGTTAATTCCCGGAATGGTGGGACTGTCACATGTTGAAAGATTGGAGGGACTGGGCTAGTATACACTGGAATTTAGAAGGATGAGAGGGGATCTGATTGAAACATGTAAGATTATTAAGGGATTGGACACACTGGAGGCAGGAAGCATGTTCCGGCTGATGGGTGAGTCCAGAACTAGAGGCCACAGTTTAAGGATAAGGGGTAGGCCATTTAGAACAGAGATTCAGAAAAACTTTTTCACCCAGAGTGGTGGATATGTGGAATGCTCTGCCCCAGAAGGCAGTGGAGGCCAAGTCTCTGGATGCATTCAAGAGAGAGTTAGATAGAGCTCTTATAGATAGCGGGGTCAAGGGATATGGGGAGAGGGCAGGAACGTGGTACTGATTGTGTATGATCAGCCATGATCACAGTGAATGGCGGTGCTGGCTAGAAGGGCCGAATGGACTACTCCTGCACCTACTCCCTATTGTCTATTGACTATTGTCCCTGGCAGTGCTCTACCAGCTCCAGGTACTTGACTTTCTTCTGCACAAATGCTTCCTCAAGGAATTGGCAGTTCTATCACGTCACCTGCTTTGAGGTTTCTGACAGAATGACCGTGTCAGGCATCAGGGATGATGATGATGCAATGAAGTCAGGGAACTCTAAATGCTTGCCAAGATCAACTTTCTCTTGTCAGACCTTAGTGAGCAAGCCTGCTGGTGATCCATGCTGAGACTATGGTTTGTCTCCAGCTGTGACAAAGGCTATGGGCTCTCTGGGTTGGCAGAGATGCTTATGGTTGTTAATGGGCAAGGAGATATTTCCTAATGGCTCTTTACTTTGCAGTCCCCGTAAGCACCTGACCATGGCATCAGTAGTAGCAGCCTTCTTCTAGGGTTTCGGGCAGCTGTTGAGATGTGCTCCAGGGTCCCTCTGCCGGGCGACAAGGTTCGCTGGAGTAGGCAGGACATCGTACACAGCCTGGATCATGAACAATGCACTGGGATTCTGCCTGCCAGATGTTAGACTAAGAGATCTTCCACTTCAGCGTACCCTCCCACCTTGTCCAAGTTCCCTGCTGCCTCAGTTCTACCATCCTGGTGGTACACACATTCTTGATAGCTGTATACACCTCCTTCTGGATGAGTTTCTGCACTGGGCCTGTTGAAGTGGGTTGAATAGAAGCTGCTCAGCCCTACCTGACCAGACACCATAGTCACTACCAGATCCCCGCAGCACATAGGGGACTCAATCATCTCTACTGCATCCTGGGCCTTCCATTTTTTTGCCTGTCTGGACCTCAATGACTGCTGTTGAGACTAGTATATAACAAAAAGCAAAATAAAATCAAACACTCAAAATAACCATTTTGTCTCTATGTGCTTTAGTACAGAGTCTTCTAGATACAATAGATTATTTTCAGATATCAAGTTCAATTTTAATTGTCATCCAACCATATATGACTATCCATGAATACAGCTAAACAAAACAGTGTTCCTTCTGTGCCAAGGTGCAAAACACAGTTCCAACGGTCATACACAGCATAAGGCACATATAGCACACATTAGATAGCTGTAAATATACAGTCACACAAAAACAAATATAACAAATCTGAATTTATTTGATGCATGTGAGCCCCTGCCACAATGGTGACACAATTGTCTGGGCAGCTTGGTTTTTTTTCTTGGTTTCTCTACAATTTTGTTCACGCTCACTTTCATTTTTGACTGCAAATTGATGCATTTCTGTAATTTCATTGAAGCAGCGAATTTGACTGCTCTTTTAAATTTAAGTTGTGCTTTAGTTATGAGCTATTTATGGATGCTTTCTTGTAAGATTCCACAAATTAAATGATCTCTCAAATTAAATGATCTTTAAGCCCATGACTGAACAGACAATGCTCGGATAATCTCTTCAATTCATTGACGTACTGTATGTTGAAATGGACTCTCCTTTTTGATTCCACTTATGAAACCATAAGTATTCTGTGATCAACTGTTGCATCAGTTCTAAATTTTCCTGTATTAATTTTACAGAATCAGCAAAGCTAATTTCTGCTGGTCTGGCTGGAGCTGTTAAACTCTGAAGCAAAATATATGTTTTTAAACCCAATGTATTTAGGAAAATTGGTACTTGTTTCTCATTGGTTATTTCATTTGCTTCAAAATACTGCTCAATTTGCACAATATATAAGATCCAATTATCTGCTGTGTAATCAAACACATCAATCATTTTGATACAGCCAACCATTTCTGCACTTCTTAATGATTATTATCGGGGGACGTCACGTGATGACGCAGGATCGAGACATGGAAATCCAGCTCTCCCGTAAAAAAACTAGTAAAGTAAAGTTTAAGTGAAGAAGAGTTAATAAATATTTTCTAAAAACGACTTATAAACAACTCAGGACTATCTTTAGATATGTCTCCTAAACAGAAACAGAAGAGAACTACTACTTTGAAGACAGCGCAAGTTGGCAAAGAAAGAGGCCCGACCATTATGACGGAACCTCGTACTCCAGTTGGATCTCTTCCCGGCGAAGTACATGTCGCCTCCGATGATGCAGAACAGAAAACTACGGCAGCATCAACAGACTCTACGAAGAAACAGCAGGAACTGAACATGCGTGAAGAAACGGGTATGTGCAAACAGAACTACAAGTTCTAGCTGCGACTGAAAGTGAAAGTGAACTGGAAGTAGAATCAGACTCTCTGGAAAACACATGAGGAAATAGATGAAGGAGAAGAAGAACAGGAAGAAATTAAAGGTGGAAGACTTTCTGGAGACTTAAGAAAAGCCCTGATACAAATAATGCATGAATAAAAGCATTAAAAGTAATAAAAACATATTAAAAATATGAAGATTACACTTGATAAGGTGGTGGAAAAACAAAAGAAAATGGATAAGAAAGTTAAAAAGTTGGAAGAAAAAATGGGAGACACCACTGAAAGAGTGGACAAGATGGAAGATAATATCCTTGCCTGGACATCAGAAAGAAAATGGTTGTTCGAAAAAGTAGATGTGCTTGAAAATTTTAGCAGATGAAACAATATTAAGATTGTTGGTCTTAAAGAAGGTATAGAGGGAGAAGATCCAATAAAATTCTTTCAAAAATGGATCCCAGAAATCTTGGAAATGGAAGAAGGAAGTCAGTTAATTGAAATCAAAAGGGCTCCTAGAGCTTTAAGACCAAAACCCCAACGAGATCAAAATCCATGATCAACCTTGATAAAATGCTTAAGATATCAAGATAAAGAAAAGATCTTGAAGGCAGCTGCTCAAGGTGCCAGAAAGAGAAATGGGCCATTGATGATAGAAGGGAAAAGAGTTCTTTTCTATCCTGATATAAGTTACAACCTTTTGAAGAGGAGGAAGGAATTTAACCCAGTGAAAAAAATCTTATGGGAAAAGGGTTATAAATTTATACTGAGCTACCCAGCAACACTGATAATCTTCTTGGATGACGAAGAAAGAAGATTTTTTACTGATCATAGGAAAGCGGAGGAGTTTGTACAAGAACTTCCTAATATTCATGAGATGCGGTAAAGAATTATGGAAGTGAAATGGATTAAAGATGAAGACTGAGATAGGAATCAGATTTAATGTATATTTAAGAGTAGGAGATTATACAAATATACTTTAAGTATATGATAGAAAGGGAGAAAGATAAAAAATTGAGGAATATTAATTGGGAGTAGAGATACTAATTTTTTTCTTCACTTATATATATATATATATATCTTTTTTTTGTTATGGGGAGCTGGAGGAGCTTCTGATTGATTGCTATGGGATTCACGTGTGGAATCATGGCTATTGCCATGACCCGTAAAACGGAGGGGGGTAATGTTGTGTTTCTATTCATTCACAACATTAGTGGGGGGGGGTATTTTGTTATCTTTTTCTTTACTATCTATCGTTCCTCTATTTTTCCTTTTTTGCCTGGATGATGGGGGGGGGGGGGGGGAGACACATAGCAACATGAAAAATTTTAAAGAGATTCCCCAATGTATTATGAAATGACTAATTTACTCAATTTTTTCAGTTTTAATGTTAATGGGCTTAATGGACCGGTGAAAAGAAGAAGAGTTTTAACATATATTAAGAAAATGAAAGTAGATATAGCTTTTTTGCAGGAAGCACATTTAACAGAGATAGAACATCAGAAATTAAAGAGAGATTGGGTTGGAAGTGTTATTGCAGCTTCATTTAATTCAAAGGCGAGGGGAGTTGCAATTTTGGTTAATAAAACCTTACCAATTAAAATACAGAATGTACTAATTGATTCTGCGGGGAGATACGTGATTATACACTGTCAAATCTTTTCAGAATTATGGACTCTTATGAATATTTATGCACCAAATGAAAATGATGCAAAATTCATACAAGAAGCTTTTTTGAATTTGGTCGATGCACACAATAAAATATTAATAGGTGAAGATGTTAACTTTTGTCCAGACCCAGTTCTAGATAGGTCAACTAAGGTTGTTACAAAATCAAAAGTAATAAAACTAACTTTATCATTGATGAAAGACTTAAGTTTGATTGATATATGGAGAAGAATTAATCCAAGAGAAAGAGATTATTCATTTTATTCAAATAGACATAAAACTTATTCAAGGATTGATTTTTTTCCTATCATCAATAAGTATTCAGGATAGAGTGAAAAGTGCGGAATATAAAGCGAGAATACTGTCAGATCATTCCCCCTTGATAATGACAATGATAATGATGGATAAGGAGGAATTGATTTACAGATGGAGATTTAATTCAATTTTATTAAAACATCAAGATTTTTGTGATTTAATGGGAAAACAGATCCAAATTTTTTTGGATACAAGCTCACATTCAGTTGAAGATAAACTTATATTATGGGAAGTGATGAAAGCATATTTGAGGGGCTAGATAATAAGTTATACTTCTAAAATTAAGAACAAATATATGGTAGAAATAGATCAATTAGAAAAAGAGATTACAAAATTAGAAAAAGAATCTCAAAGATATATGACAGAAGAAAAACAAAGACAACTTGTCAATAAGAAGTTACAATATAATACGCACCAGACATACTGAATGGAAAAAGCAATTATGAGAACTAAACAGAGATATTATGAATTAGGTGAAAGATCACACAAGATTCTTGCTTGGCAGTTGAAAACAGAACAGGCTTCCAAAACAATAAATGCAATTTGAACAAGTGCAAATAAAATTACGTATAAACCTTTAGAAATTAATGAAACTTTAAAACATTTTTATTCCGAATCTGTCAATCAGAAACACAAAATGAGGTTGCTGAGATAGAAAAATCACAAATAACTCTTCCAAAATTGAATTCAGAAGAACAGAAAGGATTAAATATGCCCTTTACATTTAAAGAGGTTGAAGAAGCTCTAGGATCACTACAGAGTAATAGATCTCCAGGAGAAGACAGTTTTCCGCCTGAATTTTATAAAAAATTTAAAGATTTATTAATCCCTCCCTTTATGGAATTAATATATCAAGCAGAAAGAACACATAAACTTCTTTCAATCTTTTTCGACAGTGATCTTAATAGTATTGCCAAAAAAAAGATAGAGATCCTTTAAAACCAACATCATATAGGCCTATTTCTTTGTTGAATATGGATTATAAAATAATAGCAAAAATTTTATCTAATAGATTATCTAGATATTTACCAAAATTAATATATATGGATCATACAGGCTTTATTAAAAATAGACAATCAGTGGGTAATTTAACTCGGTTACTTAGCATAATTCATTTGGCACAGAAGGAGGAGGAAATGAGTGTGGCAGTTGCTTTGGATGCAGAAAAAGCATTTGATAGATTGGAATGGGACTTTTTATTTAAGGTATTGGAAAAATATGGGTTAGGAAAATCGTTTATAAACTGGATGAAAACCTTAAATACTAGTCCCAAAGCTAAAGTAGTGATAAATGGTCAAATTTCAACATCATTCCAGTTAACAAGGTCAGCTAGACAAGGCTGTCCATTATCACCTGCCCTATTTGTATTGGCGATAGAACCATTAGCTGAATTAATTAGAACCAATTCAGATATAATGGGCTTCAGAGTTAACCAGGAGGAATATAAGATTAATTTATTTTCTGATGATGTTCTGATTTATCTAACAAACCTATTGCATTCATTGCATAAACCATCTTTTAGATTGGAAGAATATGGGAAAATATCAGGGTATAAAGTAAACTGGGATAAAAGTGAAATTTTACCCCTTACTAAAGGAGATTATAGTCAATGTCGATTAGTAACTCAATTTAGATGGCTGATAAATGGTATAAAATATTTAGGTATAAGAGTCGATAATGATATAAAGAATTTATATAAATTAAATTATTTGCCATTATTGAAAAAAATTCACGAGGATCTTGATAAATGGATGATGTTACCAATAACATTAGTAGGTAGAGTTAATGCTGTAAAATGAATATATTTTCTAGATTACAATATTTATTCCAAACATTACTAATACAACTGCCGCAGAAGTTTTTTCAAGAATTGACTAAATGTGTGAGGAAGTTTCTTTGGAAAGGTAAGATGTCAAGAATATCGTTGGAAAAATTGACATGTAAATTTGACCTAGGAGGGTTACAACTCCCAAATTTTAAGAATTATTATAAAGCAAATCAACTTAGATTTATTGCATCTTTTTTTGATGAAGATAAACTGGCTTGGATTAGAATAGAGTTAGATAAGATAGGAGAAAATATACCAGAAGATTTTATATATAAATGGGAATCCAAATGGATACGGTTAAAGAAAGAATCTCTTCTATTAAAATATTTGATTGATTTATGGAATAAGATAAATGTTGATGATGAGATAAAGAAATCTTTATTAGCAAAGAGAACCCCAATTCAAAGTAGACTCATTCCTTTTACACTGGATAACCAACTTCTATATAAGTGGTTTCAAAAAGGGATTAGATATATAGGTGACTGTTTTGAAGGAGGTATATTGATGTCATTTGATCAACTAAAGAATAAATATAAAAAAACAAACAACACTCTTTTCTGTTACTTTCCATTAAGGGCTTATTTAAGAGATAAGCTGGGTCAAACAATGTTAATGCCAAAGCCTTATGAAATAGAAATTTTAATTCAAAAAGGAAAAATTAAAAAAATTACTTCTTGTATGTATAATTTGATTCAAAAACAGACAATTAAACAAGGAATCCATAAGTCAAAACAAAAATGGGAAACTGATTTGAATATTAAAATTGATGAAACAAGTTGGTCAAGACTATGCCTTGACAGTAAGACAAATACAATAAACGTCCAACTTAGATTTTTTACATTAATTATATATTACACCACAAAAAATAAATAGATTAAACCCAAATTTATCTGACCAATGTTTTCGATGTAATCAAGAAATTGGTACTTTTTTACACTCTACTTGGTCTTGTTTTAAAATTCAACCTTTTTGGATAAATTTAAGACTTTTACTGGAACAAATTATTGGAATACAACTTCCACATAACCCAATATTATTTTTATTAGGCGATATTGAAGGGATAATACCGAAACCTAAATTGAATAAATATCAGAAAAAATTTATAAAAATTGCATTGGCAGTAGCCAAAAAAGCTATTGCAGTTACTTGGAAATCAGATTCATACTTAACTATGGACTGTTGGAATAATAAAATATTTAGCTGCATTCCACTTGAAAAAATGACTTACAATTTAAGAAATGAATATGATATATTTTTGAAAATTTGGCACCCTTATTTACAAAAGATAGGATTAAATATATAGGTCCTTCAAAGATAAAATTATTAGCTATTTGGGGAAAAATAAATAAAGATATATACTAAAACTATTTTGAACTCCATGGAGCATGTGGGGATCTTTCGATATCCAATCAATCTATCTATCTTTCTTTCTTTTTTTCTTTCTTTCTTTCTTTCTTTCTTTTAGATAGGGATGTTAAGGGGGGGGAGGGTTAAGGGGAGGGGGGAGGGTTAAGGGGAGGGGGAGGGCTGATATTAACTTTCATTACTCTATTATTCTATTCATTTTATGTAATTCTGTTAAAAATTGAATAAAAAAAATATTTAAAAAAATGATTATTATCACCCAGTACTTACTTTTTATGAAGCTGTGCATTCTTCTGTTTACAGCCTTTTTTAAAAAAAAACTTAATCATGTCTTCCCTTCAGAATAACATGTGCTGCACTGCTTTTTAAAAAACTTGGCAGTCTCCACTTACTGGGTTGCGTTTTTTTACTTGCTGTTCCTCGGTAGTTTTTTTTTAGTTTGAACGTCTCACTGCGCTTCAACAGGTCAGTAGCTGCTTTGAGTTAGTTTTAAAAAATACCTCATCACCAATGTTCTGTTTTGTAACTTCAAAACATTAAACTAATACAAAGGAAGTCACCGGAGTCTGAAAATGTGGGTCTAACTTTGAGGCATGGACATATTACATGGTATTGTGCTGATGTATCCAGTTCCTGTATTTATACATAAAACCCATAATCAATTATATAAAGAACAACAATGGTTAATCAAATAATATACTTCCAATGTTACTGAAATACTACTGAACTATTAAATACACAACAAATAACACCTTTGGTTGCCCTATAGAGGCGGCTGCATCTAAGTGTGCTGCCATTTTACTAGAAACTATAGTTGTAATTGGTTCTTCTGTGGTGCATACTGCAGTTTTTCATCTATCAAGCAAGTCTCTGGTGGTCTTCTTGGGGTGGCACTTGTTTCTCTAATATGGAATGTGCTCCTCTGAAATTATCTGTGATCTGGTTGACGCACCATCAAGAGGCGAGATACAGGCTTTTATTGGCTCTTTTGGAAGAGGACATCGAGGCTTGAGAGGAAGTGCGGCGGCGGCCATTTTCAAATTGTCCAATTGCTTCTCAGATCGGAGTTCTGAGAGGCGGGATTGCGCAGGCGCGTGAAGGAGGCCCGGGAAGGAGGGAAGATATATAAAGGAGATACTGAGTGAGGTAGTCCTCTTTTGAAAGAGGACAGCGAGGCTTGAGAGGAAGTGCGGCGGCGGCCATTTTCAAATTGTCCAAATGCTTCTCAGATCGGAGTTCTGAGAGGCGGGACTGCGCAGGCGTGTGAAGGAGGCCCGGGAAGGAGGGAAGATATATAAAGAACGCCGCCTTAAGAAGCGGGCAGCTTCGTTTGTGGGCAGCGGAGTGAGCCGGGCGCAGAGTGTAGGGCTTGGGCTCAGAGGACTTAGGCGGAAGAGGGCACAGTAGGCTTATCTTTTAGTTCTTGTATTTTCAGTTATTTGGGAGGTATGAGTGTGAGGGCAGCTGGTTGTTCTCGGTGTCGGATATGGGAGATCCTGGAGTCTCCAAGCCTCCCGGACGTCCACATCTGCACCAGGTGCACCGAACTGCAGCTCCTGAGGGATCGAGTTAGGGAACTGGAGCTGCAGCTCGATGACTTTCGCCTGGTCAGGGAAAGTGAGGAGGTGATAGAGAGGAGTTACAGGCAGGTGGTCACTCCAGGACCACGGGAGGCAGATAGGTGGGTTACAGTCAGGAAGGGGAAGAGGCAGGTACTAGAGAGTACCCCAGTGGCTGTACCCCTTGACAATAAGTACTCATGTTTGAGTACTGTTGGGGGGGACAGCCTACCTGGTGGGAGTGACAGTGGCCGAGCCTCCGGCACAGAGGACTGCCCTGTAGCTCAGAAGGGTAGGGTTAGAAGAAAGAGGTCCATAGTAATAGGGGACTCAATAGTCAGGGGCTCAGACAGGCGTTTCTGTGGAGGTGACCGGGAGTCCCGGATGGTAATTTGCCTCCCTGGTGCCAGGGTTCGGGACGTTTCTGATCGTGTCCAAGATATCCTGAAGTGGGAGGGTGAAGAGCCAGAGGTCGTGGTACATGTAGGTACCAATGACATAGGAAGGAAAGGGGAAGAGGTCCTGAAACGAGAGTATAGGGAGTTAGGAAGGCAGTTAAGAAGAAGGACCGCAAAGGTAGTAATCTCGGGATTACTGCCTGTGCCACGCGACAGTGAGAGTAGGAATAGAATTAGGTGGAGGATGAATTAGGTGGAGGCGTGGCTGTGGGATTGGAGCAGGGGGTAGGGATTCAAGTTTCTGGATCATTGGGACCTCTTCTGGGGCAGGAGTGACCTGTTCAAGAAGGACGGGTTACACTTGAATCGTGGGGGGACCAATATCCTAGCGGGGAGGTTTGCTAGGGCTACAGGGCGGACTTTAAACTAGTAAGATGGGGGGGGGGGGGAGACTATTTGAGGAGACTATGGGAGAGGAGGTTAGTTCACCAGTGGAGCAAGTAAATAGACAGTGTGTGAAGGAGGAAAGGCAGGTGATGGAGAAGGGATGCGCTCAGCCCGAAGATGTAGGGGAGAAGAAAGAAAAGGATAATAAATTTGAATGCATTGTTAGGGATGGAAAGAGAGGAGGAGATGGAGAGAATCTTAAATGTATCTATTTTAATGCTAGGAGCATTGTAAGAAAGGTGGATGAGCTTAAAGCATGGATTGATACCTGGAATTATGATGTTGTAGCTATTAGTGAAGCATGGTTGCAGGAAGGGTGTGATTGGCAACTAAATATTCCTGGATTTAGTTGCTTCAGGTGTGATAGAGTAGGAGGAGCCAGAGGAGGAGGTGTTGCATTGCTTGTCCGAGAAAATCTTATGGCGGTGCTTTGGAAGGATAGATTAGAGAGCTCCTCTAGGGAGGCCATTTGGGTGGAATTGAAGAATGGGAAAGGTGCAGTAACACTGATAGGAGTGCATTATAGGCCACCTAATGGGGCGCGTGAGTTGGAAGAGCAAATGTGTAAGGAGATAGCAGATATTTGTAGTAAACACAAGGTGGTGATTGTGGGAGATTTTAATTTTCCACACGTAGACTGGGAAGCTCATTCTGTAAAAGGGCTGGATGGTTTAGAGTTTGTGAAATGTGTGCAGGATAGTTTTTTGCAACAATACATAGAAGTACCGACTAGAGATGGGGCAGTGTTGGATCTCCTGTTAGGGAATGCGATAGGTCAGCTGACAGATGTATGTGTTGGGGAGCACTTCGGGTCCAGTGATCACAATAGCATTAGCTTCAATATAATTATGGAGAACGACAGGACTGGAGCTAGAGTTGAGATTTTTGATTGGAGAAAGGCTAACTTTGAGGGGATGCGAAGGGATTTAGAGAGAGTGGATTGGGTCAAGTTGTTTTATGGGAAGGATGTAATAGAGAAATGGAGGTCATTTAAGGGTGAAATTATGAGGGTACAGAATCTTTATGTTCCTGTTAGGGTGAAAGGAAAGGTTAAAGGTTTGAGAGCACCATGGTTTTCAAGGGATATTAGAAATTTGGTTCAGAAAAAGAGGGATGTCTACAATAGATATAGGCAGCTTGGAGTAAAGGAATTGCTCGAGGAATATAAAGAATGTAAAAGGAATCTTAAGAAAGAGATTAGAAAAGCTAAAAGAAGATACGAGGTTGGTTTGGCAAATAAGGTGAAAGTAAATCCGAAAGGTTTCTACAGTTATATTAAAAGCAGGAGGATAGTGAGGGATAAAATTGGCCCCTTAGAGAATCAGAGTGGTCAGCTATGTGTGGAACCGAAGGAGATGGGAGAGATTTTGAATGATTTCTTCTCTTCAGTATTCACTAAGGAGAAGGATATTGAATTGTCTAAGGTGTGGGAAACAAGTAAGGAAGTTATGGAACCTATGACAATTAAAGAGGTGGAGGTACTGGCGCTTTTAAGAAATTTAAAAGTGGATAAATCTCCGGGTCCTGACAGGGTATTCCCCAGGACCTTGAGGGAAGTTTGTGTAGAAATAGCAGGAGCTCTGGCGGAGATCTTTAATATGTCATTAGAAACGGGGATTGTGCCGGAGGATTGGCGTATTGCTCATGTGGTTCCATTGTTTAAAAAGGGTTCTAGAAGGAAGACTAGCAATTATAGACCTGTCAGTTTGACATCAGTGGTGGGTAAATTAATGGAAAGTATTCTTAGAGATAGTATTTATAATTATCTGGATGGACTGATTAGAAGTAGCCAGCATGGATTTGTGCGTGGAAGGTCATGTTTGACAAACCTTATTGAATTTTTTGAAGAAGTTACGAGGAATGTTGACGAGGGTAAGGCAGTGGATGTAGTCTATATGGACTTCAGCAAAGCCTTTGACAAAGTTCCACATGGAAGGTTAGTTAAGAAGGTTCAGTCGTTAGGTATTAATGCTGGAGTAATAAAATGGATTCAACAGTGGCTAGATGGGAGATGCCAGAGAGTAGTGGTGGATAATTATTTATCGGGATGGAGGCCGGTGACTAGCGGGGTGCCTCAGGGATCTGTTTTGGGCCCAATGTTGTTTGTAATATACATAAATGATCTGGATGATGGGGTGGTAAATTGGATTAGTAAGTATGCCGATGATACTAAGGTAGGAGGTGTTGTGGATAATGAGGTGGATTTTCAAAGCTTGCAGGGAGATTTATGCCGGTTAGAAGAATGGGCTGAACGTTGGCAGATGGAGTTTAATGCTGAGAAGTGTGAGGTTCTACATTTTGGCAGGAATAATCCAAATAGAACATACAGAGTAAATGGTAGGGCATTGAGGAATGCAGAGGAACAGAGAGATCTAGGAATAACTGTGCATAGTTCCCTGAAAGTGGAGTCTCATGTAGATAGGGTGGTGAAGAGGGCTTTTGGAACGCTGGCCTTTATAAATCAAAGCATTGAGTACAGAAGTTGGGATGTAATGCTAAAGTTGTACAAGGCATTGGTAAGGCCAAATTTGGAATATTGTGTGCAGTTCTGGTCACCGAATTATAGGAAAGATATCAATAAATTAGAGAGAGTGCAGAGACGATTTACTAGGATGTTACCTGGGTTTCAGCAATTAAGTTACAGAGAAAGGTTGAACAAGTCTCTATTCATTGGAGCGTAGAAGGTTGAGGGGGGATTTGATCGAGGTATTTAAAATTTTGAGAGGGATAGATAGAGTTGACGTGAACAGGCTGTTTCCATTGAGAGTAGGGGAGATTCAAACTAGAGGACATGATTTGAGAGTTAGGGGGCAGAAGTTTAAGGGAAACACTAGGGGGTATTTCTTTACTCAAAGAGTGATAGCTGTGTGGAATGAGCTTCCTGTAGAAGTAGTAGAGGCCAGTTCAGTTGTGTCATTTAAGGTAAAATTGGATAGGTATATGGACAGGAAAGGAGTGGAGGGTTATGGGCTGAGTGCGGGTAGGTGGGACTAGGTGAGATTAAGGGTTCGGCACGGACTAGGAGGGCCAAGATGGCCTGTTTCTGTGCTGTGATTGTTATATGGTTATATGGTTATAAGAAAGAACAAGCAGCAAGTGACCACCACACAACATCCTGGAGACTGAGGCTGGGGCTGTGCCTCCAATCGCCTTTATACCGGGGTCCGTGGGAGGAGCCATGGTCCGTGAGAGGTGCCACAGGAGCAGACAGTGGGGGGGGGGGGGGCGTGTCCAGACAGGTATATGTAGTTCACCACACTGGTGTACAGTGAATTTTAAGGCACCGCTGCCTCCTGAATGGTTTGATATCCAACTCACAATGGTGGTAAGTCTTTAACAAATCGGTAATAATCTGTTTGACATTTAGTTACCTTAATTTCTTATTTTTCACTTTTATTTCTAACAGCTTTTCTGCTGCCTGGAGCAGAGATCTCTTCTACAACTAGAGGTTTCAGCACCAGACTCCTCATTGCCCTTTGGGTTGGAGTATTGTGGAAGGCTGGTATAGGTTGCTCAACAGGGATTCAACTATGGTGAATTAAGTGTCTTCATGAATACACTGCCTACCATCACAGCACTATCTGCCTTTGCATTACTCTGCAAAAAGTGAGGTGATGTTGTCTGAAGATCAAACTGCTAGTTGTTTGAGAACCTTAAGGGGCGGTGTGAACAATATCCATTACCTGACCTCTGAAATGCCAAGTGGGGCAAATTGTCCTTTGAACTTGCAAATGATTGTCAATGAATGCATACCCTATTGGAAGTCCAACCCTCACAAGATATCAACTGTCACCTCTAAGTGAGAATAAAATCTGAAGCAATTTTTACCCAGGGTCTTTCTGGGACATGAGATTCACAGATCTTACATTTCTTCTCACAGTCCCTGGTCAACCCCGACCAGTACAGTAAATGCTTTCCCTCACTCTGCAGGGACAGAAAACCACCTTCAGATAAGAAGAGTGAACATGGAATCTTGTTGTTCAAATGAGGGCTACTCACAAATAAACTTTAAGTTCTGAAGATCAGATATTATCAAGTGCAAAATTTAAATCCCACAAGCAAATATGTTTTGATAATAGATTCAACCTTGTGAGGTGTTCCTTTGAATCACCCACATCAGGAACTGCAATTTATCAGCTGCCACCCTTGCTCCCCTGCATTGTGGCTGAGAAACTGGATTACGTGTCTCCACATTAATTGTCCGATAGATGGCATCCTTATGATCTCTTTTGTCTGTCAGATAGATCAAGCTACATACATGCCCTCTCCCAGGCAATACCAGTTTGTTGCATTGTGTGTTTGCATTTCCACAAACATTCTCCACATTTCTTGGATGTCCTGTGGAGGGATTTAACAGCAATGACCTCAGATAGCTTGAGATGACTAAACAAATATGCAGCTCTCCTGAATACTTCTAGACCAAAACTAACAGTGAGTAGCTCCTTCTCAATCTGCTTGACTGTAAGAAATCTAGTTGTGTATGTAATTAGTGAGCTTCTTGAAAGCTCACTCTTCCATGATCCATGATCTTTCTCTTAAATGACTCATTCAGCTCATTCTAACTATCAGTGCTTCCAGTTTAAGATAGTATGACCGAGGCCATGAGGCTGCTTACTGGTTGCTCGAAAGCAAAGAAGATTGATTAAAAACACTACTAATTGCACTTCTTAAAAAAAGTAAAGTGTGTTAAACTATCACCTCAAACAACGAAGAGGTGAGTGAAGGCGAAGCGAATTCAAGAGATGTACCTTGCTGGTGTATTGCAAAATTGACACACTTGGAGTTGGAGCCATGCTGGTTGGAGTGAACAATTCAGTGGAGAGGAGAAGCCGAGGCAGAGGAGTTCCAACGCCTATTGGAGTGGTCGAGAACAGCTTCTTCAGAAGCAAAATCCAGGCTTGAAGTGAATCACTGAGCAGTGTGTTCTTGGCCCGGAGCAATTCACTGAGGCGGAGACCAGGTCCTAATCTGAGGTATGATCCGCTGTCAAGATATCTAAGTGCTGGCCCAGATAGACTCTCTCCATGATGCTGAGACTGCGAGACAGTCCCAAGCTGCTGTGCTTTGTGCCTGTGAACTTTGTGACGAGTTGCCCACTAATATGATGAACTGAATATCAAGGCTTTGGGCCGACTCTGGGCTGCCTCGGGAATTGGATCTAAGGACTCAATTTGGTTTAAAATGGTGTTGTTCTTGCTCATTCTATTGTTCATATGATTTATGTTTTATTCTCTTTCTTTGCACATAGGGGGTTGATTTTTACTTTTTTAAAAATTGGTTTCTTGCGTTGGGGCAGTCTGTAAGCAAACAAATCTCAAGGCTGTATAATTTATACATATAGTGTACTTTGAACATCAACAGGCGATCTTGACTTGTTCAATTGCTTGCCTTCAAGTTTGCAGCCAACATGAAAGTATGTTCTTTTTGGTCAGTTTTTTGATAGGTTCAGGTGAGACAGAACTTAAACTTACTCAGGTGAGACAGAAGTTAGACCCCAGGAAGCCATTTATTGTAGTATTTGTTGAGCTCATCTTATTGTCTTTGCCTGGATCTGGCTTAGGAACACTTCTGGTAATCTAATGATCCATGAAGTATAGCTGTCATTCTGTTCTTCAGTTTTTTTTTTGATTATGTAATTTCAATTGCTTCTCTGTATGAATTAACTTGGGCACTCAGCTTCCAACCATGGGCTCATTCTACGTCTTCCATCATTTCTCCTTTTCCAAAAACAATCTGCCATCAACTATCATCTTCATCTCATTGAGATCTTCAAGTGCAATATTAGTCTATGAAATCCTTTTGTTGTTGTGTCTAGCAAGTAGTGTGATGGAACAGGTTAAATAAGAAAACTTCTCTTCAGGTCTCACAAGCAAAAGCTCATTCACCACATCGTATAGTTTTGTCCCACTCATGTCTTCCAGCGTCTTCATACATTGGTGGATCTTCAGAACTCCACTTAGGTTTTTAAGGTCCGGGTAGTCCACTTGATTGCTGCTTGATTTCTGAGGAGATCAAGCTGGATATCCTGAGGGCTCATGCCCACTTTAACTGTCTGTTTAAAGCAGCTGACATTTTTTTCCTGGTTGCTACTAGAGCACACCAATTGGTTTCACTTCAAGAACTAAATAGTATTTGTCCCTCCAGTTTCGCAGCTCTGAAGGGCATCTGCATTTATTATGTGGCTGAAAATAAGTTATTGCATTGAAGCAACCTTCATGATTTTGTCATGGTGGACCTTTGCAAACAGTACTGCTGTACTGTTCCAAAAAATGGGTATGACAACTTTCTGGTTAATTACAAAGAAATCCACAGCATACCTTGCTTGGTTCTCGGGTTTCAGCATGCAGGGGCTGCCTTCCAGCATGCTTCAGCACATTCATCGGCTTTAACTGCATTGCTCTGATGCTTGTTCCGGTATAACTTTACTGCTCCTCAATTAAATTGTAAAGTTACTGATGGCTTTGTATTTACATCTTTCTTTCCATATATCTGACCACATTTGGCATTAGACATGTGCTCAAGTGATTCTCTGAATCTCAGGCTAATTATCATCTCATCCATGCTCTCTTCAATGAATTGGTTGTACTTTCCCAGTTCTACCATTTCCTGTTCTAAGTGTTACATATCTGTGCCATGTCTATTTTAGAGAAACTCAGTCTTACGTACTATTCACTTTAGACAGGTATCTTCGATTCCACAAATAACCTGATCTTTGAGTAAGCCCTTCGAATCTGCAAAAATCCAACTAACTGCTTAATATTTTGAATTTATTAATGAAGTACCAAAAGATTCTCCCTCTCCTTTGTTGCATGACAAATAACCTCATCGTATCTTAACTGGGAGGAATTGTGCCCAATATTTGATTAAGGCAATGCATCAAAATAGTTTTCATTAACTATCATTTCTGACACCATGCCTCTATCTATGTGTAAAGCTGAAAGATAACTGGGAAGTCAAATTAAAAACAAGGGTACCTTAAATAAAAATTGCTTTTATCGTCAGAACAACATTCTAATCTAATCTTGGCTTACTTTATTGAGGCTCACAGACTATTGGCACTTCTTACTCTAAACATTAATGCAACAATCTATAAATTGGTGCAGTCTTAACACAGTGTAGATTACTAGCAGACAATATAATATGGATTTACTTACTGCCCATTATGCCACAGGAGTTTAGGGCAGAAGTGAAGGTCCTTCATCTCTGGCAATGTTCAGGGTTTCCTTAATCACATCAGTAACTTCCTCTTGGTTTTCACTACTGTCAATCATGCAAGTCCCTGTTGGAGACTCAGGAATACTGTTGCACTCAGATGTAGAAGGATTCTTCATTGCTGTTTCCATAACAATTTGGGCCAAACCCCTGAATCTGGAGGATTGGTGGACTACTCTTAGTCTGGCTTCTACCCTTAGAACTGTTTGACATGGGTGACCCTACCAAGAGACAAAGCACAAGGCCCTGACTCCAGACACCATAGTTCTCCAGGTCAATAAGGCATGCAAGCCTCTAAACCCAACAAGAAGGTTGCGGTCCGCTTGGAGGAATAGAATATGTAACCAGGAAATTATAGGCCAGTGAGTTTGACGTCAGTTGTGGGGAAGTTATTGAAAGGTATTCTAAGGGACTGGATAAATAAGCATTTGGATAGCATGGATTAGATCTGGATGGTAAGGTGGTTAATTGGATCAGCAAATTTGCGGATGACACCAATACTGGGGACGTAGTGGACAGCAAAGAAGGCCATCATGGCTTTCAGAGAGATCTGCATCAGCTGGAAAAATGGGCTGTAAAGTGTCAGATGAAATTTAATGCAGATAGGTGAGAGGTTTTGCACTTTGGTAGGACCAACCAGGGTAGGTAGGTCTTACACAGTGAACAGTAGGGCATTGAGAAGTGTGGTAGAACAAATGAATCTGGGAATAGAGGTCCATAATTCTTTGAAAGCATTGGCTCAGGTAGATAGAGTTGTAAAGCGAGCTTTTGGCACCTTGGCCTTTATAAATCACAGCGTTGCGTACAGGAGATGGGATGTTATGTTGAAGTTGTATATGACATTGGTTGAGGCTTTGTTTGAAGTATTGTGTGCAGTTTTGGTCAGCTACTTACTGAAAAGATATAAATAAGGTTGAAAGAGTAAACAGAAAATTTACAAGGATACTGTTAGGTCTGGAGGACCCGGGCTATAAGGAAATAATGAATGGCTTAGGGCTTTATTCCTTGGAACATAGAAATTTGAGAGATTTGATAGAGGTATACAAAATTGTGAGGGGTATAGATAGAGTAAATACAAGCAATCTTTTTCCACAGAGGTTGGGTGGGACTACAACTAGAGGTCATGGATTAAAGGTGAAAGGTGAAAAGCTTAAGGGAAACTTCTTCACTCAGAGGACCATAACAGTATGAAACAAGCTGCCATTGTAAATGGTGAATGTGAGGTCAATCTGAACATTTAAGAGAAGTTTTGATAAGTACATGAATGACAGGGCTATGGAGGGCTATGGAACCAGTGCAGATGGATGGAAATTGACAGTTTAAATGGTTTTGGTGAGGACTAGATGGCCAAAGGGCCTGCTTCTGTGCTGTATGTCTCAATGAATCTAAGCTTGCAATTCTTTTGAAAAAAGGGGAAATTTTAACCCTCTGACCAGCTATAGCACCAGCCAGTTACTGGGTGACCTCAGCAAGACTAGGTCCTGCTGCTGGGCTCAGAAAGGATTCCAGGGTGGAATGTTCTTGCAGAAGTGGTGCCATTTTTACTCACTGTCAGACCTCTGCATGAAAGAAAGTCTTAAGTTTATTGAAGTCTCAAGAGCTAAAAGCTTGATTGGAATTCTCAACTTCAGTCCAGCAAGATCACCTTGTAAGATGCAAGACTCTACAGCCATATTCTCATTGTATTTTATCTCATTTTTATATAAACCTTTATTCACTTTATTCACCTTAAAATATTAAGTATAACAAATTATACCATTTGTTTTCATTACAAGACGTAACAAGATCTCAACAACATGTGTCGGCAATATTTGTTCATCAGAATGTAGATGGTGGCATCCGTTGTCCATCTCTACTTGCCTCCAATATGAGGAAACAGATAAGAATTTTAATTTGTCTGCAATCACACTCTGCTGTCAAACTACTTCAGAGGGTAAACTGAAGTCAAGCACATCGTTGTGTGCTTGCCAATACAAATTGACCAGACTGGCTAACAATGGTAGATTTCCTTCAATGAAGAAAAAATGCTGAATTAGATGGGTTTTTACAACTATCTGGTGGTCCTATGGTTACCATTATTAAGACTAACTTTTACAAAATCCACATTTATTTAACTACTTGTATCTAAATTTTCATTTTCTTCGATACAGAGGCACTTACGTCTCCGTATTAGTGGTTGATTGTCCATCTATTAGTTCTGTAACTTAGCTATTATACAACTTCAAGCAGACAGGATTGGTCTTCCCCACAGTCAATATCTATAAGCTCATTTTCCAGTATGGTCATGAAGTGAAAAGTCTAAATACTTTTTGATTTTTAATGTCTTTTCTTGAGATCAGTTTTTGAAACAATTCATGTCTTTTTTGCAACAAATTCTGTTTTTCAATGCAAGACTTTTTCTGTCAATAGGATTCATTATGCAAGAACATTCGTGCACTTACATCACAAAGTTAGTTGAACTTGGCTTGGGAGTAATGTTTATAAAGACAAGTGGTCTCAGGTGAACAATTACTCCAAGATTTGATTCCAATTTGGTCTGCTAACTACAGAATATGACAAATTTGAACCAGTTAAACTGTGGCATTAGCTATAGTTTCATTTGATTAGCTTTGAGAATTTTTCACACCAGTTTATCTTCATGAAATTTTATCTGTGGTTAGACACCTGTGTCAGGAAATTAAATAAGTCATAAAGCAGACATGATAGCGCTTGCAAAGAAATGGGTGAATTAGCCAGTCTCTTGCCACTTCACAATATTTTAATGGTATTACTCATTACTCGTGCAAAAATACTGCCACATATTTCAGCTAAAAGTTATACATTTTCATCTTCTTCATGTCGTTATAACTGAGGTTAGTGAAATACTATTTTCCTTTTCTAGAAGTGGTAGGTTTATCAGTGATTAGGAAAAGAAGTGGAGAGTTTGGGCTAAGCTTGCTAATTAAGTATATTACATTTCTGATACTGTTTAAGAACCAATTTTATTCAGCATGCATTTTATTGTATTTTTAGATTTTTCTATGAAGCTTTTTTATGATTGAGGAGTATTGTTAAATTCTATTGATAAGAGGTAGTTTTAAACATAAAATCTTTGACATGCATTTATGTAATTATATTAATTTTGGCCATGTTACTTGATTTGTAACCATGTTGGATGCAATAACTTCCCAACATTTCTCAATATATTTTGATGGAGTAGACTTCTTAATTATTATAACTCATTTTGGATGTATCCGTGTAAAGTTGCTGCTGATCATTTATTGCAAAATGATAACTTATATTTAAATAAAAATAATTTAAGCCAATACACAAACACACACACACACACCTTAGCTTCAATTTATGAAAGATTTTGAATTTATTATAACATTGTCTGGAACATTTGCTGATTTGATAGAATTGTCACTGCATAGATCCTGGTAGGTCTTATCGCTTGATTTATTTGTTGTGACAATGATGTAAAGTTAACTGTCTTAAAAGAATTTTTTAAGCCGATCTGATCACCTCTATATTTTTTTATCTCTAATGTTGATTATCTATGTTAATTGAAATGCATAGTCAATATACATTCACATATATACTTTCAATGAATATTTTCAATTGAAAATATTCTACAATATTTGTGGAAAGTTGTACTTTTCTATGGATTGTTATACACACTAAGTAGATAGACTGGCCCTGGCCAGCTAATTCTTTGGACTTTCAACACAGAGAGGGCACACCAAGTTTTGTTAGTCTAGAAACATGGTATTGTAGCTAAATCTGTTAGGAATTTGGAAGAGTAACCTTATGGTCAAATGTTTGGAGAATCCAACAGAATGAATTTATCAAAGATATGGAAAGAAATAAACTATAAGGAAACTGTTGTAGGTACAGTTCTCTTGAAAGCTGGATGTTGGATAACTGAGACTGGGTATATAAGTTAATTAATATTTGACATTAGGCATCAGTATCCCTATACAGTGACCATTATTAGAAAGAGACAGAGAGGAGAGAAAATGAAGTGAATTGAATTGACTTTATTACTATGAGGAGTAAATACATGAGGAGTGAAAATCTTTGTTGCTTCTCTGTCTAAATGTGCAATTTGTAGTAATTTATTATAAATATTATGTACAACAGGACAGTCAATATAACATAGATATACAATTGCATTGGCATGAATTAATCAGTTTGATGGCCTGGTGGAAGAAGCTGTCCTGGAGCCTGTTGGTCCTGGCTTTTATACTGCAGTACCGTTTCCCAGATGGTAGCTGCTGGAACAGTTTGTGGTTGGGGTGACTTGAGTCCCCAATGATCCTTCAGGCCTTTTTTACACACCTGCCTTTGTAAATAGAGGGAAGTTCACATTTACAGATGCACTGGTCTGTCTGCACTACTCTCTGCAGTGTCCCGCAATTGAGGCAAATACAGTTCCCGTACTAGGCAGTGATGCAGCCAGTCAGGATGCTCAATACTCTCAAATCATCCAAAATCCTTAAATGATTATTGTGCCTTCAGCCATAAGCTAAGACAGTAAAGTATATGCAGCCTGTTAAGATGATTGCGCTACCTATGACTTGCAGTAATATTGTAATATTGTGTATAGTAATTAGATAAAAATTGCCTTTAACTAGAACCATATAACCACTTGAATCTTGACTTAGAAGTCTGATGGTATCCATCATGAGTAATTACCAACATTTAATGGTGAATATTAAGTGAGTACAATAATAAAAAATATTGGGAAATATCCCTGAATTTTCATGAAATTACAGTATCATTCATAAAAAACATACAAAACTATATCAGCTTTGGTTTTTAATAAACATTATAACACATATCAAATCCTTAAAGTGGAATATTAAAAATTAAGCAGTAAGCAAAAGAGAGCCCCTGAAGCAAGGTCATTAAACAATATTCCTCTATCATACATTTGTCTCCACTTACCTGTTTTTCCAGGAGCGTCAGAGATTCTAAAGCCTTATTATTTTATCGTTATTGATAGGAATGAGTTCTGGAGCAAAATTTGTTGGAAATTCCCTATTCTGTCTTTCCAGCTGTCTGACTAAAACTGACATGTCTTATCACAACTGTCAGTAGAAATCACAAGAAAGAAGATCGAAACTTTTGGCACCTCCAGCTATTTGAGCAGTAAATGTTCTCGTATTCTGATTTGATTGTTAGAGAGGCTTGTGAAAGGTAATTGGTCTACACAGTCAAAAAGAAATTGTACAACCTAACAATGAAATTGAAAACAACAGACAATCCGCAGATGCTGGAAATGAAATTGAACCTTTACAATGTACAGAATTACAGTTTTTAAATGGCAAAGTCAATAACTCTTCTTACTATTTTACCAAGGGTGCTCCAAACTTGTATAGCACCAGAGATTCCAACACACTAGACCACTGTTATATTAAGATATAGAATGCCTACCAATCCATAGCCAGACTGCATTTCAGTAAATCGGATCATTTGGCTGTCCTTCTAGGCAGAGGCTAAGGAGCAAAGCACTAGGGAGGTGATTGCAGGAGGCAGAGGAGTGGCTATGGGATTGCTTCAAATTAGTGGACTGGACAGGTTCGGACTAAATTAGGATGCTTTACAGCCGTGGCAGGACTTGAACGCTAGTACCACTTATAACGTTAAATCAAGAGACGTAGAAAACAACAGGGCTTCACTTCCTGATGAGCTCAATGCCTTCTATGTTGGCTTTGACCATCAATAAAGAAAGGCTCTATTATGGACACACATAGCCCCTGAGGATCCTGTGATTTTAGTCTCTGAGGCTGATGTGTGAGCAGCCTGTAGGAGGGTGAACCCAGTCCTAATGGGGTCAGGCCAGTTACTAAAGACCTGTGTTGATTAACTGGCTGGAGTGTTCATTGAAATCTTTAACCTCTTGCTTTAGCAGTCTGAAGTACCCACCTGCTTTAAGCAGACTTTACTTATCCCAGTGCCTAAGAAGAACATAGTAACTTGCCTTAAAGAATATCGTCCAGTAGCACTTACATCCACTGAAGTGAAGTGCTTTGAAAAGTTGGTGATGGAGCATATCAACTTCTGATTGGGAAGTAACTTAGATCCACTACAAATTGCCTACCAGAGCAACAGGTTCACAGCAGATGCCATCTCATTAGCTATTCACTCAACCCTAGAATACCTGGACATCAAAGCACACATCAGGATATTGTT
This sequence comes from Hypanus sabinus, assembly GCF_030144855.1. NCBI lineage: Eukaryota > Metazoa > Chordata > Chondrichthyes > Myliobatiformes > Dasyatidae > Hypanus > Hypanus sabinus. Next base: position 30,450,907 of record NC_082728.1, read on the forward strand.
ATTGACCACAGCTTGGCATTTAATACCATCATCCCCTCAAGACTAATAAATAAGACTCAAGATCTTGGCCTCAATACCTTCTTGTGCAATTTGATCTTCAGTTTCCTCACTTGCAGACCCCAGTCAGTTCATTTTGGAAACAACGTCTCCTCCACAACCTCTTTCGGAGGACCTGTCCTGGACCCAACATGTAAGTCGAATTCTGAAGAAAGCATGACAGTGCCTCTACTTCCTTAGGAGTTTACGAAGATTCAGCATGACACCTAAATCTTTGAAAACTATGAAATCTATAGATGTGTAGTGGCTGCTTCACAATCTGGTATGGAAACACCAATGCCCTTGAATGGGAAATCCTATAAAAAGTAATGGAATTTGCCCTGTCCATCACAGGTAAATTTCCTCCCCCCCCACCCCCCCACCATGAGCACATCTATATGAAGCGTTGTTGCAGAAAAGCAGCATCCATCATCAGGGACCTCCACTGCCCAGGTCATGCTCTCTTCTCACTGCAGCCATTAGGAATTAGGTACAGTAGCCCTAAGACTCACACCACCAGGTTCAGCAACAGTTACTACCCCTCAGTGATCAGGCTCTTGAACCAAAGGAGATAACTTTACTCAACTTCAGTTCCTCCATCATTGAAATGTTTCCATAAGCTATGGACTCACTTTCAAGGACACATTATCTCATGCTTTTGATGTTTATTGCTTATTTCTATTATTATTATTATTATTATTATTTTTTTTCTTTTCATATTTGCACAGTTTGTTGTCCCTTGAATGTCTGTTGATGTTGTCTTTCACTGATTCTATTATGGTTATTATTCTAATATAGATTTATATGTCTGCAAGAAAATGAAACTCAGGGTGTTATATGGTGACTTGTATGTACTTTGACAATAAATTTACTTTGAAATTTAAACTTTAACTGGATTTTGACAATTATATGGTATATACAGTATACCACATCACAATATACTGATGATATTTCATGGGAACTAAGATACTAACAGAGTTAGAGGGCAAGATGAGAGAGTGGGAAAGTATTATTTCAATTGTTTTGCAGACTGAACTGTTTATTTAATCAGCTCTTTAATCTTGTGTATTTCAGCCATGGTTTAATAGCATTAGCCATTTTCTTTTAGATGTTATTATTCAGAAACACCCAGATCCCATTCTTTCATGCTTGCACTGATTCACTTCCGTGGAGAATATATTGTTAATATCTCATTGTCTTCCTACATACATAACATTTAACCATCATTTGCCTTGCATGTGCTGAATCTCAACGTAAATCAGCCTGTGTTACTAGTAGCTGACTATGAATTAGAATGAATTGCTAAGTATGAATTGCATATCTGCTCTCTCACATCTCCAGATACAGCCTGCAAAATGGCAGATTATTCCCTCCCTCGGTCCTCAAGAAGGGTCTTGACTGGAATTGTCAACTGTTTATAGATGCTGCCTGACCTGCTGAGTTCCTCCAGCATTTTGTGTCCATTGCCTTGCAATGATAACTTTGTTATTAATAAAAGTAGGAATTGTCAACGTTCCCAGAAACAGTTCCTCTTAGTCTCCACTCACATCCCAAATAGTAATAAATCCATGGTCAGCCATTTTAGGCTTATGGTCATTCTGCCAAATTCATTCCACATGATACCACCTGGTAGAGCACTCTCATGTATTATTTTACCAAAATTATATCGATCGCATATTAGTTTTTACATCTACTTGCTGCACCCCCTGTAACCATCCCAATATCCATAGTTCTCCACAGAAACCTATAGAACACTTAAATAGTCAATAGGGGACCTACATTCATTATAAAATTAATATGCTCTAAATCCCCGTTCAATAATCTCACCCGTAAACTTTTGTGAAATCAGTCAATGATGAGGAGTGCCAAGATAATGCAGTAGCTATTAAACCCATCATAGGCAGCAAGAAATGGTGTATTAGCAAGATGAATGAGACTGTAATAACAATTTTTGTTCTGTACAACTTCTATTGATGCTACAAATCACTATTGTTATCTCATTATTAATTGATTTGTTAAATGTACAATATTAATGAACATTATCCTTTGACACATTGCACATGATATTTATTTAATGAGGAAAAGAAAGCTGTGCTAAATTAAAAACAAGCCACCAACAATCCAGAGCAACTGTGTTTTACTTTGATTTTCTATAATTGGTGCCGGATAAATGATCTGGCCATGAAACACATTTTTTTTGTAAAAGACACAAAGGCCATAGCAGATGCACAGAAACCAAACATGTCTAGATGATTGAACTGACCTTTTGCAAATTGACTTTACACCAATAAACAAACCCGTATAAGGAAGTAGGAACTCTTAAAGCATTTTTAATACTGACTACTTGCAAACATGCTTCCTTTTTTGGAATCAATACATTGCCAATATTATTTTACAACACCTAACTTATAAAACATAAGCTATACTGCAGTGAATATAGTGTTAGCAATTTTACCGCATGGTGGTTACTAGCAAATGTTTTAATAAATTTGACTTTCACACTCAGATTTAACTAAAATTAACAGCAATTTTGATTATTCGGTTTGAGGTAATTCCCAAGATGTTAACTGATGAAGGAATGAACACAAGAGATTCTTCAGATGCTGGAAACCCAGAGCAACACACAAAAAATGCTCGAGGAACACTGCTGCTGGCAATCCTTCATCAGGACTGATGATGAAGTGTCTCAGCCTGAAAAGTGGACGGTTTATTCATTTCCATAGATACTGCTTGAATTGCTGAGTTCCTCCAGCATTTTGTGTGTGTTGATAAGGGAATAGGCTGGCTCAGATCTAGTCTTGTGTAATGAGAAAGGCTTAACTGATGATCTGGTAATTATGGGGTTTTTAGGGAACAGTGATCACAATATAATAGACATTTACACAAAGACGAAAAGTGACTTTGTTTAATCTGAATACAGCAAACCATGAGGACAAAGACGTGGCAAGGCTGGTGGAAATGGGGAAATAGTATCACAAAGTAAGATCCAGAACACGCAATGCCTAACATATAAAACATTTCCAAATAGTATCCATGCTGTTGTGAAAAGAAAAACTCAACAGAAAGACTAGCATAGCTACATGGCTATGAAGAGAAGCAAAAAACAGTATCAGATGAAAGGAAAGGGTTTAAAAATAACATTTCCAAGTAAAAACATTTAAGCACGATAATATAAAACTTCAGAATTCAGCAAAGGAGGATCACGGTATTGAGAATGAGAGGAAAAGTAGAAAATGAATGGAGGCTAAAGAGAAACTTGTAAAGAAAATCAGACGAGAATAAATAAGAAGCACAAAAAGCAGCATTAATAAAAAGCTAGTAATTTACTTGACTGAAAATAAATGCTGAAGATCTGATAGCATGCATCTTGTGGTTTGGAAAGGGTGGCTATGGAGATGTATACCAACTTCTATCTTCGAAAATACATTGATTCTAGTATAGTTTCCTAGATTGCAAGGCAGCAAATTACAACCACATAATTAAGAAAGGAAGGAGAGAAAAAACACAGGATATTATAGACCATTTAGCATGACACCTGTAATAGAGAAAATGTTAAAATATATTATGAAGAAAGTGGTAAGCAGTTTCCAGAATTATGAACAATTTATCAAAGAACACCCATATTTGATAAGTCTATTGGAATATTTTTGTGATTTTAGCCAGCAGAGTAGAAAAGGGTGAATGATTTAATGTAGTGTATATGGAATTTCAGAAGTCCTTGGATTAAAGTGCTGCACCAGAGACTAATAAAATAGTTAGGGTGCAGTGTAGGGGAGGGGTCAATATACTGAGTTAGATAGAGGAGTGCTTAATGGCTGGAAACAAAGGGAAGCAATAAATGGGTCAATTTTGGGTTGAAAGGCTGTAATAAGCAGAAATATGTGTAATCCACTTAGACAGAAAAAGTAAGTACAGCATTTTTTAAATAGTGCAAATTTAAAAATGTTTTTTGTTCAGCCACACCTGTGTATCTTTGTGATGAACCGAGGAATGTTAATTTTTAGGTTTACAAGCAATTAGGACAGCCAACTGCATATTGGACTTGATTACAGTAAGTTTTGGGAAGAGTAGAAACATCACTCCAATTCCATTCAACCTTTTATTATGTAGAGAACGGGGCAGTGCAAGTTCATCAGATTAATTCCTAGGATATGAATTTTTCTAATTCGGTGAACTAGGCCTGTATTCTCTTGACTTTAGAAAAATGAGAGATGGCCTTATAGAAATGGACAAAATTCTTCACTGGGCATTGACAGGGTATCTGCAGTGCTGATATTTCCCCTGGTTATGGTGTCTAGAGCCAGGAGCCAGGAATCATAGCCTTGAAATAACAAATTAGCCATTTAGTAAAGAATTGGGAAGAGATTTCTTCACCCAGAGCGTGGTGAATCCTTGGAATTCTTTGCTCAAAAGGGCTCTAAAGCACAATTGCTGAGCACTTTTCAGGCACAGATCAGAAACGAGCTCAATACAGGAAAATGAAACTGAAGTAAAGGATCAGATACAATTTTAATAACTGACAGAGCAGTCACAAACTGCCTGCTTCTGCTTCTTATGTTCTTATTTAAGTGGATTTCTCTAGATGCATGTCACCCTGTAGTGAATAAAAAACTTCAACTAATATTAGATTATTTGAAACTTGACTCATGGATAAATATGAGAACTTCCCACTGTCTCTTCCCACACTAAAGAAATCTGCTTCAAAAACTGCACCTAGCTTGGCAAGATCTGAACATATTGGCACTAATGCACACTGAAAATTTTGCCTCCATTGGGAAAGATCATGAAAAATAGATAAGAAGAAAATTACTGCCAGAACGTGATTACTTTACAAGGCCTTAAACAGGATGGTTTAAGGAGTGAGGAAGAGGGATTTTTAACAACTCGCAGCTGGTGGGTTTTGCAGTCAGCAGAGTACTAAATGACAAGAATGTTGTTGGTGGTTTGCAATCTTGACATAAACCTGCCAATTTCCAGATTAAACCCAAATGTGTCAGGCAGCAATCGGAAGCCCACACACAGGGAGAGGCAACTAAATAATTTGATTTATTAATTGCTGACTAAAGATAATTATGATTGCAGATTTTGAATTTAACCTGCGGGCATAATTTTGTGAACCCTGAAATTCTCCCATCCTGCCAACACCCATATATAGTTTGACAACTCCTAAGTTTCAGAATCAGTCCACAATTCTACTTTCCTATTCTGGAGATTGCATGGAATGCTACAAATCATTTGGGCCAATGCCATTGACTTTTTTAAATCTGCTGCCACTGAATCAGGCTTCAAAGGCTTCATTTGTGTCAGAGGCCTGCATAAAACAAGATGTTAGATATCTTTGCATTTGAAGAATGCTGATTGATTTTTATCTCCTGTGGTTAGGCTCACGCGGTTGGCCATAGGCACAGTTGGAACTCGGGCTTGGATCCAGTATTTGGTACAGGGCTTGGAGTGATTAGGGCCTTGCTCATGTGGATGGGTGTGTGAAGGGAGAGAACTTTGGCAGCTAAGCTGACAGTCTGATATTGTTGGGGAGGGGTAAAGAAGGGTTTGTGGATGGTTAGGAATCTGATATTTGTTGAGCGGGAAAAATGGAGGAAGGGAAGCCAGGAAGGAAGATAATGTTGTGTGGGATGGGAGCGAGGACAACAAACACAGGCACATAAATCAGAGGCCAGGGAATGGAGGAAGAGCAGGGCATTGGAGGGCAGTAGTGGAAGCATGAGTCAGGGACTTCAGATCTCATACGAATCATTATGGGGGAGAAATCACTAGGACTGTAGATATACTAAAGATTGGATTACTAAGGATCAACATATGCTGGCCGGCTGGTGGTGCAATGGCATCAGTGCCGGACTCCGGAGCGAAAGCTCCCGAGTTCGAATCCAAGTCAGGCCACCGCCTGAACACACTTTCCATCCGTGCCGGGTTGAGCATTGAGCTAGCCACTCAGCCTCGTAAAAAAAACAGAAGGGTCGAGTCAGGAATGTTCATATTGTGACCTGGTTAATCCAAAAGGAGACCAATCCTGACACCATGTGCCAGACAAGAATAGCTGACTGTCTGGTGTGAAACGCTACAAAAGAAAATGTGCTTAGGAGTTAGTTTCATGTCAGAGGAGCTGGGTGACAAGGATGAGGACATGCCTTTTATTTACTTTGGAGTTCTCCAATGTTGGTGTTAGAGGAATAATACCAGTTTATTTCTCTAACGAGCACTTAATGTAGTTCATTCTCCAAATGGCATATTTCATAGGGGACTGCTGCCATTTCTTTTCAACTTGGTTTAAAAGACATATTGGGGTCACAAGGCTGGCCTGAGGTGGAAAGTGCCTGGTTAAAGGGTCATCTCATGTTTCACTCATGAAGTCATTTATCAATTGTATGTATAATGCAATTTATGACTGAATTTTCAGGAGGCAGAGTCAAGCACCATCTTTTGTTTGCAATCAACAAAAACTTAACATTCAAACAATGTACATCTACTTGTGTATCTGCCTCTTTCTCTTACTCGCAGTAGTATGTAGTAAGTTATCTCTCTGCATTCCTCAGATTCATGCAGTGTTAGCTAAGATGCTCTTCTTCTGATTTTGAATCCCATGATATTTTACTTCATGAAAATCTCCACCTACAGGGGGCAATAATGTGGCAGTAAGTGGGAGTTCTAAAATGTGTAAATAGATGATAAAGGGAATTACTTTCTCATCATCATTTACCCCAGAGGATTTTTATACTTTTATACTGGCAATTAGCTGCTGAACACACTTCTGCATGTCAGTGGGATTTGAAGAGCTAGAATTGGGTTTCCAATGTTCTATAGAGGTCTTGGTGAGGTTTGCAGCACCTATAGAATTGTTATGTTGGATTTTCCCTGCAGTTGGCCATCCATCCCATGGACAAAACAAACATTACAAAGTCATGTTATATTGTAACTTAATATTTATGATCATTCCTTCACCCTCCCTGTAGATGTTTATGATGTAATTCAGACTGAGTCAGTGCTCAGTCATTGTACTCGCTCCTCTTAATGATGATCAAACCCAAATCAACCCCCAGCCCTGAACTGGAATATTATTGAAGTGGCTTAGTTAAATTTGATCCAATAAACAAGAGGCCTAAAATAAAAACTGGACTTCCACCTGTCTTAGTATTGCTCGCTAAGATACTAAACATAGTCAACAACTCAAACTACAACAGGGTACTCAATTAAATTAACAAAGTAAAGTTTGATAGTGTCAGGAAAACATTTCTTATTGCAGTTTTCTCTTAAAAAGCAGATAGACTTTGGAACTTTCCACCCTAAACATTTTTGCAATAACATGAGGAGCAGTTAGTCTAGTAACACAGTCCTGAAAGTCGTATGGCAGAAAAAATAGCAATGATTGCTCTTTAGCAATGTTACAAGTGATGGATGTTTCACACCATTGGTTGGGGAGCCCCCTCTACTCCCAGTTCACTGGGAAGTTAATGTATTTTCACAGCTCAGTGAAAAACACATTCTTGCTATGTACAGAGGCCAGGGAGGATAAAGGCTAAATACATAGCTTGCCCTTGGTTAGCTGACCTCAATTGTGGCAACACAGAAGCTTTTTCTAAAGAAAGCTTTATTTCTTCAGTCAGGAAACAGAACATTAACCACAGTGTCTGCTACAGTTTGGTTAACAGAGACCTCTGGTGACAGTACAAACATTTTAATAGATGGTTTAATTCTGCTGCCATGACCCCACTCAAAGAGAATAATTCACTGTAAGAATTCTGCTGATGCTCACATTCAGTAATTGTTACCGCAAACTGCAGCAAACAGGCATAATGAGGAAATGCAAAATATAAAAACAAAATTTTAACCAGCTTTCTTTCATTTAAGCTTACGTCTGCAAGATTTTTCAATGGAATGGTTGGAATAATATTAAAAATCATCCTCAATCATCCATTCTGTGCAATATCAAAGTCTAGAATAATCTACTTTAATGTGTTTAAGAGTAAATAGTACAAATTGGCCTCAGACAGGGGTATCGCTGCATAACTGAATTTGAACAGACTAATTAGGATTATGCTGGTTTTTGCATGAAGCACTTATCCACCAATAAGTAGGTAGCTTCAATATTTGTTTATGAGGTATGAAAATAATTGTCACATTCCTAATCATTTACTGTATTCAACAACAGCTTCATCATAAGAATTTCATCCACTCAAATACTAATGTTAGCTCAAAGGAATCTTATTTGTAATGCATAAAGCCAAACTTCTCACCTTGCAAAGTTTCTGAAAAATTATAGAATATTGATTTGTGCTGATCTACTTTGCCTGCACAATTTTAACTGCCAAATTCAGGAACAATTAAAATGGAAAGATGACTGTACTTACATTGATTTGATTGGCAGATCAATCCCAGTTTCAGCTGCATCTCCTCTATTACTGCAGCCAGTTAATGAAATTTTGCATTCTCCCAAAATACGTGGATGACTAAAGATTCAATTTCTTGATAAACTGTAAAATAATATCTTTGTGCAATGCAGTATGATAATAATAGACTGCTCTGCTGGTTTTTCAATTATGTCATGATTCCTATAGATAAACAGAGGTATTTTCGATAGATTTAGCTAATCCATGCAAAATACTTCAATGTATGTCCATTGCACGACCCCGGTGGTTCCTAAATAAAATCAGGGATTCTTCCTCCACAGATTTAATCAAGGGACCGCTTGGCACTTGCAATAGTCATAGAGCTTTACAGTATGTAGACAGGCCCTTCGGCCCACTATGTTTATGCTGTTCTGCGTGCCTATTACCCACATTAATTTTATATCTCTCTATCCTCTGCAATGAGAAGACTTTCCTCTTATCACAATTTCTTGAATATCACTAAATTTACTGCAGTTTTTTACACATCTTTTATCCTGTTATTTATGGACTTGCTGTTCTGATTATTCCTATGAAAAAGCCACATCACTATGGAGTTTCCATGTACTTGAGATGTCTGGGAATGAGGTTCATGGTGGACACTTTTCTTTGCTTCTCATGCGAAGGCTTAGATTTCACCCAAGGATGGGAGTGAGCAGTATCACATTCAGATTCAGAGTATGACACCCAATTCCCACCATTGATTTATCCACTTCCTCCTGATGAGTATCAGGCAGAAATATATAAGGGCCAAATGTTACATTGCAACCAAGATCCAATGCATTTGTGCAGAGCATAGAGAGAGCAGAGTGCACACTCTGGCCGATGGCACAAGATGATCTACAGCCTAACTAGTGGTCCTTTGAAGGGTTCATGGAGGCCAGTCCAAAAAGAGTGCGGCAAGTTTTCTTTACCATTTTCACATCCATGTCTGCTTCTCTTGTCTATGAAAACATTTTGCATGCCCACCAACAGAGAAATAGTTATCCAGATCTGCATGAGAACTGCCGGATTTCTTGTCCTTCCTCTCACCCCATCACTATCAGCAAGCAACTGAGAAAATCCTCAGATGTTCATCATGATAATATTAAAATAAAGCTATTCCACAAAATGATTCAAGCCGCTATCACCAATGGATGCCATGGTGTCCTACAGTTATTGAGTCACATAGCATGGAAAAGGGTCCTTCATTCCAATTCTTACACGCTGACCAAGTGTCTTCCACTTACTTCAATTTGCCCATACCCTACTAAAACTGTCCTATCCACAATCCTGTCCAAATATCTTTTAAACATTGTAACTTCCCCAGCTTTACCATTTCCTCTGGTAGTAAAGGATGAGCAATTTTAGGTTCCTGGGCAGCAACACATCTCAGAGAACCTACCCCGGGCCCACTATATTAATGTAATCATGATGACATTCGATGTTCTAGGAGCTTTGGTATGTCACGAAACATATGAGCAAATTTCTTCAGATGTACCGTTGTCAGAATTCTGACTGGTTGCATGACTGTCTGGTATGGAAGCGCCAATGTAAGAGGCTTCAGGGAGTTGTAGACTCAGCCAGCTCCAATATAGACTCAAGCCTCCCCACCATCGAGGAGATTTTTCAAAAGTGGTGCCTCAATAAGGCAATATCCATCACTAAGGACCTCAATGCATCCTCTTCTTACTTTTATTGTAACTTTTAGTAATTTATTATGCCTGCTCAATTCTGCTGTCACTAAGTTCACAACTTATGTCACTGACAATGAACCATTTTGACAATTTTGGTGTCAACCACAAACTTACTAATCAAGCCATGCACATGATCATCCAAATTGTTCATGTATAGATGAGAAACAACAGTTAATCCAACACTATCACATAACACTGTTCATGGGTCTCCAAACTGAAAAACTTCCCTACCATCCCTGACTCCTTCTACCAAGCCAATTTTGTATCCAATTGGTTACTTACCTAGGATTCCACGTTATCTCACATTGTGAAGGGTGGCAATGCTAATAACCATAATGGCTAGGAATATTACACTGTTAATAACAATATATCTTTAATATGTATCATAGAACTTTTTAATGACTTCTTCAGATGCACTTGGCTAAACAAATTAAATAAGTATATGCAACTCGACTGTTGTTTCCATCCTGTTTTAAATTTTCATATATTCATATAAGGGAAAGTAACAGTTTAAGAATATTTCTATATAATGACTTTCCAATATGTTATTTGTAATTTATGAAAAGATTTCATGATGCAAGGAAGTAGAGCATTTTCAATGGTTACGTCCGTGGCTCCCTCCTTTTTGAGAATTGCAAGATCACTATTAAGTCAGTTCAGGAGACTCAGGAAATGAGAGAAAGAGATGCAGAATCCACAAAGAGTTTGGAATGTGTCCTGGCCCCCGAAAGGCGGAACCATCGATAACAGCTATTGTCTCTTGGAGACGGAATTGTGTATTGAATACTGTATGATGCATCGAAGCCCCCAGGCAATGAACCGGGGGGGGGGGGGGGGAGTTGGTGGAGGGATTGCATCATCCCAACCTGATTGACATCTGAGACCCTGTGAGTCAGGATAAAAGAGGGTCTGGGGAACAGCCCCTTCAGACGCACCAGAAGAAATGCTAGAACTCCTGTAACAGCGTAATAGCGAAAGCTGGTGGAAAGCCCACATGTGTCCTTTTCCATTTGCCTTGGAATTGGTGGGTCTTTACCACGGAAGCACGGCTTGAGCTAACCACAAAGGGGAAACCAGTCCCCAACGACTCTCGAAGGATTGACATCATAAAAGGAATGGGCAAGTTAAACCTCCGTCTTGCTCTCCAACCAAAAAGCTGCAGCTTGAATGAACTTGAGTGACTTTTATATTTCCATCGGACAATACATTATCCCCTAGACAACAATAGAGCTATTTCTTATTGATTATTATTATACCCGCGCTTTTAGATTTAGTATTGACGACGTATATGATCTGTATGTTTGCATTGATATTATTTTTGTGTATTTTTATCAATAAATATTGTTAAAAATAGTACCATCAGACTTCAACGGACCTCTCTATCTTTGTTGGTAAGTGACCCAGTTACGGGGTACGTAACACAATTTACACTTTGAATGTAGAACTTTCAATTTTTTTAGATATTTCATTTTTGCCTTTTCATTTTGAATAAATGATTCAAGGATTTAATTATCTTTAAGAAAATCTTTACTGTCCTCTTGCATGGGATCTGGGATCAGCCATGAAGGAATGACAGAGCAGACTCAATAGGCAGAATGGCCTAATTCTGTGCCTATGTCTCATGGTCTTATTATTTTCAGAAATGACTATTTATTCCCTCCAATTTTCCCCTTCCCCATTGCTCCAAAGATCTAAAATCTTTGCTTTGATATTAGTTCTTGGTTTGCCTCTAAGAAAGCATTCAAGCAATAAAATGGCACCCAGAAGCAAGTTCCCTCTTAATTGCCCAATTAAAGAGTTTTCCCTGCTACTATTGCTGAAATTAACCAAGTAAAAACAGGCTAAGAATTGAAAAATAGGACCAAACATAAATGGGAAATGCAACAATGTAGTCCAGCTATCAGAATCTGGCACGTTTCTAAGTCATAAGCCAACTGGAAAGAAATAGAACAAAGGAAATATTTTCCACTAAAAACAAAATAATGCATTTGCTAGATAGCTGAAACAAACCAGAAAATGCTGAAAATGAGGGAAGCTGTTAATGTTTCAGGGTGATGACTTATCAAGTAGAACTGTTTTTTCCAGAAATTTCAATGACATTTTTAGGGGCAGGCAGATGCTTTAATGGATAAACAGCATAAAGATATTACACAAGGTCTGAGAAATGGAATTCTGCTGATAAGATTCTTCACATTTGTTTTTCATAATTGAAGCCTCTGGGCAATTTCCATAATTTCATCAGTGAAGCTTGGGTTATGAGCAAATACAAAGGATTAGAAAGAAATACAGGGGACCTGAACATATTGAGGTTTAAGCAAGAATCTTCACAGAAAGAAGATTGGGAATATGAAAGGAATAGGCTAATAACTTTAAGTTTCCAACTATTTGCTTCAAAGTAATATAGACTAAAAGAAACTTGATAGAGATCCAGAAATCATTAAAGAGCTGAAAAACATTTCTGTTAATGGATTATTCCTGTTTAGCATATTTGTGACGATCCGAAGAATATGAATGCAAACTATTGAAGACTAGGAATAGACTGGATATTCGGCCAATCTCTAATCAGAAAATTGTGAGCCTGCTATATTTTGGTGGTAGCATGAATCGCTACATTGTTTTAGTGCAAATTAGATTTGCTTCTAACAGGGACAAAGATCATATTATGTACATGGTGAATGCCATCTCATTGTGTTGATTTATTTTGATCATGTGAAGTGATTTTATTCTGCATTTCCCCATAATGTATGCATTGATGTTAATTTATCTGTGGGTTTGAGAGAGGTGAAAAGAATGAGGGAAGAAAATGGCGCTGAGTCTTTGTAGTGAACCAGCTGGTTTCTACATGCCTGGGATTTCTGTATGTTCCCATCAATACATAAGAGAGAGTCCAAATCTTTAAGAATGCTGTAATATCTTAATGACAGAAAATAAATATATTTTATTTCTGTGGTAGTGTAATCAAAATGAAGGCCTCAATTGGGAAAGGGAAAAATTCCAGTAATTGGGATAATTTAAATGTCTAATTTAGCAAATATGGTTACAATCTCTATTAAGCAGGCTGATGACAGCAACTTGCCATGATTTCCTTGACAACCCATGGAAAAGCTCACCCTCTTCAACCTTGAAATACTAAAGCAACATTCGGCTGGGCACCTTAGAGGCAGCTTCTAACTCATACATAATGTTGAAAGGTCTGATAATCAAATGATGGACTGCAGTGAATATTCAGCCTGCTTGACAGCTGTAGTGATGATGTCTATCAAGTCAGTATACAGCAACTTGTCAAGATTTCCTTGACAACCCACAGAAAAGCTTGCCCTCTTCAACCTTGAAATACTAAAGCAGCATTCCGCTAGGCACCTAAGAGGCAACATATGTGATGTTGAAAGTTAGGGTAAGGTCTGACTTGATAGATATCATCACTGTGTCTACTGGATCATAATTGCAGGGCAGCTTACAATCATCAGCAATGAGGTTGAGCACCTCCTCACCAACTTCTCATGGATTTTTGCATACTGACCTGCCAGTGAGACCTATGCTTCACTGAAAAAGGTAAAGAGGAAGTAGAATCCCCTATTACTGATCATTTCATTACTGATTATTGCACACGTGAACAACCATTAAAAATGTTAATTACAATATATTATTACATCTAACATTGAATGTCCAATCAACACTGAAACTTTATGGTCGACTGTACTCAGATAGAATTCATGCATTATTTCAATTCACCCCAGGTAAGTTTAAAGTGACACCTTCTATGAACGTTCAGCGCTACACTACACAGCATGACTTTTGCTGTCTGAACGTGACAATCACTATTGAGAAGCTCCATACACATGAAGTTCAAGCTGCTGTGGAGTCCTCATTTACACCTCGTCATGGTTGATACTGCAGGCTTTTATCTTGTGATTATCATGCTGCTGTTTGTGAGGGTTTGTTGTGTGCAATAGGCTGCCATGATTCTCCAGGTTTAGAACATGGACTCCATTTAAAAAAAAATGTTATTGATTTGTATAAGGTCAAGCCACATTTAACCCGATTGCTAGCTTGACGGGTAAAATGGAAATGTTTGTTTGCTGAGTACTTAGACTGGAGACATAAAACCTCTTGTTAAAAAATATGAACTAAAACATTCTCAATTTTTTCTCTTAAATTGTTCATAGAATGTAGTAATCACTGGTAAATCTTGCTTCCTTTGTCCATTGTTTTTAGCATTTTACAGATTGTTTGTCAGATCATTTCGGAAGGTGATTAAACATAAACAACATTGGTAATTTGCAGACCAGACCAGACAAGGATGGCAGATTTCCCCTCTCATTAGTAAATCAGTTAGGTTTTAATAACATTATGGACTTAAATTCTTTAATGTGTGGAATTTGAGTTAATGTTTTTAGATCAATGGTCCAGGTCTTAAGATCCTGGTCCATTAACTTAGCCATAATGTTCCCCTACCTCAGGTAACTTGGGAAATAAAACAGCTTGTTAAAGAGGAAATCTCATAGATTGCTATGGAAGGAGTCATCTCCTATTGAGAACAGTAATGACTATAATCAAACTTCAATTTGAACTAACTGTTCTGATTGTATCTCTGTGGAGCTGAGAACAGTTAACTTGCAGTTCTAAAAATTTAAGAAGCCAGATGATCATTAAGCACATAATGTGAACCATCTCTCTCAACTTCAAAGCATGGGTTGATTTTTGAAGATTAAACCAATTAGTTTTCTTATTAATGATAAACTTTCTCAAGGAAGTCACCAATGTTAAAAGCATCTAACTTCAAAATGTTCTTTAATAATTTAAAACTGCAAAGGCGTAGCAAGAAGAATAGAAATATAATATAAATACACCAAATAAATTAATTTCATATTTCAATCAAAACTAAAATTTTATTAGAAAAATGCACTTATTCAGTGATATACATAAAACTATGATGCAGAAAAAGGATACTTATAGACAGTTGTCACCAGTAAATACCTTTGCTTTCCTTAGAAGTCTCTGTAGCTCATGTTGAGGCAGCAGTCCATGGTTTTTGACAAAAACAGGCATCTCTGGTGGCCAGTGCGTCTCATAGTAAACAGTTCCATGGATCTCCATATATCTGTTGATAACTTCCAGATACTTTGCCTTCCCCTGAAAGACAGAAATGAATGTATCAATAGGCATATCTAAACAAATGATCTTAGACCAATAAAGTAGATTTGAACAATGAGGAGCCACAAGCTGTTTTTGCATTGTTCATACAGAACACCAGTCAAAACTCTCTGTGGTTTAACTTTATCACGAAATATACATTTTAAGCAAACATTTGAATTAAAACTATATGAAATGAGATAAACTGCATTGAAGATGTTGACTTGTATCCCACATCTATTGCTGTAGATATGAATATAAAGTGCAACCAGCACCTGGACATTTGTGTAGTTGTTTAAGTACTTAAAATATTTTTCTTAGATAAAGGCTAGAAAGTTAAAGTGGTGGCCCTTCATGATTTTCATATCTGCAGTATAAAATACGAATAGCAATCATGTGTTGCAAGCGGACCACATGTTATCGCACATAACCGATAACCTGCATGGACACACTCGCAACCATTTTCTGAAGTGGTTTGTATGTGCTTGGGAGTTGCCAATTAGATTTAGTGACCCAAGTTTAGATATAGTTCAATCTTGTAGTCAAAAAAACATTACTTGTACCTGAATTCCAGTTCACAGAACTTCTGCCGGAGATTTTGGAATTGTATACAAGATGACTGCTGGGTATATACAGATTCATGCATTGCTTGATGCATTGATAGAAAGCTATAATGCAGAGTCTTGGAGGACTGAAGCACCAATACTGCTCAAGGCTTTGTGAGAACCTTGAAGTCCAGCTATTCCACTTGAAGTCCAATACTGAACTTCAGAATTGTCCAAGGGTTCTTGATGGGGTAGGTCGGTGTATGGTTTGAGAAGAAGCTGGCTACCCCTCCCAGTCATGCAGTGTACTATGTGCATCAGATGTCTGTATTTGAGGTTCTCATCACCAACTTGTCTCCATTTTTAGTGAACATGAGGCCGAGATTCCTAGGAGTCTGTGGAGATGTTGCAGTTTTTGAAGAGGATTTGAGCACATCCTTGAATTATCTCTTTCATTTGCCAGGTAATTTTACTATTGTTGCTTAATGTATGTTGGCTGTATGTTGTTCTGCCGAACATTGTAGGCATGCCATGTTGGCAACACTTGTGGGCTGTCCCCAGCACATTAGACACTAGAATACTACAGCACAGTACAGGCCCTTCAGCCCTCAATGTTGTGCTGACCCATATATTCCTTCAAAAAAGTACTAAACCCACACTACCCCTTAACCCTCTATTTTTCTTTCATCCATGTGCCTGTCCAAGAGGCTCTTAAATACCCCTAATGTTTTAGCTTCCACCACCATCCCTGGCAAGTCATTCCAGGCACTCACAACCCTCTGTGTAAAATACTTCCCCCTGATGTCTTCCTTAAACTTCCCTCCCTTAACTTTGTACATATGCCCTCTGGTGTTTGCTACTCATGCCCTGGGAAACAGATACTAGCTATCCACCCTATCTATGCCTCTCATAATCTTGTAGACCTCTATCAAGTCCCCTCTCATCCTTCCATGCTCCAAGGAGAAAAGTCTCAGCTCTGCTAACCTTGCCTCATAAGACTTGTTTTCCAATCCAGGCAATATCCTGGTAAATCTCCTCTGCACCCTTTCCATAGCTTCCACATCCTTCCTATAATGAGGTGACCAGAACTGAACACAATACTCTAAGTGTGGTCTCAGCAGAGAACTGTAGAATTGCAACATGACCTTGCTACTCTTGAACTCAATCCCCCTATTAATGAAGCCTAGCTTCCCTCAGGCCTTCTTAACTATCCTATCAACCTGTGCAGCAACCTTGAAGGATGTATGGATTTGAACTCCAAGGTCCCTCTGTTCATCCACAGTCTTAAGTAACTGACCATTAACCTTGTACTCAGCTTTCTGGTTTGTCCTTCCAAAATGCCTCACCTCATACTTATCCTGATTGAACTCCATCTGCCACTTTGCTGCCCAACTCTGCAGCATGGCTATATCCTCTTGTAACCTTCGACAACCTACAGCTCCATCCACAACTCCTCCAATCTTTGTGTCATCTGCAAACTACTCAACCATCCTTAATCTAGGTCATTTATAAAAATCACAAAGAGCCGAAGTTCCAGGACAGATCCTTGCAGCACTCCACTAGTCACCGACCTCCAGGCAGAATACTTTCCTTCCACTACTACCCTCTGCTTTCTTCCTGTAAGCCAATTTTTTATCCAAACAGCCAAGGTTCCACTGATCCCATGCCTCATGACTTTCTGGATGAGTCTCACATGGGGGATTTTGTCAAATGCCTTGCTAAAATCCATGTAGACCACATCTACCATCCTACCCTCATCAATTTCTTTAGTTACCTCTTCAAAAATCTCAATTAGGCTCGTGAGGCACGGCCTTCCCTTCACAAACCTATGTTGACTATTCTTGAGTAGACTGTACTTCTCCAAATGCTCGTAGATCCTATCCTTAAGAATCCTTTCCAATACATAGCAGACCACTGACGTAAGACTCACTGGTGTTAAATGAATCCCTCAGATGGGCCACTGATTTTGGTTTTCTTCCCCTTTCAGTGAATTTGTACTGTTTTGTGAAGACATAAGTAGTGCTATCTTTCCTCCACCTTGATGGTTCTGCTATTATTAGTGTGGTTTGCAGATCATCTAGGAATCATTACTGATCATTTCTGCCATGACTAAAGTCTTGATATTCAAATACTCTTTAGCTTAATTAACCAAAAGTGTTGTTGGTGTTGTGAAGGAAATGGTGAATCTCATCACATGGTGGATAATAGGCACACACACTGATAATTTAAAGGAGGAGAGGGCGTGGGGGGCTGTAGAAAAGTGAAACATTATAGTTGATTTTTATTTGCTTAAATGTGGAATCAAACATCATGCTCTTGTATGGAATTCTGAGGTTCAGCAAGTAGAAGATATATTTCATTGTGTCAACTGTATGGGAGTGGGAAAAGAACTCACTGAACCCATAACCATTCACTGGCTCTGAATAATTAGTTTAGAATAAATGTAAAACACATAACCCGGAACATGGTAATACAGGAACAGGCCCTTTGGCCCACAATGTTGTGCTGAACTAATTGAATTAGTAATCAAATGCACAGTCAAACTAATCCCTTCTGCCTACACAATGTCCGTATCATTCCATTCCCTGCATATTCATATGTTCATTTAAGAGGCCCTTGAATGGTTCTAAACTGCTGACTATTCAAGTTCAAAGTATATTTATTATCAAAGTACGTATACTGTATACAACCTTAGATTCGTCTTCTTGCAGACGGCCACAATACAAAGAAGCACAACAGAACCCATTAAAAAATTCACACAGCAAAGACTATCAAACCCTGAATATGTGAAAAAGGGATAAATTGTGCAAACTACACAAAAAGGTAGACAAATAACATTCAGAGCATTAGCCACAGAGTCCCTGAATGTGGGTCCACAGCCACGGAGCCAGTTCAGTGCCGAGGTGGGTGAGGCTAGTCCAGGAGTCTCATGGCTACAGGCCGCATCCACAGAGAAGGTCCGGTGCTGAGGCAAGTGCTGATGGTCGCAGGCCACAGCTGCAGAGTCATTTCAGTGCTGAATTGAGAAAATCTCACGCAGTGGTAAGCTGAAAAACAGTTTGACCTTTGTCCTCAGTCTTGACACCTTGATCAAACCATGCAAAAATAAAATAGAAGCAAACAAAAACACACGGAACATGAACTGCAGGGTCTCCAAAAGTGAGTCCACAGCTGCGGAGCCCATTCAGCACTGAGGTGAGTGAAGTCCGTCCAGGAGCCCAATGGCTGCAGGGCAAGAACTGTTTCCAAACTTGATGACGTGGGACCCAGGATTCCTGCACCTTATGTTTGACGGTAGTAGCGAGAAGGGAGTGAGACAGATCAAAGACAGGTAGGTGGTACTGAACAGCTGTTCATTTTCCGCTCATGTCCTTGATGATTTTAATCTTGCTCGAAGCTTTAATTGGTGCGGAGTAATGGAGACTTCCTCAGTGCCTCCAATCCTTGGTCTCAGACTGTCAACCGTTGAGCCTCAAGCCTCCAGTTCCTACCTGGACTCATGGATATCTGGCCTCAGACTTCTGGACAAGCTAACCTGGGGTTTCAAACTTTGGGCCTCCACCTTGGAATTTGCTGACTTTGGTCTTTGACCTTCAGAATTTCCTGTCTTTGGTTTTTGACCTTTAGGCATCCTCTGGGCTCACTGAACTCTGGATGTCAATCTTTGGCTTTGTCCTCCAGAATTTGCCAGCTTCTGGATATTGACCCCAGGACTCTACCTCTGTCTCATGGCAAGCAAATTCTGAATGCAAAAGGTAAATTCACCATGGATCCCATGCACCTTAATCTTCTGGATGAACTTACTTTGAGTGACCTTTTTAAAATCCAATGCCGGCAACTTTCACAGCTTTACCTTCATCATCTCCTCAAAAATCTCAATGAAGATAGTACGACATGACTTTCTCCACATGCTGACTGTCCCTGATTAGGCAATGGCTTTCAAAATGCTAATAAATCTTATTCCTAACAATCTTCTCCAATAATTTCCCTACCACTGACATGGTATAGTTTCCAGAATTATCCCTGTTTTCCTTCCTAAATAATGGAACAACATTAACTACTCACTAGTCCTCTGGGACCTTGCCTGTGGCTAAAGAGGACATAGCGATTTTGATCAAGACCCCTTCCTTCTCACCTCTTGCCTCTCTCAATAACCTCAGGTATATCCCATCAGGCCCTGGAGACTCATCCACCTTAATGTTCTTTCAGAGACCGAACACTACCTCCTCCTTTATTTCAAAGTGCCCTAGCAAATCAGCACACTCCACACTTATCTATCTTCCACATCCTCCTTGTGAAAATACTGATGCAAGATATTTATTTAGGACCTCACCCACATCCTCAGTTTGCAAGCACGTGTTCCCTCCTTTATCCTTGAGTGGTCCAACCCACTCACTGGCTATTTTCTCATTCTTGATGTGTGTATAGAATGCCTTGGGCTTCTCTTTAATACTATTTGCCAAAGACTTTTCATGGCCCCTCCTGGCTTCTTTTAGTTTCCTTCTTGAGTTCTTTTCTGGCTTCTTTATTATCCTCAGGAGATGGTTTGATTTTGGCTTACTAAACCTTACATGCACTTTTTTTTTCACCTTGACAAGATTTGCCACCTTTTTCAATATCCAAGGTTCCCTTACCTTGTTATCCTTTTCTTTCCTTTTTAATGTAATATACCTGTGCTTCTTCATCTTCTTTTGTTTAATGGCAGTTGGAAGTCCAACATAAGGTGCATTACTGACACCTACTGAATTGGAGTGTGGAGCAAAGAGTCAGGAAATATACTCACTAAATTCCCCCTACTCCAAAAATCTCATATAATATCGAAAAGTCTAATGCTTATCACAAAGTCAAATACACACCTATATGCATTATGATGGCAGTGATATCCTAACAAACTCCACGTAAAACTGGGTCTGTCCCAGAGATCTCAATTTAGCAATTTACACCTCATAGGAATTGCATTCAAACAACATACAATATTGTACAATGTTTCTTGACAAATGCACTCCCTGCAAATGCCCGTATCATACATATTAATTCTGAACAAGGAATTATTCAACCTAATATGTCCAATATGTAAATATGGGAGTATAACTTCTTCCCTTATTTAATGCCCATCTCCCAGTTGAGTTCCCACCATCCTGAATTTTACATAAATGCTGTCCTTTCTTTTCCTTATCCCAACTTTGTTGTCACAGTGATTGAATAGTCTTTTTAATTTTGGCTTTCACCTCCCCTTTTTACAAAGGCACCACTATATTTATACCATTAATCTTGTGATTGTTTGGCTAAAATGTCTGCCAGCTTGCTTTCTTCAACGCCAACTTGCGCAAGGACCCATAAGAAATGTATACACAAGCCTAGACCTTGCACCCTCAACAGATGCTGTCCAATCTCAAGAAGAATGCCCGGCCTACGATTTGAAATACCTATTCGAACAGATGTCAAAACCGACAATCAGAGCACAGAAGTACATAATCAGAGTGTACTCTGACCCATTCCAAGGCTAAAATGATCACAACCATCTCAAACGTGAATACTGATACTTTATCTGAAAAACTTTTCTTAATAGTCACCTGAAATTTTGAAACATAAATAGAAACATCTGAACTACCTGCCACTGGATTTTGAAATATCTGTAGATATGTATGAAGCCATAATATTGGCCTTGCATACTTTGCTGAACTTTCCTGTGCCACAGATATACAATCATTCTTCATCCTGATCTTTACTTGAAGGCTTAACTCAACTAGAGGCAAAGGAGAAAACCATGGAGGAATGACAGAAAGGGATACAATTGGATCACATTCCACATTTAACAACCCAAGATTTTGTGCTCGTTCATTTCCCTTACACCCAGAACTGAAGAACTTACAAATACAGTGCCACCGACACTCTACTAATGTTGCTGATATTGGATGACGAACTTTATGTTCTCTTACATTAACCCAATAAACAATTGCTAACTGTAACCTGTGTAGGTGTAAAGGCACTTCATCTATTTCTACCAGTATTGCTGAAATTGGGGATGATTTCGTAGCACCAGAACATAATCTCAATCCTTGAGCTTGATCTTTATCTAGGGGCTTTAAGACCACTTGTGAAGCTGATCCATAAGCAACAGATTGACAATCAAAATCAGATCTGATTAATGCAAATATGTTTGTTTAAAAGACCTTGGACTCACACTTGAGCACAGTAAGGGCTTTTTCACACTTCCCGAGAATTTTACTCACATGCACCTACCATGTTTGCCTTCTGCCCATCCACATACCTGGAAACCTTACCACTGATTCTTACTTACGAGATTTACCATATAACTTGAGATCAATTGTGGGTATAACATTCAGTTAAGAAAAAAACAAATAACTTGAGTCTTTGTAACAGAAAATTTAAACCCCCACTAATATCCCCATTTCTCTACTTCATTAGTAGCTGCCAGTATTTTCCTAACTACATAATTTACATTCCTGCCTCGCTTCCACATTGTACCATTATCAGCATTTAACAATCTGAAAATGTCCGAGAGAACATTTAAGAAAATATAATTAATCATAATATTAAAAAGGAGTGGCTACACACACTCCCTCTGTTGAGTCATAATCTTATACCATCTAGAGAATCTTGTTCCTACCCCAACTTGAATTTTCTTAACACATTAAAAAATCTTGAATCAAAATGAACATTCTAACATCTATTCCCCTATTCCAGTTTAAGCAGCAAACCTTGTGTCAATAACATATCACAAGCTTTCTCTACGTTAAAGAAAACAGCTACCACTGATTCTTTATTAACTTGGGCCTTACAAGTACCAGATTCCAAATTTAACACAGAGTCCGTGGTCACTCAGTCACCTGGCCAGGTTCAATACCCAACATCAGATCTGGTATGGACCTACTCTCTTTATACTAACAACATAGTTTATTTATTTATCTATCTATCAGTTACACCTGATAAATTCTCCCCCTCTAAACCTCTTGCATTAGGGTTGCATTGAGGAGTTTGCTGTTTATATGAGAGAAATGGAAACTTCCTGTTGTATATTACATTTTTTTCTTCAGAACTACTGCAAGATGTTCGAGTTTAAAAAAAGCAGAAAACGGATGGAAGTCATGGGTCCATAAACTGTGTGGACTGGTTGATAATAATAATAAATGAAAAAAAGAAGAAATGGCTGGCTACATTGGAAAGATACAGTGCCTATAAAAAGTATTCACCCCCCCCCTTTGGAAGTTTTCATGTTTTATTGATTTACAACATTGAATTACACTGGATTTAATTTGGGTTTTTTTGACACTAATCAACAGAAAAAGACTATGTTGTGTCAAATTGAAAACAAATCTCTACAAAGTGATCTAAATTAATTACAAACATAAAACACATAATATTGATTGCAATATTCCCCCCCCCCCTTTAATGTGACACACCAAATTGTCAAAGCTTCTGCCCCTTTGATCCTCAACACAGATGCCCCCCCAGGGTTGTGCCTGAGTCCCCTCCTCTACTTCCTTTACACCCCACATCTGTGCTGCCACACACAGCTCTAATCTGCTGATCAAATTTGCAGATGACATAACACTGATTGGCCTTATTTCTAGCAGTGATGAGACTGCTTACAGAGGAGAGGTTGATACCTTGACACAGTGGTGCCACAATAACAACCTCTCCCTCAATGTCCAGAAGACAAAAGAGCTGACTATGGATTACAGGGGGAATGGAGACAGGCTCGCCCGATCACCATCAATGGGTCTGCAGTTGAGAGGGTGAGTAGTTTCAAATCTCTTGGTATACATGTCACTGAAGATCTGACCTGGACTGTACACACTGGTTGTGTAGCAAAAAAAGCACAACAGCATCTTTTCTACCTCACTAAATTAGTTCGACATGAGCCCCCAAATCCTCAAGACCTTTGACGGGGCACCATTGAGAGCATCCTGACAGACTATATCACCATTTGGTATGGGTACTGCACCAACCTTGATCACTGGGCACTGCAGAGAGTAATACAGAAAGCCCAGCGCATCTGTGGATGTGAACTTCCCTCCATTGAAAACATTTACAACAGCAGGTGCAGAAAGAAGGAAGATCACCGGGGACACCAGTCACCCCAACCATAAACCGTTACAGCTGCTTTCGTCTGTCTGGCAAATGGTGCTGCAGCATTAAAACCAGGACCAACAGGCTACAGGACAACTTCTTTCTACAAGCCATTAGAATTATAAATTCACATGTCTGTACATTGAAACAGAGTCATAACGCAAAGATTTTTACACCCTCATGTTGTGGGATGGATGTAAGATTTAAATAAATTCAAATTCAAATTCAATTGGTTTTAGAAGTCACATAATTTGTTAAATGTGGATCTGTTTTTGGAGACCTGTGTGCAGTCAAGGTGCTTCAACTGACTGTAGTAAAAATACACCTGTATCTGGAATATCCAACTGCTGGAGAGTCAGTACCCTGTCAAAAACTACACCATGAAGACAAACGAACACTCCAAGCAACTCATTCAAAAAGTTATTGAAAAGCACGTCAGGAGATTTATAAAAGTAAATTTCCAAATCACTGAATATCCCTTGGAGTACAGTTAAGTCAATCATCAAGAAATGGAAAGAATATGGCACAGCTGTAAGTCTGCCTACAGCTGTCCTCAAAAACTGAGTGAGCATACAAGAACGGGATTAGTGAGGCAGGCCAATAAGAGACCTATGACAGCTTCAGTGGGTGAGATAGGCGAGACTGTGCATATAATAACTGTTATCAGGTGCTTCACCAGTTGCAACTTCATGGGAGATTGGCAACGAGAAAGCCACTGTTGAAAAAAAAGCCTACATGAAGTCTCAGTTTGAATTTGCTAGAAGGCACTTAGGAGTCTCGCAAGTCAGCTGGAAAAAGGTTCAATAGACTGATGAAACCAAAATTGAGATTTTTGTCCATCAGATTAAAAGCTATGTTTGCTGTAAGTCAAATACTGCACATCATCAAAAACACGTCATAGGTGTATGCCTCACTTAGAGCAAAATGAAACTGATTATATCTGAGTTAATCCCTGGCTCTCACATGTGTTTTTTTCGATTAGGTTTGGAGTTATAAAACATATCATCACCCCCTACTACAACCCGTTGTTTTCATATCTTTTCCAATCTGCTTGCATATCTGTTCCTCAATATCCATGGGCTACTGGGTGCCCATACTGTAGTGATAAATCCATCAGAGTGATTGAACCTTTTCCCTATTATTTACTTCTGCCCAAATAGACTCAGTGGATGAACTCCCCATTAAATCCCCTCTGAACGTGGCTGTGATACGGACCCTGATTTTCACAGGAGAAAAGCAATGGAAATGGAAAAGTGCACATTCGCCAAAGAGAGGGCAGAGGTGGAAAGGAATTGGAGGAGGATGGTGGTGTTACCCATTTGAAAGGCAGGAAATGGCTCAAAATGGTGTATCTCTGGCACACTCACAGAGATTATCATCTGCACCCTTCATAAGGGATGTATCAGTGATAGGATGTATTGGAGTTCTAGGAAACATGTAGATGATTTTGTGGAAAGCAGAAGCTTCAAAAATATGAGTGAAAGGAAGATGTTGGAGATAATGATAGTTGGCAAAGATGGACAGTCAAGGATTGTGTAATATTTGAAGAGTAATGACAGAAAATTTGAAGGTCAAAGGTCAGTATCAATGGAAAGAAAAGCAGTTATAAAGTCAGACAACAAGATAACAAAAAAAGAGGAATGCAAAATAGTCAAACTTCAAAAAATTAGAACAAATATTATATCAAGAAACATTTTTTTTCAAACTGAAGTAGTGGAAATTTATTTTTTCCTCTAAAGGCTAAGAATTATGTTATGAAAGGTTATTACAGGCTGGTGCCAGGTAGATGGAGGTAAGAATTAGAACCAGTGGAATAAAGGAACAGACTACAGAAACTCAACAAACTACTCCACCTCCACTTTTTCTCTTAAGCAAAAGGGCTTACCTTCAGTCTTAAATGCTGTAGTTTAGCAAGGTTTATTATGGCATTTTTAAAATTAATTCCTGATGAAATATCATTAAGCCAAACATGAGATAAATAAAGCTTTAGACACAAATGTTTAAGGATACTAATTGAATTGTAATGAGAAAATTGGAAACAAAACATCTTAATATAGACATCAGCAGTTGGATTTTATTGATCAAGTATTTTAAGTGATTTTATTTACTTTAAAAATTATTTTTCTATGTAATATTGTTTGAAATGTTTTGTAATGCTTGTTTTGGGAATGACAAGAGACTGGGTCAACTGATTTGATTATGATTCATGAGATATTGGCTTTGTGAATCCAATCAGGAAAGTAGAAGGGAATTGGGTATCAAAGCAGCAAACCCAGACAGTATGAGCAAAATCAGTACATTAGGTTATGTACCTCTATTTCATCTGGATTTTGAATGGCAGGACAGAAGGAGAGCTTCCTTTCGCTGGTGACATCTTTCTTGACCCACTAAGACTCCATGTGCTAAGGTGTTACCATAAAGCATTACATTAAATCAATCTTATCAATATTAGAAGAGATCTATAAGCTCCTCTTTGGCAGGGTGCTGCCACTCAGACAGAGGTAAAAATTTAATTTTACTACTGCTTACTTCAACATAACCCACCATCATTCTATAATATTATAACTTACCTGCAATTCTCTATCCAGAGTGTAAATATCACTGGTAATAAGCAATCATTAGATTAGACAAATGGTACACAAGTGTCATGAGGACAATAAGAGAAATGAAAAGAGTGCATTGGCAATAACTTTTCTACAGTTGGGGGTTAATGCACCTTAGAGAGGTGGAGTCAGGAAGCTTTGCAGCTAACATTTGAGGAATTGTCTTGGGAATCATGGCAACAAAATCGGTGATACTCTGACGATAGAGGTTATGAACTCTCCATTGTAGTTCATAATAACTACCTGGTTCCCTGAAATTGAGTTCTGCATCATCTTCTTCTCCTAAAGCAGTTCCATGGGGGTGGAAGATAATTATGGTCTGGTCATAGAAATTTGAGCTATTCTACTTTGGGTGAACAAGGGCCAAAGATTCCAATGAGTTAGTGAGGATATATCTTCTTTTTCATGAGGAATATAAGACCATCCTTGAGTACGTTCTCAGCTCTTCTAGTAATGTCTTCATTTCACATAGCTTGGGAGTCGAGCAATGGGTATCACAAACTGCCATTTAGAACTGATTGAGTGTAATCAGAGCTTTAAACCTTTCCCAGTTCTGATTGCCTGAAACATTAACTCTTTCCATACCTGATGTGCTGAATATTCTGGCATTTCCAGCATCTTATGTGTATGATTTTTGAATTTCAAGATTGAAATAAGATTTGATGCAATGAAAACCACCTTGCTTCCTTTGGGATTGAATGTCCACAATGGTCACAACATCGCAGCCTGCATCTCACCATGCTGCAGCATTTCATTATATGACAGTGAATTTCTGAGAAGAGATATTTGAGGAAGTTTCTTCATAACCTATCTTGGTTAATTAAATTGAAGGCACTTATAATAAAAAAGCCCATGTACAGCAGCTGATACTGCTATCTACATTTTATTTTGGATTTGTCATATGTTTAAGGTCTACTGTACCTCTTGACCGACTGAATTCACATTGTAATTCTAGGAGATGAAAAACAACAATGATAATGATAATAATAATAAGAAGAAGAAGAAGAAGAAGAAGAAGAAGTATTTTATTGATCCCAAGCGGGAAATTATTTCTTTACTGCAGCACCATTTAAAAACACACTTAGCAATAATAATAATAATAATAATAACAACTTAGCAATAATATTACCACATAAGTGATAATAAATATAAAAATATTAAGTAATAATAAGGTACAGAATAATAATATACACAATAATAATTTATCAATGTTCAATAATAATGTATGAAATAATAAAGCAGAGACTATTGTACTACGATGTGTGTTCTCCTATCGCACAGATATGAACTGGTGTATGTGCTTATTGCATTTAGTAGGAAAGATTTTCTGTAATGATCCTCATGACAGCGGAACTGAATGAGTCTGTTCGAAAGGGTGCTCCGCTGCTTATTCAGTGGGTCATGGAGAGGATGTACCAGATTGTCCATTATGGATAACAGTTTGTTTAGTGATCTCCTCTCCAACACTAAATCAAAAGAGTCTGGGTTATAGCCAAGGATGGATCCAGCCTTTTTGATGAGTTTACTTAGTCTTTTTGCATCACCAGTACCGATGCTGCTCCCCCCGCATAAAGCCGCAAAACTACTCAGGACAACAGACTGGTAAACGATCTCCAACATCCTGCTGCACACTTTGAAAGATCTCAGCTTCCTTAGAAAATAGGGTCTGCTCTTCCCCTCCTTGTAAACAACCTTGGTGTTGGTTTTCCAGTTGTCTGTTGTTGAGGTGAACACCCAAGTATTTGTACTCCTTCACCACTGTAACTGCTTCCCTGAGAATGTATACAGGACTCATCATGGTCCTCTTCCTCCTCGAATCAATCACCATCTCCCTGGTTTTGGCCACATTCAGGAGCAGGCGATTCCTCTCGCACCACTCCACAAACTTGTTCACCAGTCCTTTGTACTCAGCCTCCTGCCCATCTCTGATACACCCAACCACCGCAGAGTCATCAGAGAACTTCCTGCAAGTGACGTCTTAGATATGTACTGAAAGAGGAATGTTTTAGTATAGTCAACAGGTTCTATCAATATTCTTTAAGCCCAGCGCTTAAAAATATTTATTATTAACTCCACCTAATAATATAGCCTTGAAGTTTCCAATGCATTTTTATAGAAGAGGCTAGGTCACTACTCAGTAGTATAAATGATTTATTTTACAAAGGTAATCTATTATAGTACGTGTGTGCATCAGTGTGTTACTTTATTGTCTTCAGAGATCTCCTTTAAAGATTTAGCTACAGGATAACAACAATCTGATATCTGTAATTTATTCCTATTGTACACAACCATTAATTAGAAAGGCAGGAACATTAATAGGTTATTCATGCTTTCTGCTTATTTCAACAGTCACTTGGCTCAAGGCAGATCTGCATCATAATTCGGTGTTTTCACCTTGATTCCTTAATTATAATGCCCTTATTTGAAAAGAATAAAACAAATGAACCTGTAAGATTTCCAACTGTCTATGACCAAAAGTCTTTTGGGCAGTAGGGGATAAGATTTCTCATTTCCACTATCAGTTGGATGGGCAGAAAGTCCATTATTATTCCATGTTGTTTTAGGTGACAAATAAAGAACATTTGGTACATCCATAAGGAGGTTTGAAATTACTTTTTAAACAAATAATCTCTTATCTCCATGATACAAAATCAGCCGGATTGGGGTGCCACAGTAGGGTACTGGTTAGCACAATGCTATTAGAACTTGGAGCTTCGTATTTCAGAATGGCAAGCCAGCACTAATAACATGCATGAAGAATGCACTGATTTCATATTGATTTGACTGCTCACTGAAACTGCCCTTGACGATCACTCTCATCCCTGTAACTTTAATTTCACATCTCTTCAGATATTCTTCCAGCTATCAGTCAGGCAAGATTATCTGGGTTTTCTGTGATTCTGTGCTAAATATAAGCCCCTCTGACAAAAAAAAACAACTCACCTCTCATCTTGCCTCAGGCTTACTGATTTTATATTCTGCCTTGCCATCTCTACAAGTCAGAACATTGTGCCTGCTTGGTTATTTATTGAATTAGATTGAATAAAATGATTTATTGAAGACTTCAAACATGTAAATATGTTTCAGCTGTCACTGCCCAATTCATTTTCCTCTCTTCTAGTGGACAATTCTCATGTTATGGAACAAATCATGCCGTACATTGATGCTGAAAATGTTTTATTAATCGCTAGAATGGTTCTTCTAAAAGCAAAATAAATAAATCCAGATGAGCTTCAAGTCAGATGCTGCAAACATTGAAGAAGAGAGGGATGACAACAGGCACCAAATGCTGGGAACTCTTAGCAAGTCAGGCAGTTTTTTTAGAAAGAAAAACAACGTTAACGTTTCAGGTTGAAGACGTTTTGTCAAAACATGCTGTCTGAGCTACTGAGTGCTTCCAACATTTTCTGTTTTTGTTCCAGCTATCCAGAATCTGTAGATTTTTAAATTTTCTATTAGAATTGCAGAGAGATATGTGGAAATAAATATTTTAGCATTTGAATGTGTTTGTATTTTAATTAATAATTTATGAACACATTAAAATTAAAATTTAAATTTAATCAAAATTATGACAGAGTTTGATTGACATATTTAATTATGAATGCAAAGCAAAGTTAGAGCATAAGTAATTACATTAGCTATTAACAAATTTTGAATTGCTGTAGATGCTAATGATTAATTTCCTAGTTGTTTGAATTAGCATAATTTACAATAGGTTATATAAGCACATAGTAGAATACTTACAATAGTTAGGTAAGAGACCTATAACATGTTGATACTGCTTATAAAGCATGAGTGATGTATCTTACACTGACAAGGCAGAGATTGGCGATGTAGCAACAAACTGGTCCCTTCTCAACTTCTTATTGCAACCTATGGTTTACAAGTCAAGTGATTGGTGTCATATGCATCACTTTACCTGAAAGATGCAGTTGATGAACATTCAAAAATTTAGTGTCATGAGGATAAAGCAGCGTGGTTAATTGTAGATGCATTCATTACCTACTCCTTTCCACTACGCTGGACAGGTAGAGTCTCTATATGCTTATTTCAAATAACGTTTTCTAGCTGTACAACCTCTCTTCATGACAAAGAAGCAAGTTCATAGGAACAGCATCTGCTCTGACTATTCAGGTCCGCATACCCTCTTATTTCAGAGGTTTACTCCAAACAGTAATGCTGCTGGGTGAAAAGGTTTCAATATTTCATCAACATGAGGATACTATAGAAGAACTGCAACAGTACAATTCACTTCATGCTAAGTAGTGACAGTTAACTATTGCAGTTTCCTGCGTCATCCAAATTCAAAAAATGAAGAATCGCGAGCTTAATATATATATGTAATGGAATATCGGGAGTAATAAAAATGTGTGTTTAATATCTGCAGTAGCTCTGACTACAATATTATAAATGAGTACAGATTTCAATTTATGCATTTTGTGCTGAATATTACTCTAGAATAGAAATGCATTAGATATCCTTAACAAAAAGTCTCAGTGACCTCCCTATTATCATTATGGATGGGTAATTTTGAGGGATTGTAAGTATTTCCATCGTGAAGGGATCCAGCCATCCAAGTTAATTTCTACAATGACCTTGATATCAACTGAGAATGCAGGGCTTGTTCTACATTGAGGTGGCATTTATTGTTGCAACACATTTTAGAAGACATCTTTGCTGAGATATTGGTTCTTACGTACTGATCCTCATTGTTCTTCAGATTGGAGAATTGTTCTCTGAATACTTTTGGGCTCATAATAACCTGTTGCTGCAAGAACCTCCCCCTTTCATTCTCATTTCTCTTTCAGTATGTTGTTTACAATGTGCCTACTGCTAATTCATACACCAGTGCTTTATTTCACAGGGAATGTTCACTGATACAGACTTTTTTTCAAGAAAGATCATCACTTTGTTGCAAGTGGTGC
This sequence comes from Hypanus sabinus, assembly GCF_030144855.1. Classification (NCBI taxonomy): domain Eukaryota; kingdom Metazoa; phylum Chordata; class Chondrichthyes; order Myliobatiformes; family Dasyatidae; genus Hypanus; species Hypanus sabinus. The sequence goes on from NC_082728.1 coordinate 30,482,318, forward strand.
ATAATCACTTCAAAAAAATGTCTGAGGTAAGGGACTGCATTCTGTTAATGATGATAATTCAGCCACATAAGGTTAAGAGAGGGCACTTAACATAACGTTCAGCTTAAAAATGGCACTGTTGTTGTCAAATCTGCCGATGATCATAACTCAAGTCATTGTTCACACTCTTTCAGATGTTCACATCACAGGCACTATCCTCTCATCAACACAGCATCATCACCATCATTTGGTCCTCCATCTGTACGACCATGATTGTTCTTGGAAAACGTTTCTACAGAAGTGGTTTGCCATTGCCTTCTGCTGGGCAGTGTCATGCAAGATGGGTGACCCCAGCCATTATCAATACTCTTCAGAGATTGCCTGCCTGGCGTCAGTGGTTGCATAACCAGGACTTGTGATATGCACTAGCTGCTCATACAACCATCCATCCACCAACCATCCTTCACATAGCCCTGATCGGGGAGCTAAGCAGGTGCCACACCTTGCCCAACGGCGACCTGCAGGCAGGCGGAGGGAAGGAGAATGTTGCACCTCCTTTGTATCTCCATCCACCTCCCCAAACAATGGCAATTGGAACATAAGCACATGAAACATCCATTGGAGTCCCTATTGCACTCAAAGGATCCAAGTAATTGATATTAAATATTGCAATTTTTGAACAAATAACTATTAAAAGGTACTTTTATATCTATTGTGAAGTGATATTTTTGGTTGCTTAGTAATGTGCTCAATTTAAACTGCCAGCTCAGGTTGAGGTGGAACAGGTAGAGCTGAACAGTATGGAAATACCTGGAAGATCTGAATCACAAACACTGGTGTAGAAAAATAATTCAGTGAAGTGCATTATCATTAAGGAAAGAACAAGAGAGATCCTAACTCAGAATTCTAGAATTAAATTTTAAGAAGAATCCATTATTGACAATTTATAGAATTGCATCCGTTCAGTTTTGGTTTGAAAGTATTTTCTCCTGCTTTAAACTTTTGGGATTAGAATCTTGCAGACTACACATGAGAGCAATACACTTATCATAAAGTAATAACAAATTTTTCCTACCTTCCACATGTTAGGATCTTTTCCATAGACAACTGCCATGTTGTTGACCTTGTTTGATTGGATCGCCTCTTTTTCAGTCTCATTCAGTATCTCAGCAACAAAACCCATAAATGAATTGTCAGGACTATGTGCTATCAAGAGACAAATTACACATGTTCTGTTAAACAGCAGATGTATAGAACTTAAAAATTTGTTGAAACAAAACAATGGAAAAAAAGACAATTTACAAGATTATCTAATTTTGCACACTGGTTTTATTTGTTTTTATATTTCTTATAAAATTGCAGTTAAGACAAGAATGTTCATTCTTCGTATTGAAAAACTGCATTTGCAAGAAGTCTGAAACTAAAACACAAAATGCTGGAACATGTGAACAAAACACAACATGTCAGATAGCAAATTATTTAATGTTTCAGGTCTTTCTAGGTATCCTGTATAACCTATTGATGTTTCTTGCATTTTTTGATTTTACTTCAGATATTCAGCATCTTCAGTTTTTTAAAATTTTAATTTATTGCTTAATTGATTACCTCTTCCTTTCCAGGAATGTCAACCTTCTCCTGTGGCCTCGGACAAGACTTTTGTCTGTCCCTTTTGCCTAATTCACCCTCAATAGTTTCTCTTTTCCCTGAATTTTTCTATAAGTTGTTAACCAAATCTCACTTTTATGGCTACTTTACTTTCCTTAGCAAATGTCAACATATCAAATTTGTCCTATATGGATTTCTACTCAAACAGCACCATTCACAATTTGGAACCTCTAAAGATTAATGTATGGTCAAACTATATCGCATTTTTTTGGGACTAATCTCATTACTGCCTGAGCTTATGTCTGGCGTTGGCACATACATGCCCTCTCTGCAAGAACACTGATTCATTTCATTTCAAAGGTCTCATGGTCCACAGTTACACTTTATTCTTCAATATATTTAGTGTTGCAATGCATGACTTCTTTTCCTTTCTGGTGTGAGTTCTGATGAAGAATCATAGGCTTGAAAGGCTAATATTTCTCTTTCCATAGGTGTTGCCTGACAGGCTGAGTTGTTCCAGCATATTCGATTTGTTCCATTTTATTTGGTGAAATTTGGCTTTTATTTTACATCTTTTTTCACAGAGGTATATTTATTTTCTTGCTGATTGATAAAATATAACTTCTACATCTTTTCATGTATAATCAATGCCAAAAAAGTAATTACAACTGAAAATGTTGGAAATAATAACTCAGGTAATGTCTATGGACAAAATAAAAGACTGAACATTTCATATTGATGTCTTTATAACAATAAGTTCTGATGAGTACTTATAGTATTTTCTAATCTTATTCTACATTCCAGAGTCTGCATCATTTTGCCAAAGATACAAAGTCATCATTATTTTTATGCTGCATGAGAATAAAAGTTGGACTGAAGGGACTGTTGCTGTACTGTAGAACACCACGACTTCAAGTCTATTTGAATAACTGATTCATATTAAATATCCGACAGGTTTGTCTGGAAGTCTGGACAAGTTTATTTGACCAATCAAAGTTGTTAAGTAAAAAGCATAAGGTACTGGATGGTTCAGATCATCCATTGAATCAGCTATCTCAGCTTTATGCAGTCAGAGCTTAAAAAAAGTGAAGGTAAATGTTCTGTTTCATTATACTTAATATTAACTTTCCTATGAACTTATGCAAGTTGAATGTGGCATTTTAAAATATTTTATTAATGTTATTTCTAAAATCATTTTGAAATGCTGGAACAGTCCTCTGCAGGTTATTGGAAGACCATCAGGGCAGCTTATGAGGCAACAATCTGCTGCAGCAACTTAGTGGGTTGAGCAGCAACTATAGGTGGGGTGGGGAAGAACTGTTGATGTTTTGGGTCAAAATCCTGCATCAGGTCTGGATTCCAAAATCTGTAGTCCCTTCCAACTTCATTGTACCGCACCAGAGGAATTTCAACTTCACTTCCATCATCTGTTTTCCAGTTATCACTCATATGTCACAATGAAGCATGTAAATACTACAGCACTGAGACTCAAAGGGAGTTGCTTGGTCACTAAAATTATGTATGAATGTGGCTTCTCTTAACAGACATGTGCAAGGAATGGGCTAACTACAGTATATGTATTTTGCGCCTCTGTTAACTGGATCGAGAAAAGAGTAGAAATATTTTATCAGCTGTTCTACAACAGCAAAATTTCCTGTACAAAACACCTATACTATTCATAGATTACGACAGATCTTTCTGTGCTCACTTGACCTATTAGTCATATTCTTTTAGTTTCAGATGGGACAGTTAATGGAAATGAGAAATGCTGGCAAGTGCTTATCACAAAAGCCACAATTTTAAATTGAAGTAGAATTACCTCTCAAATACATATTCAAACAAAAGGCTAGTATAAACGTATTACTGGGCAAGTATCAAAACCTGAAGGTTAATACCACCATCTCAGCCAGGAATTAACTAAATGGGAATACAAATTCAGTATCAATATGGTGACCATGAAACTACTAAGTTTTAGAGTAAATCCATCTGATTCACTTATGCCTTTCATACCTCTCTTGGTTTAGAATGCTGATATACTAATGACGATGATTCTTAACTGTCTTCTCAAATATAGCAAGGAATTCACCTCAGTTGGGTGGCCAATTATAGGTAGCTAATAAAAATTCAACCTTTCTGCTGATTTCCACATTGCATCAATTGATAAATAAAAATGGAAAAGCTTGCTTTCTCCTTTGGAAGTCTAATCAATAGCCCAGACATTCTCTTTCCTGCCTGATGTTGGAAACACTGAAATTTGATTGAGACCAACTTCAGAGCCATTCAGTTCTTTCCCCTCTGGCCATAGTATCATTGTCGGAATTGAATTTTAATGTTATATATACCACACAGAAAAAAAACCTCAAAATGATTCCTCAGGCTTATTGTGTGGTTCAGATATGCCCACGTAGTTGGAACACCAACTTTATTATTAATTTTCTGTACCATTATAAAATACACTCAGTGGCCATTGAGTATACCTGTATGCTTGCTCGTTAGTACAAATATTTAATCAGCTAATCATGTGGCAGCAACTCAATGCATCAAAGCATGCAGACTTGGTCAAGAGGTTCAATTATTGTTCAGACCAAACATCAGAATGGGGGGAAAATGTGATCTAAGTGACTTTGGCTGTAGAATGATTTTTGGTGACAGACAGGGCGTTTTGACTATAGCAGGAACTGCTGATCTCCTGGGATTTTTCATGCATAGCAGTCTCTAGAGCAGGGATTCCCAACATTCTTTATGTATGGACCCCTACCAAGATGGGTCCGTGGAACCCAAACGGTGAATCTTTGATCTAGAGTTGAATGGTGAAATAAAAAATACAGTGGTCGGCAGTTCTGTGATTGAAAACACTTTGTTAACGAGAGAGGTTAGAGGAAGAAGTTTCAAACTGACAGGCAGGCAACAGTGACTCAAATAACCACACATTACAAAAGTGATATACAGAAGAGCATCTCTGAATGCACAACACATTGAAGTTCGAGGAACTTAAGGTGGGGGGTTATATGGGAGACAGGGTTTGAAGGTCGGCACATCATTGTGGGCCGAAGGGCCTGTAATGCGCTGTACTATTCTATGTTCTATGTTCTAAGTCTGAAATGGATGGCTACAAGAACAGAAGACCACAAATATACAGTCAGTGATCACTTTATTAGGCAGAGGAGCTACAAAATAAAGTGACTGCTGAGTGTACATAAGAAATATAAAGTAAGGAAAGGTGAATTGACCACTTGAATTCAGTGGTTTAAACTTCAACTGGAATAAATTCCTGTGAAGGACAGGATAGGAGAAACTATTCAGTAGGTTGATAATAATGGTAGCATTATGATCACTTTTGGGGCACGTCTTGTTGCTGTTGTTGTTCTGCTGAACATTGAGAGCATGCTATGTTGATCCTGGAATGTGTTGAGATACTTGCAGGCTGCCCTCAGCTCATCGTTTTGTTGTGTCATTTGTTCATGCAGATGGTACATTTCACTCTATGTTTCAATGTACTTGTGATAAATAAATGAATCTGAATCTGTTCTTCTGATTTTATTGTTCACTTTTAGTCTATTAACTAAACCAATCACCATCATAAAGGCAGTAATTCCTTCCATAGCTATGTCCAGCACAAGAAGCTTAAATAATGTATTACCAGCAGTAACAGTAATGTTCAATGCCATTACATTGTCAGATGTGTTGATACTTTCGGAGGCATTTTTGTCTTGCTGCAGGTATTAATAATAAACAGAAGATAGATTGTCCCATAACACTAGATGACAACTAAATAACAATGTAATCATTTCCTACCTCGCTAGGGAACCAACAATTTATTTACAAGAATTTTCACAGGTTTTAGATCCTGCTAATGTTTTCGAATACATCTTCTCTCACAAACTTAAATTCTGATACTTTGTTGAAGCTAGCCTTCATCAATCTTAGTCAAAATTTAGAGAAGTAATCTTTTTACTGAGGAATACATTTAATACTTCATGAAGATATTATCTGTTGAATATATTCCATTGACTTTTGTTTCTAGTCCACATCATGATTATAATTGGTGCTGGATTTGAAAATATCTGGGTTTCATCAAACGAAAAAGTTATATAGAAACTTTGTTGTGTTATATAGAAACAAAGTTGTGCCGAACATGTCCCTACCCTAGAAATTACTAGGCTTACCTAGAGCTCTCTATTTTTCTAAGCTCCATGTACCTATCCAAAAGTCTCTTAAAAGACCCTATCGTATCTGCCTCCACCACCATTGTCGACAGCCCATTCCACGCGCTCACCACTCTCTGAGTAAAAAATGTACCCCTGATATCTCCTCTGTACCTACACCCCAGAACCTTAAACCTGTGTCCTCTTGTGGGAACCATTTCAGCCCTGGGAAAAAGCCTCTGACTTGATCAATGCCTCTCATCATCCTATATCAGGTCGCCTCTCATCCTCTGTTGCTCCAAGGAGGAAAGGCCGAGTTCACTCAAACTACTCTTATAAGGCATGCTCCCCAATCCAGGCAGCATCCTTGTAAATCTCCTCTGCACCTTTTCTATGGCTTCCACATCCTTCCTGTAGTGAGGTGACCAGAACTGAGCACAGTACTCCAAGTGGGGTCTAACCAGGGTCCTATATAGCTGCAACATTACCTCTTGGCTCCTAAATTCAACTTCATGATTGAAGAAGGCCAATACACCATATGCCATCTTAACTACAGAGTCAACCTGTGCAGCTGCTTTGAGCGTCCTAGGGACTCGGACCCCAAGATCCCTCTGATCCTCCACACTGCCAAGAGTCTTACCATTAATACTATATTCTGCCATCATACTTGACCTACCAAAATGAACCACTTCACACTTATCTGGGTTGAACTCCATCTGCCACTTCTCAGCCCAGTTTTACATCCTATCAATGTCCCACTGTAACCTCTGACAGCCCTCCACACTATCCAGAACACCTCCAACCTTTGTGCCATCAGCAAACTTACTAACCCATCCCTCCACTTCCTCATCCAGGTCATTTATAAAAATCACAAGGAATAAGGGCCCCAGAACTGATCCTTGAGGCACTCCACTGGTGACCGACCTCCATGCAGAATATGACCCATCTACAACCACTCTTTGCCTTCTGTGGGCAGCCATTTCTGGATCCACAAAGCAATATCCCCTTGGATCCCATGCCTCCTTACTTTCTCAATAAACCTTGCGTGAGGTACCTTATCAAATGATTTGTTGAAATCCATATACACTACATCTACTGCTCTTCATATTATACCTCTCCAAATTGTCATAAATCCTGCCTCTCTGGATCTTCTCCATCAACTTACCAACCACTGATGTAAGACTCACTGGTCTATAATTTCCTGGGTTATCTCTATTCCCTTTCTTGAATAAAGGAACAACATCAGCAAACCTTCAATCCTCCGGAACCTCTCCCCTCCCCATTGATGATGCAAAGATCTTTGCCAGAGGCTCAGCAATCTCCTCCCTCGCCTCTCCAAATAGCCTGGGGTACATCACATTCGGTCCCAGTGACATATCCAACTTGATGCTTTCCAAAAGCTCCAGCACATCCTCTTTCTTAATGTCTACATACTCAAGCTCTTCAGTCTGCTGCAAGTCATCACTACTATCAACAAGATCCTTTTCCACAGTGAATACTGAAGTAAAGTATTCATTAAGTACCTCTGCTATTTCCCCCGGTTCCATACACATTTTCCCACTGTCACACTTGATAGGTCCTATTCTTTCATGTCTTATCCTCTTGCTCTTCACATACTTGTAGAATGCCTTGGGGTTTTCCTTAATCCTTCTCGTCAAGGCCTTCTCATGGCCCCTTCTGGCTGTCCTAATTTCTGTTTTCAGATCCTTCCTGCTTGTCATATAATCTTCTAGATCTCTAACATTACCTAGCTCTCTGAACCTTTTGTAAGCTTTTCTTTTCTCCTTGATTAGATTTATTACAGCCTTTGTACAGTATGGTTCCTGTACCCTACCATAACTTCCCTGTCTCATTGAAATGTACCTATGCAGGCACTCCACACAAATATCCCCTGAACATTTGCCGCATTTCTTCCGTACTTTTCCCTGAGAACATCTGTTTCCAATTTAAGCTTCTAATTTTCTGTCTGATAACCTCATAATTCCCCTTACTCCAATTAAACGCTTTTCTAACTTATCTGTTCATTTCTCTATCCAATGCTATGTTATTGTAAAGGACATAGAATTATGATCACTATTTCCAAAATGCTCTCCCACTGAGAGATCTGATACCTGACCAGGTTCATTTCCCAATACCAAATCAAGTGCAGCCTCTCCTCTTGTAGGCTTATCTACATATTGTGTCAAGAAACCTTCCTGCACGCAACTAACAAACTCCACCCCATCTAAACCGTTTGCTCTAAGGAGATGCCAAACTATATTTGGGAAATTGAGATCTCCCACATGACAAATCTGTTATTATTACACCTTTCCAGGATCTGTTTCCCTATCTGCTCCTGAATATCCCTGTTACTATTGGGCAGCCTATAAAAAACACCCAGTTAAGTTATTGACCCCTTCCTGTTCCTAACCTCCACCCACAGAGACTCCGTAGACAATGGCGTTCACCTTTTCTGAAGCCGTGACCTTATCTCTGATCAACAGTGCCATGCCCACCCTCCTTTGCCTCCCTCCTTGTCCTTTCTGAAACATCTAAAACCTGGCACTTGAAGTAACCATTCCTGTCCCTGAGCCATCCAAATCTCTGTAATGGCCACTACATCATAGCTCCAAGTACTGATCCACGCTCTAAACTCATCCGCTTTGTTTCCAACACTCCTTGCGTTAAAATAGACACATCTCAAACCTTTGGTCTGAGCGCGTCCCTTCTCTGCCTATCCTCCCTCTCGCACTGTCTACAGGCTTTCTCTTTTTCTGAGCCAACCTCCTCTTCTCCAGTCTCTTCAGTTTGGTTCCCACGCCCCAACAATTCTAATTTAAACTCTCCCCAGTAGCCTTAGAGAACCTCCCCACCAGGATATTGGGCCCCCTGGGATTCAAGTGCAACCCGTCCTTTTTGTACAGGTCACACCTGCCACAAAAGAGGTCCCAATGATCCAGAAATCTGAATCCCTGCCCCCTGCTCCAATCCCTCAGCCACGCATTTATCCTCCACCTCATTCTATTCCTATTCTCACTGTCGCGTGGCACAGACAGTAATCCCGAGATTACTACCTTGCGGTCCTGCTTCTCAACTTCCTTCCTAACTCATTGTAGTCTTTTTTTCAGGACCTCTTTCCTTTTCCTACCTACGTCATTGGTACCAATACGTACCCCAACCTCTGGCTGTTCTACCTCCCACTGCAGTATATCTTGGACGCTGAAACATCCCGGACCCTGGCACCTGGGAAGCAAACTACCATCTGAGTTTCTTTCCTGCGTCCACAGAATCATCTGTCTGACACCTAACTATAGAGTCCCCTATCACTACAGCCTTCCTCTTCCTTTTCCTATCCTTCTGAGCCACAGGGCCAGACTCCGTGCCAGAGGCACGGCCACTGTTGTTCCCCCCAGGTAGGCTGCCCCCCCCAACAGTACTCAAACAGGAGTACTTATTGTCAAGTGGTACAGCCACAGGGGTACTCTCTAGTACCTGACTCTTCCCCTTCCCTCTCCTGACTGTGACCCACTTGTCTGTCTCCCATGGCCCCAGTGTGACCACCTGCCTATAACTCCTCTCTATCACCTCCTCGCTCTCCCTGACCAGGCGAAGGTCATCGAGCTGCTTCTCCAGTTCCCTAACGTGGTCCCTTAGGAGCTGCAGCTCGATGCACCGAGTGCAGATAAGGCCATCCGGGAAGCTGGGAGACTCCAGGACCTCCCACGTCTGACAACGAGCACTGAAAACTGGCCTCACACACATACTTCCGCCTTTCCGCAAATAACACAGGTAAACCTACCTTGCCTCATCCTGTTACCACCTAAGCCTATTGAGCCAAAGCCCTATCACTCTGCTGCCTCTCAGTCTGCTGCCCGCTCTGAACGCTGCGCGCTGGATATGGCGGTCTTCTTTTTCAACCTTTCGCACTCTGCTGGCTGACGTCAAATGCCTGCGCGGTCCTGCTTCTCTTTTACCCCGTGTAATAAAAACTGCCTTCGCTCCCGAAATCAGCCGTTTACTCGCAGCCTTCTTGCTCCGAATCAAAAACAGTTGAAGATTCCTTGCCTTTTTAAACCTTTTGCGCTCTACTGGCTGATGTCATGTGCCTGCGCAGTCTTGCCTCTATTTTACCCCAACCAGAAGACCTCTCTTTTGCTCCGGAGATCAGCCGTTCACTCGCAACCTTCTTGCCCCATATCCAATATACATTTATACAAGATATGTATATTGGGGTATTTTAACAGTGAGTTATGATTCAAATGTGTTATATTGAGCATAAAGTAGCAGATAGCTTGGTAGAACCTTCACTTAATAATGGATTCAGCAAATTATTATATTAAAATAGCAATATATCTGTGTTTAATCCTATGTGTTGGGCAACACTTTTAAGGTGGAGTCTTCATTCAAGGTATGGCCACTAAAAAACCAGACAGTTGGGAATTGTTCACCCCATTGTACTGAAATGGAAGTGGATATAAGTAGCTCTGCTCCTCATCCAACTTCTAATAAAGGCTGCAAATATATAATTGACGTAATGAAGAGTCTGGCCATATTAGACTGGAGCTAGTTTTGATTAAACTCAATGTTTTTACAGATTTTGAAGTACAGATGAAAATGCGTGCAACAGACTGAAAAGAAACTGACTTTTGAACATCTAACATTTGTACGATGGAAAGGGATTTTGCATGCTTCTTTGGGAAAACGTGAACAATTTGGAAACAGAAGGATAGCATCACAACAAGCTTGCTCCACAAATTGGTGCCCAGCAGACACATTTATTGATTTGTAAGTCTTATTTACAGTAGATTGCTCTGTTCATTGTTGCCACAGAAAGATATATGTAGTTGCTAAATGAAGCCCAGAGCCTAAGAGACCACTTAAATGAGTTACACAATCTCATCTTCAACAGCAAAAATGGTCAGTTCTTTGAATTACTTTATCTTCGTGTTCTTCCAGGCATTGTTATATTTATAAGGCAGCATCTACACAACTTCTTCATACAACCACTGATAATCCACTCGATGGATCTTTCAGCTGCTGCTATGAAACTTAACATGCCATGATGAAGGAAGAGAAGCTAAAATGAAAGCTGTGAATCTTGAAATACTGAAACTTCCCTCTGAACTATTTTAATTTCCCCCAGGCTATCTACAATAGATAGAATAGTTGGAATAGTTACAATCTACAATAGTTGGAAGCTACACAAAATTCTTTTACTGTATGAACACTTCTGTGAAATTACAGTTGAATTGAATTTTCATTAGAATTATAATTGGTTAGATGCCATAGTTTTGTGTACATAGCCTGGCCTCTTTTCATTATTCCTTCTTACATTCACTGTTAAAAACAATGTCAAATTTCAAAAGCAAAATGCCATGGGAGTCTCCAGAGTCTCCAGTTGAGAAATTGGAGACGAAAGAGGAAAACAACTCTTTTTAAAAAGCAGAATCAACTCAGGTAGTAACTGGCTATGAACCCCTTGGAAGAGTTTGTTAATTCATGCTACAACGTTCTGTGGAATTTCGCAATGCTGTATTACAGGTTTTGGACATTCTTAACTGTGCAAAATTCTGCAGGCCAGTGGCACCCCAGAATAGCGTTTTTGCATAGAAAATTAAATATCTTGGTTCCCTTGACTGAGTCAAGTGATTTCTAGAATTAGCAGATCTTGCAAGGAAACCCTCAGAATTTGATCTGGGAAGATGCTGCAGAAATGTTGGCATTTGCACTACATATGAGGGGTAACTCAATCAATTGTCCACAAAAAAAATCAAGAGTAGCCGGGGTGGGGTGGTGAGAACCAAAGTGCCAGTGGAGTGGTTGTGGGGAGAGATGTTGTTAAACCTAGATACAAAGGTAGGAATTGAAAGGTTCAACATTAGGACTAGTGCTCTGTGTTGCCTGTACTTTAATGCAAGGAGTATTGTAGGAAATGCGAATGTGCTTCGGACATGGATCAGCACATGGAATTATGTCCTTGTAGCATTAATGAAACTTGGCTACAGAAGGGGCAGGAAGGGCAGTTCTGTGTTCCAGAATACTATTTTTTTAGAAGTGTTAGAGTAGGAGCGATTAAGGGGAGAGGGGTGGCATTACTCATCAGGGAAAATGTCTTGGCAGTGCTTGTCTACTGAGGTGGTATGGGTGGAAATGTGGAATAAGAATGGGATGACCATGTTAATGAGATTATACTATACACCATCTGACAGTTGTGGGGATTAGAGGAGCAAATTTCTAGGGAGATTGCAGATTATTGCAAGAAACATAAGGTTGTGTTAGTAGGTGATTTTAACTTTCCACACATTGACTGGGACCCCATACTGTAAAAGGGCTGGATGGGATGGAGTTTGTCAAATGGGTTCAGAGAAACTTCCTTAATCAGTACATAGAGGCCCCAAGTAGAGAGAGTCTGATATTAGATCTCCTACTGGAGAAATGAGACAGGGCAGGAGACAGATTTTGTGTAGGGGAACAATTTACATCATAATGCATTGGTTTTAAGATAATTATGGAGAAGGACCTTGGGTGGAGATTCTAATTTGGATAACGGGCAATTTTGCAGGTATCAGAAAGGATCTGGAAAAATTGGATGGGGGTAATATATTTTATGGCAAAGGTGTACTTGGTAAGTGGGAAGCATTGAAAATTAAATTTTGAGAGTACAGAGTTTGTATGATCCTGTCAGAATAAAAGACAAGTAAACTGATTTAAAGAACTTTGATTTTTGAAAGATATTGAGGCCTTGGTTAAGATAAAGAATGAGGTGCACTGCAGGTATAGACAGGAAAGAGCAAATGAGATACCTGAGGTGTATAAGAAATACAAGAGACCACTTAGGAATGAAATCAGGAGGGCTAAAAGAAGGCATGAGTTTGCCTAAGCAGACAAGGTGAAGAAGAATCCGAAATGGATTCTGCAAATACATCTTGAGGAAAAGGATAGCAAGGGACAAAATTAGTCTTTTGGACGATCACAGTGGTTATCTATACCTGGAGCTGAAAGAGATGGGGGAGATCTTAAAATGGAATTTTGCATCTGCATTCGGGTATGGATCTGTATAGATCTGAGGTAAAGCAGCACTGAGGTCACGGACCATACAAAGATTACGGAGGAGGAGGTGTTCGCTGTCTTGAAGCAAATTAGGGATGGATGAACACCCAGGACTATTAAAATCATTATTGGGAACTTCAAACAAGCTTGTTTGAAGAAATCTCTGCCTATTTATCATCACCATATCACCTACAGCACAAGGGGTCCGAACACACTTGACTACTGTTATACTACATTTAGAAATGCCTCTCATTCAATCCCTAGACCTGATTTCAGGATGTGCGATCATCTGGCTGTCCTCCTTCTATCTGCATACAGGCAGAGGCTAAAGAGCAAGGCTCCAGAAGTAAGAACAACCAAGAGAGGGCTGCGGGAGGCAAAGAAGTGTCTAGGGAATTGCTTTGAGTCAGTGAACTGGGCAACATTGAAGGACGCATCAGAGATTTCAAATAAATATGCACTGTTGACACAGACTTTATAAAGACAGTTGTGAACGAGTGTGTCCCCACAAAATCATTTAGAGTCCTCCCCAACCAGAGGACCTCGATGAACCAAGGGATCCATAATCTGCTGAGGGCCTGATCAGTGACATTCAGGTCTGGTGACCAAATAAGATACAAGAGGCCTAGGTACAATCTCTGGAAAGCCATCTTACATACAAAGTGGCAATTCTGGACCAAACTTGAATTACTGAAGGATGCTCAAGAGTTGTGGCAGGGCTTGAATCCCATTACTTCCTACAAAGTGAAAACAAATGACATATGTGACAGCAAGTTTTCTCTCCCAAATGAACTCAATGCCTTTTATGCTTGTTTTGACTGTCAAAATATGGAGGCACTTTCGCAAACCCCCACTGCCCTCAATGGCCCTGTGATTTCAGTCTCTGTGGCCAATGTGAGAGCACCCTTCAGAAGTGTGAATCTATGGAAAGCATCCAGCCCAGACTGTATACCTGGCCGAGTACAGAAAACCCAGGCCATTCAACTGGCTGGGGTGTTCACTGATGTCTTTAACCTCTCACTTTGGCAGTCTGAGATACCCAGCTGTTTCAAGCAGGCTTCAGTTGTACTGGTGCTCATTTAGTAATCTTGCATCAATGACTATCATCCAGCAGCTCTTACCTCCACCGTGATGAAGTGGTTTGAGTCGTTGGTAATGAAACATCTCTACCCCTGCCTAAGGAGCAATTTGGATCTGCTCCAATTTGCCTACTGTCACACGGGTAACATCAGATGCCATTTCATTGGTTCTCCATTCAGCTCTGGAATATCAGGAAAGTGAAGATGCATACATCAGGATGCCCTTCATTGACTCCAGCTCTGCATTCAATATTATCATCCCCTCAAAACGAATCAATAACCTCCAAGACCTAGGCCTTAATACCCCCTTGTGCAACTGGATCCTTGATTTCCTCACTTGCAGACCCCAGTCAGTTCAGGATGGCAACAACATCTCCTCCACAATTACCATCAGCACAGGTACCCTGTAAGGCGACATGCTTAGCTCCCTGCTCTACTCACTTTATACTTATGACTGTGAGGCTATGCACAGTTCCGATGGCATATTTAAGTTTGCTGATCCCACTGCTATCATGGGCCAAATCTGCATACAGGAGGGAGATGGAGAATCTGGCTGAATAAATTCACTACAACTCATGCTGTCAATATTTGTTGTTTATTTATTCATTAGTTTTCTTCTTTTCTTTTCTTTTTGTATTTGTTATCCTTTGCACATTGGTTATTTATTTATCTCTGTCCTGTGTGATTTTTCATTGATTCTATTGCGTTTCATTCTATTTACTATGAATGCCCACAAGAAAATGAATCTTATTGTAGAATATTGTGACATACATGTACTTTGATAATAATTTTACTTTGAACTTTGAGGACCTGACAAATTGTTCCTGTGGAAGGCTGGTGCAGAAATTGTAGGGGCCGTAGCACAGTTACTTAAAATGTTTGTAGCCAAGGGTGAATAGAATTGAATTGACTTTATTTCTTATATCCTTCATATACATGAGGAGTAAAAATCTTTAAGTTACGTGTCCACGTAAATGTGTAATGTGCTAATTATAGTAATTTGTAAAAAATAGTATGTATAACAGGACAGTCAATATAGCATAGAAATACAGTTGTATCAGCGTGAATTAATCAACCTGGTGACCGGGTGGAAAAAGCTGTCCTGGAATCTGTTGGTCCTGGCTTTTATGCTGCGGCATTGTGATGGCAGCAGCTGGAACAGTTTGTGGTTGGATTGTGAGGTGTCAGAGGACTGGAACATAGCCAATGTTGTTCTGTTGTTTTAGAAAGACTCTAAGAATAAACCAGGAAATTATAGGCTGGTGAGTCCGATATGAGAAGTGGGTAAATTATTGGAAGTTTTTCTGAGGGACTGGATATATGTGCTTGGATGGATAGGGACTGATTATGGATAGTTAGCATGGCTTTGTGCATGGTAGGTCATATCTCACCAATCTTATAGAATTTTTCGAGAAAGTTGCCAGGACAGTCAATGAAGGCAAAACAGTGGATATTGTCTACATGGACTTTAACAAAGTCCTGCATGGGTTTGTGGGTGGGGGTTGGTCGAGAAGGCTCAGTCATTCAGTATTCAAGATGAGGAAGTAAATTGGTTTAGACATTAGCTTTGGAGGAGAAGCCTTTGTTAGGAGATGGTTGCCTCTGCGACTGGAGGCCTGTGACTAGTAGTGTGCCACAGGGATCGGTGCTGGGTCTGTTGTTTTTTGTCATCTACGTCAATGATCTGGATAATAATGTGGTTAACTGTATCAGCAAATTTGAAGGTGACAGCAAGATTCGGGGTGTTGTGGACAGCGAGAAAGATTATCAGAGGTTGCAGTGAGATCTGGACAAGCTGGAAAAATGGGATGAAAAATGGCAGACAGAAGTTAATGCAGACAAGTTTGAGGTGTTACATTTTGGGAGGACAAACAGTGAGTGGCAGGGCTCAGAGGAGTGCTGTTTAACAGATGCATCGTAATATGCTATATAAGCAATATACAGGAAGAAAAATCATGTTACCAGTTTGGAAAACTGTAAGTGTGAAAATTCTGAAAAGATGTTCATGTTTTCCACTTGAATTGTTCTATTCTCTGTACATTTTAGTGGCAAGTTAAATCACTTCTCCAATTTTAAAATCTGATTCACAATGGTACCTCAGCTGGAATAACAATAATGGTGAATCAATTTCATCAGAGTTTTGCTTCAGAAAAAAAGAACTTTTGATGTCCTCAGTCTCCAAATACCACACAACAGTTTTGTGCTCTCTGAGGTATGCAGACTCAGATTTACTTCTAATCTGCCAAAAATACATCGTGGCATATCTGTGACCACAGATGCTCCTAAAGCTTCTGCTTGCAAGATTAAATTTGAGATCATTGAAGTACATTTATCTGTGGAAATTACTAACCAAGTTGGACTCTGGAGACATAGCTGCTCATACTCAAGCAGATTTTTAGATATTAAGGAATCAAGAATGTGGAGTTAGGAACTAAAAAAGAAAACAGAATGATGGAAGAACTCAATAGGTCCAGCAGCATCTGCGGAGACGAAAGCTTTAAGCCAACGTTTTGGATTGGGGCTGAGAGGAAAGAGGAAAGATTGCCTGTGTACAGCTGCAACAGAAGCTGGTAGGTGATAGGTGGAACCAGAGGGGAAGGGATAACGGGCGGATGGAAAAAGGTAAGGGAAGAGAGGTGGGAAGGCAAACATAAGGAAAAGAAAAGTAAGTAAAATGTTGAGTGCATGTGGTAATCCACACTGGGATTGTAGATTATCATAAAATGCAAAAAAAAATCAATGTTCATACCATTTGCTGGAAAGTCACCCAAGCAGAATCAAAAATATTGATCTTCCCTTTTGTGCTTGGCTTCTCTGTAGTGTTATGAATGTACCACAGCTCTGAAGGGCCGAAGGGTGCAGGGTAGCCCCCTCCTTTGTGAGAATCGCAAGATCACTATTGAGTCAGTTCAGGAGACCCAGGAAATGAGAGAAAGACATGCAGAATCCACAAAGAGTTGGAATGTGTCCTGGCCTCTGAAAGGCGGACCCATTGATACCGGCTATTGTCTCTTGGAGACGGACTTGCGTCTTGCATCCTGTACGATGTATCGAAGCCCCAGGCAATGAACCGAGGGGGAGGTTGGTGGAGGAATGCATCATCTCGACCTGATTGACATCTGAGACGCTGTGAGTCAGGATAAAAAGAGGGTCTGTGGGAACAGCCCCTCAGACGCACCAGAAGAAACGCCAGTGATCCCGTAATAGTGAAAACCGGTGGGAAGGCCACGTGCATCCATTTCCATTTGCCCTGGAGTCGGTGTGCCTTTACCACGGAAGAATGGTTTTTAGCTAACAATGGGGAAATCAACTCCCAACAACTCTCGAAGGATTGACATCATAAAAGGAATGGGCAAGTTTTAACCTGTCTTTTTCTCAAACCAAAACGCTGCAGCTTGAATGAACTAAAGTGACTTTTATATTTCTACTGGACAATACATTATCCCCTAGACAACGATAGAGCTATTTCTTATTGATTATTATTATACCCGCGCTTTTAGATTTAGTATTGACGACGTATATCATCTGTATGTTTGAATTGATATTATTTTTGTGTATTTTTATCAATAAATACTGTTAAAAATAGTACCATCAGACTTCAATGGACCTCTCTATCTTTGCTGGTAAGTGACCCAGATATGGGGTACGTAACAGTAGCAATGGAAGAGGCCAAAGACAGATAGGTCAATGAGAAGGAGAAGGAGAGTTGAAATGTTGTGTAACCAGAAGTTGTGGTTAGGGCACCATTATTACAGCTCGTGGCATTCTGAAGTTTGGAGTTCAATTCTATCGCTAAATGTAAGGAGTGTCTGTACATCCTCCCCCCCCCCCCACCACCCTCCGGAATGCGTGGGTTTTCTCCAGGTGCTCCAGTTTCCTCCCACAGTCCAAAGATGCACCGGGTAGGCTGACTGACCATTGTAAATTGTCCCGTGATTAGGCTAGGGTTAATCAGGTTTGTTGGGGGTTGCTGGGCGGCATGGCTCAAAGGACTGGAAGGGCCTACTCCAAGCTGTATTGCCAAATGGAAAAACAAAATAAAACTAAGAAGGAGCATTGAGGATTAGTCATTATTTTAGTGAATGATAAAGCATGTATGGGAATGGCCTAACCCTCTGTCCATCTCTTATAGATAGATACTTTATTGATCCCAAAGGAAATTACAGAGTCACAGTAGAATTACAAGTGCACAGATATACATGTATTAGAAAAGTAAGATGTTACCTTAAAAATAAGGTGTACAAGATTTACAAGATAAAGATTACAAGATTCCCAAGTTCACACTGATAAGATGGTAGTGCAAGAATTACTATAACATTTATATAGTAATGGGTGCACATGCACACCGTCCAGATAAGAAGTGGTGGTAGTATTGCCTAATATTACACAGGGTGCCCATGACAGCAGAGGGTGGTATACAGAGAGAGCTCTGGCTAACAGAGGTTAGTAACAGTCTAACAGGAAGGAGGTCATCACTTCCCCAGCAATAGGTTGACTCATTACAGAGCCTAATAGCTGAGAGTAAGAATGACTTCATATAGCACTCTCTGGAGCAGCACAGTTGTCTTAGTCTATTACTGAAAGTGTTCCTCTGTTCAGCCGTTATGTTTGATAATGAAAATTTATGAAGAAGAAAAAGCCTCATTTGTTTATATGCATCAACAGAAAAAGAAACTCACTGATAACACTTTACAAGGACCACAACATCAAACGTCTTTTCACAGTTTGAAGCCATAATCTGGCAGGCACTATGGAACAGATGGGTTTCTCAGAAAGACATTATTGGAAGTGTTATAGGAGAGTAAATGCACGTATATCAGTAAGATGATACTGTAAGATATATCAATAAGATCAGCAAGTGAGTACACATAAAATCATATGACCGGAAAACATTTAAAAGTTAGGGTGGACTAGACCTTTGGACATTCTAATAAAGATGAGGATATTGAAATTGTCATTTTAGGGAATGAATAAAAGAAAGCCTTGAATGGTCTGTAAGAACAGTATTGAAAGATACATAAGACCTAAAGCAAGATGAACTGCAGGCAGTGCTGTTCGAGATGAGCTGTGCAAGTTAAAAGTTGCCACTAATGACCACCTGTTTGCAATTATTTCCTCAGTACCATCTGTTCGGATGATTCTCAAATTCTCACAGCAAAGATTATTTGAGGAAAAGGTGATGTATGCTCATTACACAACTTCAGTTCTCCTTTGTTTCCTCTTTTATTCTTGACATGAGCCCTGAGTTCACTGCATTTATAAAACAAACATATCCTTCCTTATTTCACAACTCCCGAACAGAAGAAAGTAATTCCTGATTCTAAAGTATATCAGAATATATAAACACTATGTACATATTAAGCAGTTGAACTTTAATTAATTAAAACAAATCTGAGCAACAATAGCCTTTATGGCCATATTACATATTTTATTGGAGCATTTAAAAGCTCAATAAAAACACAGACAAAATATTGGAGGAATTGAGCAGGGAGGCAGCATCTATGGAAAAGAGTAAACAGTCAACAATTGACTGTTTACTCTTTTTCACAGATGCTGATTAACCTGCTGAGTTCCTCCTGCATTTTTGTGTACGTTGCTTGAATTTCCAGCATCTGCAGGTTTTCTCATGTAAAAGTTCAATGATACCTGCAGGATTAATGGCAGAATGCATCCGTGCTAAAAGGCTGAATGGTTGCAGATGTACAGTGCAAATTATTTGTACAATTCTGGAAACAGTTAAAAATTGTGTTTATCCTCCCCATTATGCTTGATAGAACCAAGCTTTTTGAAGGCTCTGAGTGCACTGCAAGAAACAGCAGCTATGTAACAGCGGGGAGTTGACAAGCCTGGAGTATTTGTGTATTTGACCAGTTAAGCCCTCAAATTACTGTCATAAAGTACATGGAAGGGTTTTAAAACATATGCATATGAACACTTGGAGATTTAGGTTTTGTCCTTAAAAATATTTTTAGACTTTTGATTTGAATTAGCTTGCTTCAATAAAGATGTATGAAAGACCTTTAGCATATTTTATCGCCTAAACGAGCTTCTTTTACAAATATGCAAATCTATAGAACTACTCTTTCAAATCTAAAGTATCAAAGTAAACATAGCAACTAATGAAAATCTGGCAACAATTTAAAATGGTGATATTATAGCGTAAAATGGTGATTATAGTTGAGAATAGGAAAGGGCAGGGGATGGTGGGCACAAAGCTGTAATACTGTTAGATGGAAGGGAGGGAAGTGTCAAAATCACACTGCATCAAAGGAACAACTGCAATTTCCAATGTTTTGCAGCCGTGAGATTTTTCTTTAAAGTGGCACTTCTTCAGCACGAAGCTAATGCTGTCAAGAACCATTCCTGGAGCCAGAAAGAAAGGAATAACTCCCCAGAAAAAGTCAACAGTGGTTCGCTAGGTCAGAGCTGCAGTCAGCAAAGTGAATTGTCATTCATGGGAGGTTGTTTCTTTTGGGATTGTTAGTGATTTGACTGTTGGAAAGGCCGTGAGCACAATGAAGGTCTTATGTCATAGTAAGGGAGGGGGACAGAAGGCAGTAGCAATGTCATCTGTCACCTTGATATGCTGCCAACTTGATATAAAGGCATTTCATTGCAGTATAAGGAATACTGGTTTGTTGTCATTTATTAAAATTAAATCGTGGGCACCACCACACAGGCATCAGTAATCACATTACTGACATTGCAAATGGAGAAGGTGGAGCAGTTTCCAGTCTACACCTTTAAGCTGCAAATTTGCAAGAGGTGAAAAGACTATTGTAGGGTGATAACTCAGTTTGTAGTTGCCGTGGATGTGCAGACTCAAATGTTTATGCAGATGCTTAATATTTTACTGTGCTCTATAAAGTTATTCATGTGAATGACTGTTTAATATTCCCTTTAAACTTACTGCAAATATGACAAGTTATTGGAAACTTATTGAATGCATTATGCCTGAGTGAATATATTCATTTGGACATAAACTGATGACACGATCAGCTGTTGCTAGCTCTCTTGACTCAGAATCCAAAGCTTTTGGGTTCAAATCAAGCAATATTGAGGAGCATAAAAAATTAGACAAATGCTATGCTTCACTGTGAGAGGCACGGTCTTTCAGATTTAACTCTTCTCCAATTTAAATAGTAAGACCATAAGACATAGGAGCAGAATTAGCCCATCAAGCCTTCTCCGCCATTCAATCATGGCTATTCCTTTCTTTTCTCCTCTTCAAGCCCAGTTCCCGGCCTTCTCCTTGTAACTTTTGATGCAATTTTTTCCAATCAAAAACCTATCAATCTCTGCTTTAAATACACCCAATGACCAGGCCTCCACAGCTGCATGTGCAACAAATTCCACAAATTCACCACCCTTTGGCTAAAGAAATTTCTCTGCATCTCTCTTTTGAAATGACACCCCTCTATCCTGAGGCTATGCCCTTTTGTCCTGGACTCTCCCACCATGGGAAACATCCTTTCCACATCTACTCTGTCTAGGCCTTTCAACATTCAAAGGTTGCAATGAGATCTGCCCTCACCCTTCTGAATTCCAGTGAGTACAGACCCAGAGCCATCAACATACCTCATATGGTAACCCTTTCATTCCTGGAATCATCCTTGTGAAGCTCCTCTGGACCTTCCCCAATGCCAGCACATCTTTTCTAAGATGAGAGGCCCAAAACTGTTCACAATAGTCAAGGTGAGGCCTCACCAGTGCCTTATAACGCCTCAGCATCTAGACCTCTTGAAATTAATGCTAACATGGTATTTGCCTTCCTCACCCACGGACTGAACCTGCAAGTTAACCTTCAGGGTGTTCTGCACAAGGACTCTCAAAACCCTCTGCATCTCAGATTCCTGGACTTTCTCCCCATTAAGAAAATAGTCCGCACATTTATTTCTACTACCAAAGTGCATGGCCATGCATTTTCCAACAGTGTATTTCATTTGTCACTTTCTTACTCATTCTCCTAATCTGTCTAAGTCCTTATGCATCCAACCTGTTTCCTCAACCCCACCTGTCCTTCCACCAATCTTTCTATCATCTGCAAACTTAGCAACAAAGCCATCTATTCCATCATCTAAGTCATTTATATACATCATAAAAAGAAGTGGTCCTAACATCGACCCCTGCAGAATCCCACTAGTCACTGGCAGCCAAACAGAAAAGGATCCTTTTATTCCCACTTGCTTCCTCCTACCAATCAGCCAATGCTCTAACCATTTTAGTACCTTTCCTGTAATACCATGGGCTTTTAACTTGGTAAGCAGCCTCATATGTGCACCTTGTCAAAGGCCTTCTGAAAGTCCAAATATACAACATCCACTGCATCCCCTTTATCTATCCTATTTGTAATCTTCTCAAAGAATTCTAAAAAGTTTGTCAGGCAGGATTTTCCCTGAAGGGAACCATGCTGACTTTTTACTATCTTGTCCTGTGTCACCAAGTGCTCCATCACCTCATCCTTAACAATTGACTCCAACATCTTCCCAACAACTGAGGTCAGGCTAAGGGTTCTATAATTTCCTTTCTGCTGCCTTCCTCCTTTCTTAAAGAGTGGAGTGACATTTACAATTTTCCAGTCCTCTGGCACAATGCTAGAGTCCAATTATTTTTGAAAGATCATTTTTAATGCCACCACAATCTCTAACGCTACCTCTTTCAGAACCCTAGGGTGCAGTTCCTCTCGTCCGAGTGACTTATATACATATAGGTCTTTCAGCTTTTTGAGCGCCTTCTCTCTTGTAACATTAACTGCACCCACTTCTCTTCCTTCACACACTACAAAATCTGGCACACTGCTAGTGTCTTCCACAGTGAAGACTGATGCAAAATACTCATTTAGTTCATCAGCCATCTCCTTGTGTCCCTTTATTATTTCTCCTGCCTCATTTTCTAGCATTTTTTATGTCCATTCTTGTTTCTTTTTTATTTTTAACATTCTTGAACAAAACTTTTACTATCTACTTTAATATTATTTGCTCGTTTGCTTTCATATTTAATCCTTTAAGCTAATGATTTTTTTTCTTGCTCTCTGTAGATTTTTAAAAAACTTCCCAGTCCTCTATCTTTGCGCTAACTTTTGTTTTTTTGTATGCCCTTTCTTTGGCTTTTACAATAGCTTTGACTTCCCTTGTCAGCCATGGTTGTACTATTTTACCATTTGAGTATTTCTTCATTTTTGGAATACATATCTCTTGCACCTTTCTCATTTTTCCAAGAACCTCACACCAGTGCTGCTCTGCTGACATCCCTGCCAGCAGCTCCTTCCAATTTACTTTGGCCAGCTCCTCTCTCATACCACTGTAATTTCCCTTACTCCACTGAAACACTGCTACATCTGACTTACTTTCTCCCTATCAAATTTCAAGTTGATCTCAATCATATTGTGATTGCTGGTTCCTAAGGGTGCTTTTATCTTAAGCTCCCTAATCGCCTCTGGTTCATTACAAAACACCCCATCAAGTATAGCTGATCCCGTAGTTGACTCAGTGACAAACTACTCTAAAAAGCTATCTCTTATCCATTCAACAAACTCACTCTCTTGAGATCCATTACCAACCCGATTTCCCCAATCGACCTGCATGTTAAAATCTCTCATGACTACCATAACTTTACTCTTTTGACTCACCTTTTCTATTTCCTGTTGTAACCTGTGGTCCACCCCCAGTCACTGTTGGGAGGCCTATATATAACTGCCATTAATGTCCTTTTATCCTTGCAGTTTCTTAACTCAAACCACAAGGACTTAACATCCTCCGATCCGATGTCACATCTTTCTATTGATTTGATACCATTCTTTACTGGTAGAGCCACACCACCCCAGCTGCTCTCCTTCCTATCCCTCTGATATAACGTGTAACCGTGGACATTCAGCTCCCAACTACGACTGTCCTTCAGCCATGATTCAGTGATAATTAATAGTTGGATGAGGAATTAATATTTGATAAGATAAGAAAGTAGAATTAATGTAAATAACTCTTTAACTATGATGGACAGCCATTGAATGGACAGTTAAGCTCATTTGTCACTATAATGTTCAAAGGCGATGTTTGGGTGAGATATATATACACAGTATACTCTGGCCTACTGATCAGTGGCAAGCAGGCCAGAATATGCAAATGTAAAGAAAAGGACTGAAATGGCAAGCAGCAATGGCTAGTCCTGATCTAAATAGAATTCTTGATCACAATGTGATCTCTTCTACAATGGAGAGGCCAGGTGCAGACAGGATGACTGTTCTATGGAACACGCCTGTTGCCTGTGACTTGAATTCTCAATCACGTACCCCTTCTAACCTAACTGCTTGAGGCACAGCACAAACTTGAGGAACTGCATTGCAACTTCCATCTTGGGCACATAGAAACCAACAATGAATTCAACAAATACCGATTCTGATTAATTTTGGATTCAGATTCATTTATTTATCAAAAGTATGTTGAAACGTAAAGGGAAATACTCGGCTTTTTCTCCTTGGAGCAACAGAGGATGAGAGGTGACCTGATAGAGGTGTATAAGATGATGAGAGGCATTGATCATGTGGATAGTCAGAGGCTTTTTCCCAGGCCTGAAATGACTAACATGAGAGGGGACAGTTTTAAGGTGCTTGGAAGCAGGTACAGAGGAGATATCAGGGGTAAGTTTTTTACGCAGAAAGTGCTGAGTGCGTGGAATGGGCTGCCGGCAACAGTGGTGGAGGCACTGATACAACAGCGTCATTTAAGGGACTCCTGGATAGGTACATGGAGCTTAGAAAAATAGAGGGCTATGGGCAACCCTAGGTAATTTCGATAGTGAGGACTTTTTCGGCACTGCTTTGTGGGATGAAGGGCTTGTATAGTGCTGTAGGCTTTCTATGTTCAAACAAAATGCATTATTTGCATTAATAACCAACACAGTCTACGGGTGTGCTGAGGGCAGTCTGCAAGCGTTGCCACACATTCCAATGTGAACATTGCCTGCCCAAAATGCTCAGCAGAATGACACAGAACACAAACAATAAACTACAAGAGTTTAGGTAGATACCTTTTCTGTTTGTATCAGAACTGAACAGTTCCACTGTAAATTATCTCCCTCTTATATTAACGTTTTTCTTCTCTCTCTCCACTATTGAGCACTTCCTGCAGCTCTGGATTGCATCACACAGCTTTTATAAACCCTGTTGTTTCATCTCTCTCTAATTTAACTTTAATCATTCTACCAGATGGCTTCATCAGCAGTTTATCCTCACAGCAACCCTGGCTTCATCCTAGCAGAAATAATCCCGTTGTCCTATTCATCCCCATGACACCCTCGCTGCAATTTAAAACAAACATGTTTTCTTTGTTTCCCAATTCAAATGAAGGGACTTTGATCTGAAACATTAACACTGCTTCTGTTCCCACATAAGACAGACCTGCTGAGGGTCTCCAGTATTTTCTACGTACATTTCAGACTTCTGATTTTTAGATCAAAGACCTGGCAAATGTTTACTGAGTAGTAAACAGTGTTGGCCTCAAAGGGGATTTTCCAACATCGCCAAATGCACTAAAGTAAGAAACATGTTTGAAAATGCAACAAGGAGAAGTCTCCAGTGTTTTCAAAGGTGCAAAAGCACAGGTGGACGCAATTGAAAAATGGAGGGATTTGCTTTGTGCAGGAGATGGAAAGCAGCCCACAAGGACCATCTCCATAAGGGAATGCAATGCAATGGCATGAAAATTGATTCAAAGAGGAGGAAATTTCATAACTTGTCTAGATAAGTCAAACATGAAACATCATGGTCAAACAACTTTGCTCCTCAGACAGTGACTTTACTTTTTACATTCAGTTTCTACACTTACATATGTTAGTGACAAAGTATGACAGCAAATGAATTTACTGAAGCCTTTGAACTCATTCGATATGAGGTAGTCACTTAGCCAAAAGTATTTCACTCATTTCAGAACACATTTCACTCAGGACCTTATTAATAAGTGCATACTACATTTTTATTGAAACAATCACGGATACATGCTTACTTAATAATCATTTTCTTCAAAGTTTGACCAAAGATTTATTAAATGCTTGTCTTTTTTTGGTTCCTCATATTCCCTGATTCCCAGTGGATCTGAGTCCCTGATTATTGCTTCATGATGCATTCCTCAAAGATATCCCATCTTCTACTTGTTGATATTTCAGGCTGAGACCCTTCAGCAGGACTGGGAAAAAAAGACGAGGAGTCAGAGTTAATAGATGGGGGAGGGAACGGAGATATACAAGGTGATAGGTGAAACCGGGGGGGGGGGGGAGAGGGCTAAAGCAAAGAGCTGGGAAGTTGATTGGTGATACAGGGTTGGAGAAAGGGGAATCTGATAGGAGAGGAAAGAAGGCCATGTAAGAAAGAAAAGGGGGGAGGAGTACGAGAGGGAGGTGATGGGCAGGCAAGGAGATGAGGTGAGAGAGGGAAAAGGGGATGGGGAATGGTGGGGGGAAGGTGTCATTATCAAAATTTCGAGAAATCGATGTTCATGCCATCAATGCCATCAGATCGGGGGCTACCCAGGTCGAATGTAAGGTGTTGGTCCTCCAACCTGCTACTTCCCATCAAGACATGTCTATTCATGGCCTACTCTATTGTCCCGATGAAGCCACACTCAGTTTGTAGGAACAACAGCTTATTTCTGTTTGGGTAGTCTCCAACCTGATAGCATGAACATTGATTTCTCAAACTTCCAGTAATGTCCCCCTCCACCATTCCCCATGCCCTTTGCCCTCTCTCACCTTATCTCCTTGCCTACCCATTGCCTCCCTTTGGTGCTCCTTCCTTTTCTTTTTTCCATGCCTTCAGTCCTCTCCTAGCCCTGTTCCCCTTCTCCAGCCTTACATCTCTTTCACCAATCAACTTGCCAGCTCTTTGCTTCACCCCTCGCCCTCCCGGTTTCACCTATCACCTTGTGCTTCTCCCTCCCCTCCCCCCACCTTTTAACTCAGATTCCTCATAATTTTTCGCCAGTCCTGCTGAAGGGTCTCGGGCCGAAACGTCAACTGCAATCTTTAGCATGGATGCTGCCTGACCTGCTGAGTTCCTCCAGTACTTTGTGTGTGTGTCGATTGGGTTTCCAGCTTCTGCAGATTTTCTCTTGTTTTCTATATGTTGATCATCCCCAGGAAAATGTCCAGCTCTTTTTTAAAAAGCTTTCAGGCTACCAAAGCTAATATCATGTGCTAGTCACTAATTCATCATGTTGATGAGTGCATGTGAAAAGAAGTATCTCCTAGCATCTAACTAACACCATACTTATGCAAGTTAACTTATTGTTTCCTAGTTCTTGCTTTTCAACTAATCCTGTTATGAACAAAAGGACGACTCAAATTAGTCAAAATAAATTCACATCATCTTCCCAATGATAGCCCCAATTTCTTGGCAACATATATGGAAGGATGCAGTCCAAAATTAATGTTTTTGCCCATCATTCTCAGAATAAATATTATCTAGATTAGAATTTCATCAGCATTATTCAATGTCAGGTGCTTTTGTTTGAAATCTGCTAGCCGTATACTGTACATACAGAATAAGAGCCACCGTTTCATCTTTTAATACACTGGAACCTCTTCCTGTGGTACTGCTTTCAAAATCACAGTTAGTAATCATATTCTGCAATTATTGTTGGTATTTTATGTTTATGAAAATGCATTTCTGTAAATAATACAAATAAACATCATAAAATAATAAGAAAGAAAAACATATATTTGTTTAATAAGTACGTGCAGACGGAGATGGTAAAAAAAAGCTAACAGTATGAAATAGCTGAATAATTCATCTTGAATTTATTCCAGGGATTATATTATTAAAGAGAAATGTGCTACTCTATCTTACCCACATTGTCATATTTTCAGGCAGAACTGTTCCATGGGATTTGACTCAATAATATGATCAGCACACAATATTCAATTAAGATCCATTATGAAATCAATACTCAGGTGATCGTACCAATATCACATACACTTTACACAGTGGCTTGACTTTAGTTTGCTAACAGGGACCCAAACCCAAAATCTGTTCTGTCAATGATGACTTGATCCAATGGTGAACTTTAACCCTAGGATATGGATAAGGAGGAAAGGGTCTGTACTTGGTTTTGGCTGTGATGAAGTTTTTGTGTGGATTTACGAGGCTCTGACAGAGGGATTCACTAACAGCTCCAAGGCATTTTCACTGCTTTAACAATTAAATAGAACCAACTATCAATCCGCTTTGGTTGTTATGGAGGATCAGCTCCTTATTAACACTGGAAGACAGTAAAACTGTTCTTAAATCAATATTGTTACAGCAAAGATATAAGTCTTGATGTTACAATAGTTGCTAATCCTTTCTATCATGTTGATTTTTCCCTATGAACCACAAATTTTGTAAAGATTTATAGTGCTGACAGCTTCAGTAAATAAACAATTCTGACAGATCTAGTTTAGAATAGAAAACAAACAACACACGTTAAAAATCCATGAAGATAGGGCAGTTTATATATATATTGTCACAGAGCGTTGGATTTCCTTCAAAATGAATGGCTCCCCAATTGATTCTAATATCCACTTCTATTATGAATATGCTGTTCAATCACCTGTTATATAACCATGGAGAATGAAAGTGCTAATGATACAGCCAAATTGAAAAGGAGAAAAAAATGAACAAATATTAAGCTACAAAAACACCACAGGTGAAAACAATGAAACACATAGTCTGAGAAAATAACTGCATCACAATCACAAACATCAGCAGATAAGAAAGAATACTAAAGATAAAATACAATATTTTATGCAAAAACAAAAATGAAAGGCATAAGACTTCGGAAGAAAATAGTGGAACTGTTTGATATGATAATTGATCTAAGTTAATAAAAAGATTTGATCTGCAGATATGAATGACCATATTGTAATTGATGTCTTGTGAATAAATATCATCTTAGCTCTGTCTGCTAAACGTCATCATCTCCAGCAATTTAGACTGATAGAACTTGGATCTTATAAGAAAATGTATTCCTAACAATTTCTTTGATATCTAAATGTTGATAGATAGACTGTTGCCATGGTAAAAACATCTTCTAAAGAACCACATAAGGTATACCACAATAGAATTTGTTTACACAGTTCCAGAAGAATGCCTAGATCAGTGGTATGCCTCAAAAAGAAAAAGTAAATCAAGATGCTGTAGATTGTACACTGACAGAATTTTGAGTAAAGTCCAATCCTTGAACATTTTCAAGATTATATTTCATGGAATGTCGGCTAAATTCCACAATGCTCTCCATCATTCTTAAAAGGAGTTCAAAAATAATTATTTGACTCTCAGTGACGTTCAGCTTTAAGCCATTTTTGTGCTAATCAGTCCAAGATCGTAGCAGCTCAGCTACCATGGATAGTTAAGAACGAGAAAACAGATTAGTGTCTGGATTTTCCATTTTAATATTGGCACAGGCCCCAAAGAGGTGAGAAGCCTGGGAAGTTTGCGCTGCCTCATTGAACTCATTGGAGACACCACCAGTGTGTCATAGAGCTAGCAGCCACTAATTGGGCCCATGAGGAGACCACCAGTGTACCACAAAGGTAACAACCACTGGTTTGGGCTCATGATACTGTTGGGAATTCTTACTTCCCCAGCATATCAGCCCTACTAAGGCTATTTCATAGAAATCGAATAATGTATTGATAACAGTAGTACCTGATCTGCTTACTTTTTCTTGAATTTCAAGGATACATACAAGCTATTGGAGATGACCGGTGAAGGTTAGGAGCTACGAAAGATGTAAGGGGATATACTGAGAGATGCACAAATAAAGCCAGCCTTTAAACTGTTTCCAGATGACATCATTATTGTATTAAGGTAATACAGACAGGCCCTTTGGCCCAATGTCCATGCCAACCAAGATATCTTTCAGAGCTGGTCTCATTTGGCTGCACTTGGCCCATATCCTTCTAAACTTTACTTATTTATGTGGTTGTCTAAAAGTCTTTTAAATGGTGTAATTGTACCTGCCTCTATCACTTCTTCTGGCAGCTCAATTCATATAGTGACCATCTCTGTGAGAAAAAACTTGTCTCTTAGGTCCTCTATAAACCTTTCCCCTCTCACCGTAAACCTATTCACTCCACAAAGCCATTTGCCATTTCTACCAATTTTATAAGACCCTAAAACATAGGACAGAATCAGGCCATTCAGCCCATCAACTCTGTTCATGGCTGATTTTTATCCTTCTCAAACCAATTCTCCTGCCTTCTCCCTATAACCTTTGACACCCTTACTAATCTGGAACATATCAACTTCAGTTTTAAATATCTCCAATGACTTGGCTTCCACAGCTGCCTGTGGCAATGAATTCCACAGATTTACTAGCCTCTGGCTAAAGAAATTCTTCATCATTTCTGTTCAAGAGGGACATCCTTGTATTCTAAGGCTGTGCTCTCTGGTCCTAGACTACCCCACTACCAGCAACATCCTCTCCATGTCTACTGTATCTAAGCCTTTCAATATTAATAGGTTTCAATGAGATGTATCTTTCTGTATGTTCAAATGCAGCGGCCTCTGGGGGTGGGGGGGTGGTAACCAAATGAGCAATTTACTTATTAAAATGTGTTTTTTTATTATCATAAGGCTATATTGGACTCCAAAAACAACAGGCACAGCAGGCCTACTGTGTCAGTGAGTTTCTTGTTGTTTGGAGCAGCTGGCCGGGGTGTCAAAAGGGTCAAAGGACAATTTGGAGAAGGAGAAGCCAGTGGTTGGGTTGGAGAAGGAGAAGGTGGCAGTCAGGCTAGAGAAGGTGAAGCGGCGGTCGGCCGGGAGAAGGTTGGGCTCAAGTAGTGGAAGCTGGCGGACAGGTCGGAGAAGATTTGTAGAAGCTGACCTGGGTGCAGACTGTGCTGCTGCCTGCTATTCGAAGACATGGGAGTTGGAGCATGAACGCAGCATTCAGTGTAACTATGAGTGACTGGTTTGAATGTTTCTCATGTGATCACAAGAACCTTTTGGACAATGATAATTTAAGATGCAGCAGGCCTGTTTCTCTTGTTTGGTGAAGCAATAGGCGACGAGGCAGCAGCATAACTTTGGTTGTAGCAAGGACTAGGCCTCAATCCGTGGGCTTGCCTGCTGCTGCAGTCCAGGTGAGATGACGCTGAAGGCATTGTAGCGTGGAGATCATGCTCGGTTGGGAGCTGGCCGCTTCTGTCAGTGCTGCCCTCCAGTGTTTGATCAGTGAAATGACAGGCTGGATTTCTGGGAGCTCTACCATGAACTTGCACGTTGCTCAATGACTTTGACTATACATGTGTCTTCTTGCGTAATGATGCGAATGTTTATTTTTCTCTCTCTCATTATGTTGAATGTATGTTAGTGGTCTGGGACCCAGAGGAACGCTGTCTTGTTCAACTCCATCCATGTATGGTTTGAATAATTAAGTTTGATTTGATTGATTTGATTTTATTTGATACCCCCTCATTCTTCTAAACTCCAGCAAGTTTAGAATTATGCATTCACTTAGTTTGCTTACCCTGGAACCAATGTGACCTCACCTTCAAGACTAATCTACCATGTGGAATCTTGCCAAGAAAATTGCCTAAAATCTACCACCATACCCAATCCAAGATCTACACCCTCCCTTGTCAGTCCTCCTAGTCAACTCTTAATAAAACTCAATCAAATTCGTGAAACATGATTTCCCACACAAAAATAAACTATGCTGACAATCTCTAGTCAGTCCTTGCCTTTCCAAATATAGACAGATACTGACTCTCAGAATGTTCTCTCTCATTGATGTTAGGCTCGCAAGCCTGCAGTTCCACGCTATGTCCTCACAAACCTTTTTAAATAAACATTGGCTGCCTTCCAGTTTTATGATACCTCAACCATAGATAAATAAGATATAAAAACCACTGCAAGGGGTACTGCAATTTCAGTTCTTATTTCTGACATTATTCTGGGATTCACTTGGTTAGGTACTGGGGATTAAATCCAGCTTTATGTGCTTAAACATTCTGGTACCTATTCTTTTTCTATGTTCACTATTCTCTTTCCTGAATTCCTGAGCTTCCATGATTTTCTTCATGGTAAATACAGACAAGAAATGTCCATTTAAAATGAAGTCCACATTCTGTGGCTCCACCTGTAGGTAGCTGTCATAAAAATGTATTGATTTGGATAATTGTCAGTGGTGATTAGCATTGAAATTGCAAGGACTGTTTTTTGTAGCTATGATGTTTCACGGCAGGTAGCCACTTGACAGTATTAAAGAGATAATCCTACAATTCCTGAGGTGGGTAGTTACTGATAAGGTTTTGCCAGGCTGATTAGTTTGTTACCATACTGTAAGCTTAGATAATTGCAAATTCAATTACATCCGTTTTTAATTTAGCAAGGCATGGATGGCTTTAGTGCTGATTTAGCAGACATCAATTTAGCCAAGATGCTGCTTGAAATAAAGTTAGCATGGTTTCCCCTAGGAACAAACTCTTATAACCATATAACATTAACAGCACGGAAACAGGCCATCTCGGTCCTTCTAGTCCGTGCCAAATGCTTACTCTCACCTAGTCCCATCTACCTACATTCAGCCCATAACCCTCCATTCCTTTCCTGCCCATATATCTATCCAATTTTTTTTAAATGACAAAATTGAACCTGCCTCTACCACTCCTACTGGAAGCTCGTTCACAGAGCTACCACTCTCTGAGTAAAATGAGACCTGTAAAATTAACTTCTGTTAATGGCCTCCCTTCACCATTTCCCATTCCCATTTTTTCCTCTCTTATCTTATCTCCTTACCTGTCCATCACCATCCTCTGGTGTTCTCCCCCTTTTCTTTCTTCCATGCTTTTAGACCTCTTCTATAAGTTTGCCATTTCTCCAGCCCTATATCTCTTTCATCTATTAACTTTCCAGCTCTTTACTTCACCCCTGCCCTCTCTCAGTTTTACCTATCACCTTGTGTTTCTTCCTCCCCTTCCTCCACCTTCTTACTCTGACTCATTTTTTTACCCAGTCCAACTGAAGGGTCTCGGCCTGAAACGTCAGCTGTACCCTTTTCCATAGATACTGGCTGGCCTCCTGAGTTCCTCCAGTATTTTGTGAGCGTTTCCTGCAAAATTCCTGATGGCATCTCCCCTAATTTCACACTTCTCCCAACGCAATACTACACAGCTTTCAAAGAGAAACGAAGTAAGTCTCATTCCACATTGCAGCCCCACAGAAGCATGCATAGGCGACTCTGCTGTAGAGGAGTCAAGGCTGCAAGGAAGAGGAATATGCCGGGCACTGTCACCCGAAGGGAAATGTAATTCCTGATCAACAGGATGAATGAAGGAAGAAGATCTTGTGAATCAAGAGGACAAGGAAATACATCATAAGGAAGGGCAAGAATGGCAACATTTATCTCCTCCAGAAATGAGAATCCTCACACATGGAGCAAAACTGAAAGAGATCTCATGACCTACACACCATTGCTTATTCTACAGTGTAGAAACTCAACAAAAATTACTTTTTAAAATCAGAAATACAAAGATATTGTAACAAAGCTAAATGGAGTAGCTATTCACTCATTAATCTGTTATATCCAGTTGGCTAACATTGCACCAGCTCTCGATTGCTGCGATTAGGTAGTGAGTTAAAATCAGGTTTATTGTCATTCAACCAAACATGTATACAGCTAAACAACATTCCTCAAGGACCAGGATGCAAAACACAATACATATATCACATACAGCACAAAAATGATATTAAACCAGTAATAATATTAAGAAATTGAGAAGTATTCTGTAAGTGTACAAGTTGACATAAAGTGCATATATGGCATATAGCTAACTATACAACAGGTATTACTGTCATAAATGATGTGTACTGGGTGGTAGCATAGTGTTCAATAGTCTCACCGACTGTTACCCAGCCAAAACTGTCTTTGTTCTTACACCATGGTACCCTCTGCCTGACAGTAAGTCAAAGGGATTGTGGGATGGATGGGAGGGATCCTTGACAAAGCTGAGGGTTCTGTGCACACAGCACTTCTGGTGCATGCCCTAGATGGTGTTGGGCAGAGGGGTGGGGAGGGAGGTCCTGATGATTCTCTCAGCAGTCCTCGTAAACCACTGCAGGGTCTTGTGATGGTGATATAGCTGGTCGGGACACTCTTGATGGTGTTTCGGTAGTATGTGGTTACAATGGCGGTGGGGATCATTGCTCAGCTCAGTCTCCTTGGGAAGTGAAGGCACTGCTGTGCTTTCTTGACAAAAGAGGTGGTGTTGAGGGACCAGCTAAGAAAACGTGTTATGTACACTCCAAAAATCTTGGTGCTCCAGACTCTTTCCACAGAGGAACCGTTGACACGCAGTGATCAGTCTGTGCCTTCCTGAAGTCCACAATAATCTCTTTAGTCTTATCTATATTCAGATTCAAGTTGCTGTGTTTGAACCAGTCCACAAGCTGCTCTACCTCCACTCTGTACACCAACTCATCATTGTTGATAAAGAGGCCAAATGCTGTTGTTTCAGCAGTGAACTTAATGCTGTGGTTATTGTGAGGAACCAAGTGAGTCGAGGGCAGCTCTTGTACTTAGGATCTATTCCTACAGATTGAATATTTGCTGCAGCGTGCATGGCCTTAAAGTGAGGGAGTCACTTGTCCTTCCAGAAATCTAATATTCATCTTTTGACCTACAATCTCCCAGACTTCGAGGGAGTGGAAGCTGTTCCTGCACATAAGAAGGTCTGCATTACTAAGGGAAGCCTTTATAGACACTTGACTTCAATTAGTTGCTGCCTGTGCTTGTGGGAAGTTAGCAAAACAGAGAAACCCCAATGCCTGACTTACTAACTGAAGCTCACTGAAATAAAAGTAAATAAAATTATTTCATCACAAATTCAATGCCCAAGTTCATTTTTAATGAAGGAATGTGCAGCAATTTGGGAGAAGTGGTGAGAAACCTGCAGCAGCTGATTGGTATGACCCTGTCACAATTAAACTGAGAGCAATATGACATTGATCTCCACGAAAAGTTTGGCCAAAGGTCTTCCCATGTCCCATTCATGATAGATTTGGAAAATCTGAACCTGTGTACCAAAAGTGAGGCCTTGCTATAGTGTTGTGTCTTTGAAGGTTCTGTAAGAGTAGGTGCTTAGCAAATGGCTATGTTGTTGCCTCTTATCACAAGACCTTCTCTGCTTTGATTGCCAGGGATGCTGATGTGATCTCTAGCAATAGAGTACTGAATACGATTTCTCAGGTAAAATCCTGTAGCAGACATTTGGAGAGATCTGCTCCAGTTGAACTCAAACTAGATTTTGTATTACTCCAATAAAATGGGCAACATGTGATCCAATTTCTCGGCTCATGTCTTTTTTTGATATTACTTATTTTCAAAAGCAAATTGAGTCATATTTTCCTGATATTTCTTTTACTTTGTACATTTTGCTGTTTATGGCTCATTCAGTTGGTAGGTGGAGCTCATAATTCAGCCAACCATTAAAGTGGCATAAAATACTCAGTACAGTTTAAATGAAACAATTGTTCTAATAATAACAACATCCAACATCAGTAATTCCATGTACCTATTCTGCCTCTGCAGCTGCAGGGTACTACCAATGTAAATTATTATAAAATAATACTTCAGCTTTTCCTACAGAATTGAGGTATTGCAAAATAAAAAGATAGTAAAAAATATGTAAACTTGGATTTACATCTTGCATACTTTTAGATAACAAAAAAGTTGATTGTTGGAACACTGGACAAAATCACAAGTTTATTTTATCCAGTTTTTATTAATATACAGTCCCTATTGAATCTCCAGGTGATTAGTAAGTAAATTTTAAAATCTTTTCTCATTAGATTATGCAAATGTACAGTACATTAATCAATTCAATGTAACGGAGCTGTAATGTATTTGTATATCTGGATATTATACCGACCAATTTCTCAATCAAATTCCTCATAACAATGGAAGAAAATATTTTTCCAGCAAAACTGCCGCTTGCAGGAGAATTATTCTTTTAATAATTTGTCTTTCTATTTTTACTTTTCTCGTGTCTGTACCCAATGATGTTTGGTTCACATTTTCATCATGCTTTCACACTTGCTACATTGCTCTTGATGACTTCAAAAGATTCTCTTTTAAACATTATGATCATTGAAACTAGGTATGGGACTAACAGAGGACAAGTTATTTACAATTATTGAATATATTATACATATATGAAATATAATATGATATATATGGAATGGAGTTTGTGAAATGTATTTCAAATACCTATTCTCTTTAGTAACATCAGCCTTTCTCATAATTAATCTCATACTGCCCAATATTTACCTAGAACTGAAGAGTGTTTATATTAACAGACACCCATGCAATCAAAACTGGATATCCATACCTTCCAAGCACATACGGTATTTCCTCATCTTACAAAGTCTGTCCAGATGAGGAGCAATAAAGCAAATGCTCTTAATATTATTGAGGGAGAGTACAGAGCACACTAGCCCGACAGCATGCAGATAATTCAGCTAAACTTTATTGATAACTGATTGTATGTACAATACGTGAACTCCTCTCATATGGGAGTGACTAACTGAGTGACATAGGAATAGTACAGCACAGGAACAGGACTTTTATCCATGATGGTAATCTGAATTAAACTAATCTGTCTGTAACAAGGCCCATATCCCTCTAGTTCCTGTTTGCTCATGAGCCTGTAAAATGCTTCTAAAATGAATAAACTCTTCTCAGCCTTTCAGCCAGGTACAGATATCGATTGTAACCAATGTTTCAATGACAAACTCTGCCATCTTCATCAGGGATGATACCTGGGTATGTCTAGTCCAGTGGTATTTATACCCACAGAGTTCATCCCTCCTGATTGGTTAGTCCTCATCCAATCAGGTTTCTGAACTCCCATCTTGTTTACAATTGAATTGCAGTTCTTAACTTAGATTGAAATCTTTGTCTTTAAGAAAATTCTTTCCCTCTAGTTTTATTTCAATGGCTTCCTTTACCACCAGGTCCCAAAAGCCATTGGCATAGCGCAGTAGTTTTGTGCCATCAAAGTCATTCCGATAGCAGTGTTCTGCTAGCACTGACTTCTCCAGTGGAAACCAGCATCAAGGAGCACTGGAGCAATGGAGGTGTATCCATTTGGGGTTACCCAGAGAAATCGGCGGAGGCAAAACACTGCATTCGCAATGGCCGTAGGATTGACTTCGACAGCACAAAACTGTTGTGCTGTGCCAATGGCTTTTGGGACTGCCCGATGAAGGAAGCCATTGAAAGCAAACTAGAGGAAAAGAATTTTAACAAAGACAAAGATCCCGCTCTAAATAAGGACTGGAATTCAATTATAAACAAGGTGGGAGACCTGATAGGATGAGGAGAAACCAATCGGGGGGATGGACAATGAGGGTATGAATACCACTGGTCTAGGCATGCCCAGGCATCATTCCTGATGAAGGTGGCACAGTTTGACATTGAAATGTTGGTTATAATTGATACGCATACCTGGCTGGAAATCCGAGGTGAGTTTATTCATCATATACATCAGGAAAGCACTAGATCCTTTTTCATGCATTTAAATGTTGCTATCATACCTGTGACAAAACATTTTGTTCATAATCTTTCTCCCACTCTCTTTAAACTTATGCCCTTTAGTATTCGACATCTCTATCCTGAGGAAAAAAATATTTTGAAATCTATCCTATCTGTGCCTCTAATAATGTTATATACATCAATCATGTCCACCTTCATCCACTCTTCCTCCAGTGAAAAAAATCCAAGTTTTTCAAGTTCACTTTATAACCAATTCTTTACATTCCAGGCAACATCCTGGTGAACTTCTTTGTGCCCTCTTCAAAGCCTTCATATCCTTTCTGCAGTGTGGAGACTAGAACCGGACAAAATACTCTAAATGTAGTCTAACTCCAAATGTGATTTAAGACATTATTTGCGAACTCTCTTATTCAATTTCTTATATTCAGTACAACGACTTATGAAGCTAGCATTGCTCTGCATCTTCATTATCATCTGATTTACTTGTATTCCCATTTTCATGGAGCTATTGGCTTGCACACAAAATTCTTCTGTACATCAATGTGCCTGTCTGTATTAAATACCATCTGAAAATTCTTTGCCCCAAATTTCAAATTAACCATAATATATTCCACTGTATCTTTTGACAACATTTTGAGTTAATCATAATTCCATCAATTTTTGTGTTGTCCGCAAACTTGTCAATCAGACCATCTTATGTACTCAGTTAGCACCTTGGCCACTTCCTGGGGCTCCAGGTACAAATTACACTTCCAGCAGAATCATAGCAACACACACAAAGTGCTGAAGGAACTCAGCAGGCCAGGGAGCATCTAGGACTGTACCCTTTTCCTAGACGCTGCCTGGCCTGCTGAGGTTCTCCAGCATTTTGTATGTATTGCTCGGATTTCCAGCATCTGCAGATTTTCTTTTGTTTCCAGCAGAATCAGCAACAGCACTCATCAGTATTTCACACCATTTGCATATCCCTTTTATTTTCACTGTTTTATTAATCTAACTGACTTCACTAATCTATCAATCATTCAGTTCTCTAAAAACGGATTTACCTTACTGATCTCAGTTTACCCTTTCAGGGATACTCTCTTTCTCCTGCCATCCCTAGGGCTGTGACCTCCACACATACACTGCCACAGGTTGTGGGGAATTACGGAAGATCACGAGAGCTGTTATGGACAGTGTGTATCCAAACTTTTAAAATAAACTGTTCAACATAAACCATTGTGGCTCTTGAACTCAGTCCCTCAACTAATGAAGGCCAACACACCACAGGCCTTCTTAACCATCCAATCAACTTGCATGTCAGCTTTGCGAGATCCGTGGGCCCCAAAATCCCTCAGTTTTTTCACACTGCCAAGAATCCTGCCTTTGGAGTAAAGGAAATCAGTAAAATTGCAAAATGGCAGTAGATTAGGGGGCTTTCAATCTTTTTTATGGCATGGACCCCGACAATTAACTGAGGGGTTCTTGGACCCCAGGCTGGGAACCGCTGCAGTGGCAGATTGTTTCTGTATAAGAAATTAGCAATGAAGTTTTATTTTCACCATCAACATAATCCAACCCATTTTCTTTGATAATGTTTTCCTTTTTCAAAACAAGTGGAAAAACCACAGTACCAGTTGTTTTAGCAGCATTATAAATCAACCTGGTCTACAGGACTGTCAAAGACTAATTTTATAAGTGTTACTGATGTTTAAATTTGAGAATGAGAAATATCTCTGAAGTGAAAAAATATGTTCTTGAGGAAACTTTCTGCAAATTTATATGCTATGCTGCTCACTTATTTCTACATAAATACTTCCACAAAATTTAGTTACCAGTTGGAGATGATGGTCTTTTAAACATAATGTTCTTCAAAAGCTGGGCTAGTAACTTGCATTTGTACATAAATAAATGATTTTGCTTTGCCAGGGGTTATTAAAAGAAAAATCTGATAATATCTGAATGTTCAGGTTACCTATAAATTCAGTGAATTAGACTTGTTTGAACAAGTGACTGTATAGTTTTCACTATGACACATCAACCGATGATAGAACAACATATGAAATTTAAAATGAAGGAAGTATGTTTAGAATGGATTATAAATGAACTTGCTGCAGGAGTTACACACACAAAATGCTGGAAGAACTCAGCAGGCCAGGCAGCATCTATGGTGAGGGATTATTCCTCTCCCTAGATGTTGCCTGACCTGCTGAGTTCCTCAGCATTTTGTGTATTTTACTCTGAATTTCCAGCATCTGCAAAATCTCTTGTGTTTATGATTTGTATTGAAGA
Source organism: Hypanus sabinus (assembly GCF_030144855.1). NCBI lineage: Eukaryota > Metazoa > Chordata > Chondrichthyes > Myliobatiformes > Dasyatidae > Hypanus > Hypanus sabinus. Next base: position 30,521,954 of record NC_082728.1, read on the forward strand.
GTTCCATTGGTCAGATATGGAAAGTCACCCTTTTCTAAAGAGTTTAATCCAATAATTACTTACGGAACATAGTCATGTACTGCTTTGGGTTCAGATTCCAGTGGCCCCAGTTTGTTCGATAACCACGGAGATTTGCATAATCATCAAAATTGTAAGCTGGCTCTGTGCCAAATGTGTCAATCACTCTTATCCGGCATCTGGAAATCAAAACAGAAGTGTGAAAGCCCACTGTTAGCTTTGAGCCTTTAGTACAAATTCTGTATAAGTGTCACTCAATTCAGTCAGATTTATATGGAAATATCAAACAGTGCATGGCCCATTATGTAGTAAATGCGCAGGAAATAAATACACTATATTTTCCATAGCAAAATGGCTTACTGTTCTCAGAAGTTGTTAAAACATATAAAGAAAGAGAGGAATAAATACAGTGAGCATAGCAAAATTTCCATTGATCTCAAATCTTTTGGTCTCTTGCAGTCTGCTGCAGATATGCAATCACTTAAAGATTGAGAATGTGGAATCAGATCAGCAGCTTCTTAGAATCTTTGCTGTGGTCACTCCTCAGAAAATGCATTGGTCGTAGAGTGAGACATTTTAAGTTGCTCTATTATAATGTCCTGTTGGCAGCAAATTTCAATTTGGCTTATTTTCTGCATGACTACAAATTTAAAGAGGAAAAAAATCATCAATTTAATTTTAAGTATATTTTGCATTAGAAAAGAGGAAAACTCTGAATAGTTTCCTAATTAACTATGGACATTACATTTAACATTTTTTAAATGTAGAAATAAGATTAGGTTCAACCTGTTAAAGAACAATGCAAAGCTAAAGCAACAGCTCCCTTTCCTTATTTTTGTAAATTTAGGACAAGATTTATACTTACCCTGTCAGCTGCTTAACATCAGGAACAATAAAATGAAAATAATTTTAAGATTAACTTAGTATTTGAAGCAATTAGGGATTTTGCAAGCTCTATTTCGGTTTTTAGCAAGAATTAGATTCTCCAGTAAAATGGAGCTGTCAGAAATGTAATGTAGAGGTTATCAAAACAATTTAACTTATCAGCGCCACACTTAGTTAAAATTACAGGTCATGGGAACTTAGGTTTAATGCAGTTTAAATATACAATGTTATTATCTTTTAAAGTTTTAGCATCTTGCTCATTTTCCCAAAGAATATGATACTGATATAATATTTGTTTATTTTTCCATTCCTTTTGGGAGCATGGATGTTATTTGTATTCTGGAGAGAGCACAGAGTCATGAAAATTAGAAGTACGCATTGGAAGAATACCTATGATATCAACCCTCACAGACAAGAATCCAAACTTGATATCATTGGAATGGAATATTTCCTGTTTTCAAGCACTATGGTGAGCCTTCTGTTTAGTGTCAAGAAGAAAGCCTTACCCATGCCAATTAAGAGACTCATCACTCAGTAGTGACTAACTACAAAGAAGTATTCATTCAAGCATATGGTATTTATGTTAACAAGCACCCTTTGGGCTTCCACCACATCTTTTGCTCTTTTTACACTATGGAGATTATTGACCACTTCAGCGTACAGCATGATAGGTAAATATGGACTGTTCCAAACAATTGAAGTGATGGAAGATAAGGTGGAGCAAACCTTCCCAAAAAGATCTTTTCAGGTGTCAATGGTGTACCTGGTAGGGCACTGAAAACCTGCGCCAACTAACTGGCTGGAGTTTTCAAAGACATCTTCACTCTCTCACTGCTACAGTCATTTGTTTCAATCTGCTTCAAAATGGCATCAACCATACCCTTATAGAAAGCAAAGGGTAGCAGTGAATGGGTGTTTCTCAGACTGGCTGGAGGTGACTAGTGGGGTACCACAGGGCTCTGTATTGGGACCACAGCTCTTTACGATTTATGTCAATGATTTAGATGAGGGCATTGAAAACTATATCAGCAAGTTTGCTTACGATACTAAACTGGGTGGCAGTGTGACATGCGAAGAGGATGTTAGGAGAATACAGGGAGACTTGGATAGGCTGGGTGAGTGGGCTGATACTTGGCAGATGTCATTCAATGTGAATAAATGTGAAGTTATCCACTTTGGAAGCAAGAACAAGAGGGCAGAGTATTGTCTGAACGATGTAGAGTTAGGTAAGGGAGAAATGCAAAGAGACCTAGGAGTCCTAGTTCACCAGTCAATGAAGGTGAATGAGCAAGTGCAACAGGCAGTGAAGAGGGCAAATGGAATGTTGGCCTTTGTTACAAGGGGAATTGAGTGCAAGAGCAAAGATGTCCTTTTGCATTTGTACAGGGCCCTGGTGAGACCACACCTGGAATATTGCGTACAGTTTTGGTCTCCAGGTTTAAGGAAGGACATTCTGGCAATTGAGGAAGTGCAGCGTAGATTCACTAGGTTGATTCCTGGGATGGCAGGGCTGTCTTATGCAGAGAGATTGGAGAGATTGGGCTTGTACATGCTGGAATTGAGGAGATTGAGAGGGGATCTGATTGAAACGTTTAAGATAATTAAAGGATTTGATAGGATTGAGGCAGGAAATATGTTCCAGATGTTGGGAGAGTCCAGTACCAGAGGGCATGGATTGAGAATAAGAGGTCAGTTATTTAAAACAGAGTTGAGGAAGAGCTTCTTCTCCCAGAGAGTTGTGGAGGTGTGGAATGCACTGCCTCGGAAGACGGTGGAGGCCAATTCTCTGGATGCTTTCAAGAAGGAGCTAGATAGATATCTGATGGATAGGGGAATCAAGGGATATGGGGACAAGGCAGGGACTGGGTATTGATAGTGAATGATCAGCTATGATCTCAGAATGGCGGTGCAGACTCGAGGGGCCGAATGGTCTACTTCTGCACCTATTGTCTATTGTCTATACCAATGCCCACGAAGAACAGAGTGAGCTGCCAACATGACTATCACCCTGTTACAAACACAGGTACTGTGATGAAGTGCTTTGAGAGATTGGTCACGGCTAGAATTAATTCTTGCCTAAGCAAGAATGTGGATCCACTGCAATTTGACTACCATTACAATAGGTCCACAGAGATGCAATCTCACTAACTCTCCTCTTGGCCTTGGACCATCTGGACAATACCTATGTCAGGCTACTGCTTATTGATTACAGGTCAGTACCCAAAACCATCATCTCCTCAGTACAAATCAACAACCTTCAAGTCTGCAGAAGGACAGACAAATTGGGAAAATGGGCAAAGAAGTGGCAGGTGGAACATAGTGTAGGAAAGTCTATGGTCATGCACTTTGACAGAAGGAATAAAGCTGTAAATTACTTTCTAAACAAGGAGCAAAATTCAAAACGCAGAGGTGAAAAGGGATTTGGGAATCCTTGTGCAGGATTCAAGATTCAAATTTAAGTACATTTATTATTAAAGAATGTATAAATTATACAACTTTGAGATCTGATTGTTTACAGGCAGCCACAAAGCAAGAAACCCAAAGAACCCAATAAAAAAAATAAAAAGAGGAAATAAAACACACATCATGCAAGCAAGCAAAGTAAATAACGGCATTCTGAACCAGATTGAGTGCTTAGATCTGCTCCCCAGAGCAGGTGGTGTAGGCCAAAGCCTGCTCATATTAGCCGCCTCAGTTCAGCATATTATTGGGGCAAAAATGCTGCAATACTTGCTGAGATGGCAACCACTGGAGAGAGGAATGAACATTGTTGACTAGCAAGCAGAATCAGCCCGACCCTCATCTCCGCACATGGACTTTACAGTTTAGCTGGGCTGGCATTTTAATTGTCCAAGTACCGGGTAATGCCTTGCTTTAGGATCTGGGCCCTGGTGCAGTGACATGCTTGGGCCACACAGCCAGAAGCCGTTCTCGATCTCACCAAATTGGCTCAGTGCTTGGAGTGATCCAATCTCACACCTGGGTTAGGTAGTGAAATCATTCACTCCAACGGCAACAGCAATATGAACTCTATCTCCGACCATGTCCTGAACAGGTTGTCCCTTGGGTCTGCGATACACTCGCATGGCCCATCCTTCGAATCAGCTTCACCTCTGCTTGCATCTTCATTGGCCGTGATTGTTGACCACAATTTACTTCAGGAAAGGTGTTGTTAGTAACGTTTTAGTTATATTTCTTGCCATCTGAACTGGCAGTGAGCTGTTGCACAACTTCAGTAGTGCCATCTTAAACTGGAAGTATATCCCTAAACGCTAATTTGCAGGTTGAGTTGGTGGTAATGCTAGCATTTATTTCAGACTACACTCAGAGTATTGTGAGCAGTTTTAGGCCCCACATCTAAGAAAGAAGGTGCTGACATTGGAGAGAGACCAGAGGAGGTTTGCAAGAATAATTCCAGGAAAGAAAGGCTAGCATTTGAGGAGCACTTGATGGCTAGTTGCTAGAGTTTAGAAGAATGAGGGGGATCTCAGTGAAATCTATTCAATATTGAAAGGCCCAGAAAGAGCTGGATGTGGAGAGGATGTTTCCTACAGTGGTGGAGTCTAGTACCAGGGAGCATGGCCTCAGAATTAAAGGATGTCCATTTAGAACAGAGATGCAGAGGAATTTCTTTAGTGAATCTGTGGAATTGATTGCCACAGATGGTTGCGGAGGCGAAGACATTGGGAAAGCAGAGTTTGATAGGTTCTTGATTAGTTAGCATATCAAAGGTTGCAGAAGAATGGGGTTGCGAGGGATAAGAAATCAGTTATAATGGAATGAATGGTGGAGCAGACTCTATGGGCCAAATGACCTAATCTTCACATATGTCCTTTGGTCTTATGCTCTAAAACCTGGGCTTCTGTACATATCCTTGCAATTGGATTCTTGATTTCCTCATTGGGAAACCACATTCAGTGCAGATTAGAAATACCATCTCATCTTCTGCTATGAGTGATGAACGGACCTGATGGAAATGGGGTGCAGAGGTAACCATTCCCCCCCCCCCCCCGAGAACTATGAACTATTGCTATTGCTATGCTGCTAATGAGAGAGAGAGAGATGAAGCACAGAGGCAGGGACATCTGCTACATATAAGAGAGAGTGAGAGAGAGTATTGATTTATTATATTTTGGCTCTTCCTGGATTATTTATCTTTTGCTACAAGGACATTATTTTGCTCATTAACATTCCTCAGGAGACAGCAGGAGTGGCCTGATTTGATGGACACAGTCATTTAGAATTGATGGATGGCTGAGACCCCGTCAGTGGGGATAAAAGACAGGTCTGTGGAGACACCCCTCAGACACACCAGTGGACACTGACTGTTGTGAACCCACAGGAAGGTGGGGGCTTCGAGGACTGAATCAGGAGATCGGTCAATAAATTTCACAGTGTGACGGCAGGGCTGGTGGGGACTTGTGTGTGTGTCCACTCATGCCAGAGTGATGAGTCCACCACAGAAGAACGGTCTAGCTGAAGAAGAGGGGTCATAGCTGAATGACCACAACGATACGACGGAATAAGAAAGCAACAGAAGGTTTGCCTGCTGCAGCTGCCTAATCTCTTGCTCACACTCTCTCTCTCTCCAACGATTACAACATGACAATCAGAACTACCTCAGCACACATGAACTGTACTTTATACTCTTCTATGACAATTCATTTACCCCTAGACATCGATAGACCTTGTTTATTATTATTCCTACACTTTTATGTTTATTATTGCTAACCTGTTTTATATGTATATTTGCATTTTTGATACTGTATTGTGTAGCTTACTAATAAACACTTTTAGTTTTCGGTACCACTGGACTCCAACGGATTATTCTATTTCTGCTGGTCTGTAAACCCAGTTACGGGGTACGTAACACTTCATTGGCAATGAACATGGTTGCACATGCAGGATGGAGGTAGAACCTGCTGCTCTAGTCTCTCTACAATCATGACTCTATGGCCGGGAAGAGCTGAACTGTTACCTATAAATATTTGCAGAATCACCAATGGTGACTAGGAAGCATACGGGAGTGAGATAGATTGGGATGGTTGAATAGTGGTGCAACAAAAGTGTTAAATTACCTTTTACTTGAAGGGAGGCCAAAGAGTGTCGTTATTGCACAATGTACATGATGATATGGCGGGCATTGTAAAAAATGGTGTTTAAATGATGTGACGTGTGGATGCAAGGCTTGGAAAAGTGGTAAATATGTGAGGCTGTGACAGACAATACTGTTACATTTACTTCCTGATTGACAGAAGTTTTTGGTTGGTGAGTGATGAGGGTGCATGAGAGAGAAGAGGAGATAGAATTTGAAAATGTATTAAATGACCTTGACTGTACATTGGTTGTCATTTAAAGTGCTTATAGTTCAATACTTTGTTGTGATGTCAGTGCTGATTTTCCATAACTATGAAACTTAAAACTTTAGATGTTTGTTTTGCATTGCTCTCCAAGACTCTAACATCAAGTTATATTGTTTAATACATTATGTAAAAAAAATCAATGGTTCCCTTCTATCACACCTTATGATAGATTTTAATCACCAGTTTGACATCTTTTATGATCAATGTGTAATTATTTTTATTAAAGGCTGGTCATTGCAATTCTTTTTTGTATAGCTCTTAAGGGAAATATCATAAAGGGAGTTTTTCAAGACTAAAGTACAATTACAATTTAATATTAGTTAAGTTATAAGAAATCAGTTATTTTTATATTTGATTTAAATCAAATTCATGATTTCCAGTTTAGCACCGCATGCTATTTCTTCCTTGCTCCAGGACATGATGACCTTGCTAGATTTTGCTTACGTTCAGCTGTAGAGTGAAAAGCAGTTGACACGATTGATGCAGAAATCATTTCGGGGGTTCTTATATGGACTGAATTATCTTGATGTATTGCTTTTCTAAATATGAAAATATTCTAAGAAGCTTCAAATTTTGGAAGGATATTTTTTGGAGTAATTTTGTGTAAAACGATATTTGGTAGTAATATTTAAATGAGTATTGGAGAACATCATAAACATTATAAAGTATATAATCACCAATTTCAACAGATGGCGATAGAGTCAGGAGAGATTTATTGCTGCATTCAGAGACCATGGACCTTGTGTCATGTTGCATGAAATGCAACAATGGCAGTTATTATTTCAGTGTGTTACCATTAAAATGGGATATGTTATTAGCTCAGCCTATGAAGTATACTTATTCCTAAAATAAAATGTTTGATAGTTAAGAAGGTTGTCTGAGCTGTCTCTAACACAACACTTCAGAACTATACTAAAAGAGTGGTTGACAAGTCATTAGGTGCAAGAGAAAAATGTTGCATTCACCAATATTATTGTCCATTAAATAAAGAACATAGAAGGAATTAGAAAGGTGAAAACACAGACACACAAATTTGCAGGGACTGTGAGTTAACATTGCACACAAAATCAAGCCATTAGCTTGTGGACTTTGATTAATTTGCTTTCTTTTACTGGGATGATAATAATTACTATCTTTTATTTAGCAGTCAGCAATGGAATTAGTTTATAAAAGACATATAGCCACTGGCAAGCATTGGCAGAAGCCTAATATATAAATGTGTTACTTCAAAACAGTGCCTGTGACAAATTTCTCAGTGGAGGATTGTGGTAAGACCATAAGATATAGGAGCAGAATGAGGCTATTTGGGCCATCGATTCTGCTCTGTCATTCAATCATGGTGGGTTTATTTTCCCCCTGAACCCCATTCTCCTGCCTATTCCCTGTAATCTTTGACTTCAAATCAAGAAACTATTAACATCTGCTTTAAAAATACCCTGTTACTTGGCTTGCACAGGTGTCTGTGGCAATGAATTCCACAGATTCACCACCCCCAGCTAAAACATCCCTCCTCATTTCTGTTCAAAAGGGATGCCATTATATACGGAGGCTACGCCCTCTATTCTTATACTCTCCCACTATTGGAAACAGCTTCTCCACGTCCACTCTATCTGGGCCTTTCAGTATTTGGTAGGTTTCAATGAGATACCCCTTCATTCTTCTAAACTACAGTAAATACAGCCTAGAGTCATTGTATAAAAATTCTTTCATTCTTGGAATCATTCTCATAAACCTCTTCTGGACCCTCTCCAAAGTCAGAGAGACAAATGTAGTCTTACCAATGCCTTATAAAGACTCAACATTGCATTCCTGCTTTTATATTCTAGTCCTCTTTAAATGAATGCTAACATTACATTTGCCTTTCTTAATGCCAACTCAACCTGCAAGTTAACCTTTAGGGAATTCTGTAACAGGACGCTTAAGATCCTTTGCACTTGATTTCTGAATTTGCTCCCCTTTTAGAAAAGCTTCTGTGCTTTTATTTCTCTAACAAAATGCATGACTATACACTTCCTTCCCTACACTCTATTTCATCTGCCACTTTGCCCATTCTCCTTCTGGTGACCCCGCTTCATCAATAGTAACTGCCTGCCCACCTATCTTAAGGCAAGATTTTCCGCCTGCCTGAGTCGGCAAGATTTGCTCTTAAGGAAGAATATTTTGTTATGTGTCTCCAAGTATCCTGAAGCCTCACCCTTAACAATGGACTTTAACATCTTACCATCGGCTAACTGGCTGAAAATTTTCTGTCATTTGCTTCTCTTGCTCTTTAAATAGTAGAGTGATATTTACAATTTTCCAGTTCTCCACAACCATTCTTGGGATTCTTGAAAGATCACTATTAATTCATCCACAATCTCTGCTGCTGCTTCTTTCAGGATCATGGTGTGTAGCCCATCTGGTCCAGGTGACTTATTTATCTTCAGACCATTCATCTCACCAATCACTTTCTCTTTCATAATAGTGAATACATCCACTTCTGACCCCTGACTATCTCAAAAATGTGCCACGTAGCTAGTATCTTCCACAGTGACACACAAAGTCACTCAAAGTCTTCCTCAACCCGAAACCCTGAAGGATCAAGAGATTCAAAAGCTGCTGAGGGCTGGTGACCTATGGAAGGCCATCTTATATGCAATGTTGCATTTCAGAATTAAAGCCGAATCACAGATGGATACTTGACAGCTGTAGCTGGATTCAATGGCATCACCAAGTAACATAAATGACAACAAGGTTTGGCTCTCAGATGAACTCAATGCCTTTTATGCTCTCTTTGGCTTACGGAACATGGAGGCACCTCACAAACTCCCATAGTCTCCTATGACCCTGTGATTCCAGTCTCTGAGTTCAACATGAGAACAGCCTTCAGAAAAGTGAATCCATGGAAAGCATCTGGCCCTGGTCTAATATTGAAGACCTGTACTAATTCCTGTAATTAGCTGGAGTATTTACGGACATCTTCAACCTCTCACTTCACCAGGGGCACCCCAGTCAAAATTTCTGTTACTGTGAATAGTTAAATGAGTAGAAGATAAACTGATCTCCAAAAATCATAAAGTTAAAGATGAAACATTCTTTTCAACATTTTAAGCAAGATTAGGGTATTATTTTTGTTTTGTACAATTTTAGAGTGAATAAAAGGAAAGAAACACCATGTAAAAGTTCGGGTACCCAAGGGATTTGAGCTCTCAGATAACTTTTACCAAGGTCTCAGACTTTAATTAGCTTGTTAGGGCTATGGCTTGTTCACAGTCATCGTTAGGAAAGGTCAGGTGATGCAAATTTCAAAGCTTTATAAATACCTTGACTCCTTCAACCTTGTCCCAACAATCACCAGCCATGGGCTCCTCTAAGCAGTTGCCTAGCCCACTGAGAATTAAAATAAATGATACCCACAAAGCAGGAGAAGGCTATAAGAAGATAGCAAAGCGTTTTCAGGTAGTCGTTTACTCAGTTCGTAATGTAATTAAGAAATGGCAGTTAACAGGAATGGTGGAGGTCAAGTTGAGGTCTGGAAGACCAAGAAAACTTTCCGAGAGAACTGCAAGCAGGATTGCTAGAAAGGCAAATCAAAGCCCCTGTTTGACTGCAAAAGACCTTTAGGAAGATTTAGCAGACTCTGGAGTGGTGGTGCACTGTTCTACTGTGCAGCAACACCTGCACAAATATGACATTCATGGAAAAGTCATCAGAAGAAAACCTTTCCTGCATCCTCACCACAAAATTCAGTGTCATAAGTTTGCAAAGGAACATCTAAACAAGCCTGATGCATTTTGCAAACAAGTCCTGTGGACGGATGAAGTTAAAATAGAACTTTTTGGCCACAATGAGGAAAGGTATGTTTGGAGAAAAAAGGGTGCAGAATTTCATGAAAAGAACACCTCTCCAATTGTTAAGCACAGGGTGGGTCTATCATGTTTTGGGCTTGTGTTGCAGCCCGTGGTATGGGGAACATTTCACTGGTAGAGCGAAGAATGCATTCACTTAAATACCAGCAAATTCTGGAAGCAAACATCACACTGTCTGTAAAAAAGCTGAAGATGAAAAGAGGATGGCTTCTACAACAGGATAATGATCCTAAACACACCTCAAAAACCACAGTGGACTATCTCAAGAGGTGCAAGCTGAAGGTTTTGCCATGGCCCTCACAGTCCCCCAACCCAAACATCATCGAAAATCTGTGGATAGACCTCAAAAGAGCAGTGAATGCAAGACAGCCCAAGAATCTCACAGAACTAGAAGCCTTTTGCAAGGAAGAATGGGCAAAAATCCCCAAACAAGAATTGAAAGACTCTTAGCTGGCAACAGAAAGTGTTTACAAGCTGTGATACTTGCCAAAGGGGGTGTTACTAAGTAATGACCATGCAGGGTGCCCAAACTTTTGCTTCAGGCCCTTTTCCTTTTTTGTTATTTTTAAACTGTAAAAGATGGAAATAAAAAAGAAATCTTGCTTAAAATATTAAAGAAATGTGTCATCTTTAACTTTATGCCTTTTGGAAATCGGGTCATCTTTTACTCACTTAGCTATTCAGAATAACAGAAATTTTGACCAAGGGTGTCCAAACTTTAGCATGCCACTGTATTTAAAACAAAATTTGATAGGTTCTTGATTAATAAGGGTGACAAAGGTTACAGAGAGAAGTGGGAGAAAGGGAGTTGAGAGGATTCATATATCAGCCATGATTAAATGGTGGAGCTGACTCGATTTTCTGAATGACCTAATTCTGCTGGTATGCCTAATGGTATTTCTAAGGATTTGATTTCTTCTTTTATCAACAAAGCTACCTCATCCCCTCTGCCCACCAGCCTGACCTTTCAATATGATGTCTATCCTCGGACTTTAATCTCCCAACTGTGATCTTCTTTTAACAATGACTGGTTGATGCCACAACATCATACTTGCTAATTTTTTACTGTGCTAATAGATCATCTATCTTATTTCGTGCTGTTCTGCATGCATTCGAATATTACACCTTTGGTCCTGCATTCACCTGCCTTGATTTCAAATTTGTCTCCAGGTTGCCTGAACTTCCCTTTCTAATCTTTTTGTCTTATTATTTATTCTGGAGACTACAGTAACCCCTCTTGCACTTCATCTCCCTTTTACTTTATCTTTCCTTTCCAAGCTGTTGAACCCACCCCCTTCTATTTAGTTTAAGGCCCTATCCACAGCCCTAATTATGCAAATTGCCAGTACCATTTCCCAGCATGGCTCAGGTCAATGAATGTCAATGAAATAGTATAAATAGCTGAGAAGCAGAAGATATGTTTTAATCCTTCCAGAGCGAATCCTTCATGAATATATTCTTTGGACATCATAGTCACCGTTTATCAGCAAAGTTGCAGATTCTCTTGAGTAATAGCTAAACAAATCTCTGCCCATCACCTCACCAGCGGCAGGTGGGGTCAGGTATATATTAAAATAAAGAAAACAACTCACTTCATTGAAATTCTGGCTACAAAATGATGGTGGTTTTTAATATACAATATAGTTTATAGTAAGGAATAGCAAATAATAAGAAAATAACTACATTCTTGCACTTATTTTCTAATGAATAATATTAATTTTCAACAAATAGGGAAATAATTGATTAAGTTACATTAAACATATTGTGTAAAAAATCTTCCAGTTATGAATATTCAAAATATTGCCATCCCTATTCATCAAATCTAATGATGAAGATAGCTTACCACATCTAACATAGAAGATGTAGGAGGAACTCAGCAGGTCAAGAAGCACCCATGTTTCGAGATGAGAGCCTTTATCTGGCCAGTAGGAAAGAGGGCAGAGAGCCAGGAAAACGTGAAGGGAAGGACTGGAGCAAAAGTGAGCAGGCAACGGATGGATGCAGACAGTGAGGGATGAGGATAATGTGGCGATGGTGACCGAAACTGGCAAGTGGAAGTGAGAAAGGGCTAAAGGGGATGGAATCTGAAAGGAGGGGAAGGTGAAGCATGGCATCAAGTGAGGGTGGTGGGAAGGCAGAGGGGGGAGAAGAACCCGGCAGAAGAATGCGTGGGTGACAATTTCATCATCTTCACATTGCTGGGTAGCACGTTAGCGTAACACTATTACAATGCCAGCGTCCTGGGTCAATTCTGCCTCTGTCTGCATACTGTTTTGTATGTTCTCCCCAAGGCTGTGTGGGGCTTCCTTGGGGTGCTCCAGTTTCCTCACACAATCCATACGGGTTAGTAGCTTAATTGGTCACATGGATATAGTTAGGTGGTACGGACTTGTGGGGCTGACAGGGACTGTTACTGTACTGTATCTCTAAATAAAAAAATAGTTGTGGAGATTAATGGAATCTTTGAAGAAAGGTTCAAATTCCCAGACCAGTCGGGGATACTCTGTTAAACATACCTGAGAGCTTCTCTCATTTCATTGACGCCTGCAGCATTTTGCAGACATAATTTAGAAACATCGACCCATACAAGGTGAGGGAGGAGGGGAAGGAAATTGAAGTACATGAGGGAGAAATTATAGCAGAAGAGAGGCTTTCTTTGGACATGCTGTACAATTCATAATTGTATGACTAAGAAGAGGAGCCAATTCAAAATGATCATGACCAGAGAGTGGGACAAATCAGTAGCTGCAGGTATCAATACTTGAAAGACTGATTAAAATGTCAAATTGCATTTGTAGCACTCAATTATGTAATGACTATGTCTAAAAAAAGAGGCAATTTTACCATTATGTTCAAAAATATTATTACTGCTGACTTCCTCATTTTGGACTCTGAGACTAAGAGTAGACACTTGACTTCAAAGGCACTTGAAAGGCAGAGTACCCTGCAGTGATGGAGCGACAGCTTAAACTCTGTTCATGATCTACCAGCAGGCTTGAAGATGAAGGCTCTCCATTTGCATTAGTGAGCCCAATTCCAACCACCTTAAAGAAGCCCGACATCATTTAGTGCACCTGAATGCACCTCCATAAACTATTTTGCATTGTTGACCAACGAATTTCTCTGGCTACAGCACAAAGCATGTAAAATCTAGTAATTAGAGATGAATGCAGGATTTTTTTTAAATGTACACCATCATATGCAGAGACTCACCTAAGCTAGATACGATTCTACTTTCAGAGTATCTCATCATTTGTCAGTTTTAGTTTCTGGGACTTTATCTAATAGCACTGTGGAAGTAGCTACACCCAAACTCCATAATGGACCAAGAAGGCAGCTTCTCACCATCCTGCACAAGAAATACGAAATAATAAGAAATAATTCTCCAGAGATAAGGACAAAAAAGAATTGGTCATGGGAGGCTGAGGAGTGACTATGTAATTGCTTCGAATTGGTAGACTGGGCTGTCTTTAAGGACTCATTTGAGGATCTGAATTAATATACTAAGATTGTCACGGACTTTATAAAAACAGCCATACATGAGTGTCTCCACACAAAATCATCCAATCTTCCCTAACCAGAAGCCCTGGATGAACCATGAGATCCATAATCTTCTGAGAGCTAGATCGGTGGTATTTAGGTCTGATGACAAAGTTACATAAAAGAGGTCCAGGTACAATCTTCAGAAAGCCACCTCACGTATGAAGTGATAATTCCGGGCCCAACTTGAATCGCTGAAGGATGCTTGACAGCTGAGGCAGGGCTTGAAAGCTATCATCTCTAGCAAAATGAAACCAGATCACCTAGATGACAACAAGGCCTTGCTCCACGTGAGCTCAATGCCTTTTATGCTCGCTTTGACTGTCAAAACATAGGAGCACCTTCATGAATTCCCACATGTCACATTGACCCTGTGGTTTCAGTTACTAAGGCTGATGTAAGAGCATCCTTCAGGAGGGTGAACCCATGGAAAGCTTCTGCTCCAGATGGGGTACCTGGTCAAGTACTAAAGAGTGTGCTGATCAAACGGGTGTGGTGTTCACCGACATCTTTAACTGCTCACTTCTTCAGTCTGAGGTATCCACTTGCTTCAAGCAGGTTTCAATTATACCAGTGCCTAAGAAAAACATGGTAACCTGCCTCAATGACTACTGTCCTGCAGAGGCTGGTGATGAAACATATTAACTCCTGTGTGAGAAGCAACTTGGATCCACTCCAGTTTGCCTCCATTCATAACAGGTCAAGAGCAGATACCATTTCATTGGCTCTTCACTCATACCTGGAACATCTGGATAGCAAAGGTGCATACACTAGGATACCCTCCATTGACAACTGCTTGCCATTTACTACCATCGTCCCCTTAAAACTGATCAATAAGCTTCAAGACCATGGCCTCAGTACCTCCTTGTGCAAATGGATCCTTGATTTCAAAACTTGCAGAGCTCAGTCAGTTCAGATTGGCAACAACGTCTCCTCCACCATCTCCCTTGACATCTCATGTAAGGGTTCAGTTAGGCCTGCCAACATTCCTAGTTTTTCATTGTACATGCCATTCAGGTTTTGTTTACACATGATCTTATCGAAAAGTTCTCATCTCTTTTATCTGTGCAATTTCACCCTTCAGGGAGCAATCACCCGAGACACCTCCCACCTCTGCCTTGGTTATAGGCTACATGTGATAGATGCTGTGCTTAGAAACAGCTGTAAATCACATTGGAGGGAAGTGGGGTGTGATAAGTATAAGCTATGAGCATAAATTTTCAGTGATGCCTAAGCCACTGGTGGCCATTTGTTCTGTCATAGCTGCTACATAATGATGAGCAATCACTCCTGCACATTACTAATCAATGACTGCTGTCAATCTTCTGCTGCTGCTGGCAGCAATTGCATGCTACCTTTTCCCACAAAGAAGAGCGAACCGTGTTAGCAAAGATGTGGGAATGTACATCAGTGGTAAGGTTGCTAGATGGAAAAGTACAGCTCAGAAATGTATTCCATGACAGAGCTTATCTGTTCAGTCCCACTAAGCGCACTTGCTTGCAATATGTCTGTATCCCTCTATTCCTTTCCGAACTGACTGTCTAAATGCCTTTTAAAAGTTGTTGGATTAGGCTTATAATTAGCCTGCTTGTATTTTATATAATTACCTACATTTCCCTAGTGGTCCCAGTATGTGTATGCAATCGTTCAGTGTGTCCCCTAGTGGTTACAACTCTGTCTCTTTCTGCAAGCTTCTCTCATATCACTTTATTTTAATAGGGGCTATCTGACTAGCAAATTATTATCTACAAACTTGAATTGAATGCCTCTTATCAATGGTATAAGAAGGGCCGAGCACGTTGGCCTCGATCTTTTTCTGTTCTTTGCTTTTTTTTAACCCCTACTAGCCTCTTGCTACTCCCTGGTTCCAATTTTCTTTGTTTTATGAATGCTTAAAAGAATTATCACGGAGCTATGATTATTATGCCTCTTTCTGACTTTCAAAGGAACCTTCAAGCAAAAACTTCAGAATCCAACAATTTGGCATAATCAGCAAGGATGGATGTGAAGATTTAAGGAGCTGAAGAATCTCAGATGAAAAGGAACTTTTCAGCGCCTAAATTAAAAGGAAGTAAGAGCTTCCTCCAAATCCAAATCGCCTGAAAAAAAAACACCTAGTTCTGCTTCAATGCACCATCTGATGGAAGTGTAGGCATGAGGAAATGACTATACATTTGTAAAAATCAGACAAAGCAGTAGGGTATGGAGAAATATCTTGGTTGCAATCTATTTATACGTTGGTTGCAGAACAATCTATTGGTTGCAATCTACTGATATTTTGAATCACGGTCAAAGTAATTAAAAAAGTGTGTACAAATTAAGTGTTACACAAGATTAAATTAAAACAATGGCCCAAATCGTGAAACCAAGCATTTACCTGAATAAAGCATCTAAATTTGATACGATTAATGAAAGAATTCAGACTAAAAATATCATCATTGTTAAGTTTATTAAGAAGGCATGTGATGAGATCCAGAGAATGCTTGAGAGAAAGGAAGAAAACTAGAAGGTGTGAGCTAAAGATACAAGGTCAGTTTGCTCGAATGTGTGAGCGACTGAAAAGGTTAACGGGGTGAGCAAAGGAGTTTACTACCTGAATGGGAAAGAAACATGAAGTGTGCGATGAGCTACAACAACAGCATGATAGAGACAGTAGTAAGTCTAACGAGTAAATTTTCATTAACAGAATGAGTAAAAAAGCAACATGCTAAGTGTAATTGAATCGAAGTGTATTGTATGGGGATAAGAAGCAAACTGAAACAATATCAAAAAGCTGAGGAAAGACCTCAAGTAGGCGGACTTGCTAGTGACACTTCTGATGCTTTTCCTTGGGAAGCACTCCCTATGACAGCTTGGGAGACATCCCCTAAAAAGACTTGGGTGACATCCCCTAAGATGGCTTGGGAAACACCCCCCTATGTTGGACAGTCCTTCAAGGCAGTGCCACCATCTGAACTCCGAGGAATTACAGGAAGGAACATGGCAGACTCTAGTGACTCAAGTGAGGATGAGAATGATGATTGGCAGCTATGTCACAGCTTGCTCCAATAAAGACTAAGGAAGTGAAGATATGCAGGACTGAAGACAAAACTGATGAAAGGAGACTGGCAGTGGATTACTTGCTT
This sequence comes from Hypanus sabinus, assembly GCF_030144855.1. NCBI lineage: Eukaryota > Metazoa > Chordata > Chondrichthyes > Myliobatiformes > Dasyatidae > Hypanus > Hypanus sabinus. Next base: position 30,538,733 of record NC_082728.1, read on the forward strand.
GTTAATGAATGTATTGACAAGCTAACCCCTCTAAAGGCAGATGCATCAATCATTTTCAATAACCTGAAACCATCACACAAGTGGTTTACAGTTATTGATATGACCACTAGATTCTGGTCTGTACTACTGGTGCCTGACTGTTAATGTGGTTGGCTTTTACAGTTGATGGTCAACAATATCAGTGGACAAGGCTACCACAAGGGTTCCATGAGAGTCCCACTGTCTATCACATAGCTGAGGAACTTACCAGCTATTGATTTGATCATTATACATTATGTGGATGATATCCTGATTGCATCAAAGTTGCAGACCAGTATGAACATAATGTGCTTTATTTTTCTCAATTATCTTCTAAAGGTCACAAAACAAATCTAGACAAGACACAATTGCAAGAAGTAAGTTACCTGGGACAGGAAATTTCCCAAGGTAAGTGGTAAACCATTGAAGACCATTAAGTCGGGAAAGCCATCCACAACATTCCAGCAATTCCAATCATTTCTGAGTTTGTGTAACTACAACAGAGCATGAATTGATTTATATGCTGAAATTGCCCAACACTCAACAATTTGCAAACACTAGGAAATCTGCAGATGTTGGAAATTGAAACAACAACACACACAAAATACTGTGGAAGACAGCAGTCCAGGCAGCATCTATAGGGAGAAGCGCTGTCGACATTTCGGGCCGAGACAAAACAATATCAAAATATGGTCCTGACGAAGGGTCTCGGCCCGAAACGTCGACAGCGCTTCTCCCTATAGATGCTGCCTGGCCTGCTGTGTTCCACCAGCATTTTGTGTGTGTTGTTGTTTGACTCAACAATCTGCTAAAGGGCAGGAAGAGCTCAGATGACCATATCTATTAATGAACAATGGAAAGTGTTTCGAACTCTAAAGGTGGCATTGCATACTGCACCTGCATTAGGAGTCTCTGATACAGGCAAGCCATTTGCCCTGTATGTCAATAAGAAACAAATAGTGGCAGTCTTAACTCAAGAACATGGAGACCCACAGAGTCCTTTTGGTTATTACTTCACTAAAGATCTGACTCTGTACATTAAGTGAGAAATTTGACCAGCTGGATGACCTGTTATTTCTGAAAATGAAGTGCTGGTATCAGGAAGTGTGGTTCCTGTGACCACTGTGTAACAGGTAGAACTGAAAGCTCTGACTGAAGCCTGTACACTAGCAGAAGGAAGATCAGCTAATATCGACACTGATTCTCAACATGCTTTTGGAGTTGTTTACGATTTGGAAATGTATGGAGACAAAGAGGGCTTCTTTTTATAAAAAGGCAGCACGAAAAGAAATAAAAGAAATAAAAAGGTGTAAAAAATGTTCAAGGAATTAATAGAAGTACTGAGAACATATGCAGTGCACCTGACAACTGAAATGATGGAAATGAAGTTGTACTCTGTATCACAGATGAACATATAAGATATTCAAGAGATGTAAGTTCAGTGCTCTAACCGGGGAAAGTAGTTCTGAATAGAGACTGGTGGGAGGTTGAACAGTGATAGACCATGGAGCTATGGCATGAGTCATAGACTAGCAGCTCCAACTACATCGCCTCCTTATCTGGCACAGCAGATATGCTCTGTAGGACATACTGGAGTGTAAAAGATGAGCAACAGATTCTCCTAAAGGAATCCAAAGTTCAGGGCTCAAGCTTGACAAACATTTGAAAGGTGTATGAAATGCCAGAAAACAAGTCCTGGAGCAGTTGAAAAGCCACCACAATTAAAAGCTCCTGCCCTACCTGGTCTAATTTATACTTCTATGACTTGGCCAAAGTGTCAACAATACTCAGACTTACTGGTAAGTGTGGACGAGTTTCAAAATAAGTGGAAGCTAATCCAGAAAGTAAAGTAACTGCCACACTCACAACAAAAACTCTGATCAAGAACTATATTCCTAGATGTGACTGCCATGCCATATTGGCTCAGACAAAGGAGCACATTTCACTGGGAGTGAAATTGTCAGGAATTATGTTGACTGATGAACACTGAATGGTCTTTTCAATGTCCACGTCACCTAGAGTCATCAGGACAAGTCAAAGTAATGAATGGAACATGACTAAGTATCTTGAGGAAGATGTACCATGGCCTACAGCTCTTCTTATGGTCTTTTATAGCATCAGAGCAACCCTAATCAAGGAAACTAAATTAATTTAATTCAAGGAGGTAGCAGGGCATCTTATTTCACTGCCAGGAGCTTTATGAAGGGTCTTGGCCCGAAACGTCGACAGCACGTCTCCCTATAGATGCTGCCTGGCCTGCTGTGTTCTACCAGCATTTTGTGTGTGTTGTTTGAATTTCCAGCATCTGTAGATTTCCTCCTGTATGCTTAACAGGCTTTTGATCCAACAGAGGGAGGACACACCCTGATTCCTGGTGAGTAGGTACTGACAAAAAACTGCATGAGGAACCACAGGAAGCACAATGGGAAACTCCTTATCAAGTGCTGCTAATTATTAGTTCGATTGAGAAAATCAGGAGTGAAAGTAAGTAGATACAGGACATCCATGGCAGGTGAGCTGAAGTGGTACCTAAAGACGATGTTAGGCACTGTCATTAATGTGCTAGTAACCTGTGCCTCAGTGCCCATGCTGTTGCACTACAGTGAGCAAATCACTAACCAGTTAGAAGACTTCAAACAAACTTGGCAACTACTGGAAATTATAAGCTTTTTGTAATATTAGTTGCTGTTGTATTATTTTTGCCAATTTTCCCTACTTAAAATGAGTCATTATATTCAACCTGATATGCTTTATCATAATTTATATCTTTTTTGTTTCAGGGTCATTATTAATAGAATATTTCAAACTCATGTAACAGTACCTACTAATTTACCTAACCATGACAAAACCCTATAAATACCCTTTGATAGTTCCATAAGCTAGATAGATTTGTGATTATATTTAATGTAGATGCCTCTAGTTTTTCTGTCTCTGGATTTTCAGATGTAGTGATTCTAAATGTGTGATTTAGAATCGGGGAGGGGGGGAGGATGTTGGATTAGACAGCATATTTGCTAATTTCTTTGCAGTTTAACATTTTATGCCTGCTTGTATTTTATAAAACTACCTATATACATATAACTGTATATATGTATATGCAATTGTTCATTGTGACCCCTAGTGGTTACAACTCTGTCTCTTTCTGGTATCACATTATTTGAATAGAGGCAATCTTATCTACACATTTGAATGGAGTTAATCATATCTATGTTCTAAGAAGGATTGAGTATGTTGGCCCGCCATCTTTTTCTACTATTTGCTCCTTCTTTTCCTTCCCCTATTAGCCTCTAGTTACTCCCCATTTCTGATTCTCTTTGTTTTATTAGCACTGCATAAAATGATCATGAAGCAAGTTTTATAGCTCTCTCGTGACTTCCAAAAGAATCTAGGATCAAAGACATCAGAACCCAACAACACCATAATAGTACTTGTCTTCACAATGCCTTTTTTGCATCTCATTCCAAACATTCACCATCATCTGTGTGAAAAACTTACCACTCAGATCAAAGATCTCAGCACTAGTCCCTGTTGTGCACCACCTATTATAGATTTCCATCCAACACTACCCCTCTTCCCTGAAGGGTTAGACCAAACCTAGTGGCGTACGGGATACAAAACTCAAGTGATATTGTTTTGGTTAGTATATGAGGATGGGTGAACATGTGAACATTAACTATGAGTTAGAGACTTCACTGTTAAAAATTGCAGATTGTTTCAATCTTGCGGAACTTCTCATGCAACCTGCACTGAAACAATTTGGCACAATTCTTGTATATTATGATTCCAGCACATATTTTCCAGCAAAGAATCCAATTTCTCCTTTTGAATGTATCCCCATTAATCTACTGTATCTATTATGATTGCTTCTCTGAATGCAAAATTCATCATCTCCCTCTGAGAGCTAAGTGCGAGACAGCCAGACAATATGAAACTAAACCAATCAATAAACCATAGCTTATTAAAATGAAATCTGCACTAAATCTAATGCAGTAGGATAAAGCAGTGGTTAAAATATTGGTTTTAGAGCATTAAAAGCTACAAAACCACTGTCTTATCTTCAATTCATGACATAGTTTGGCTAGAAAGTGAATCTTTATTAAGTTGAACCAAGGATATAAAATGTAGTTCAATTAACAGTTGAGTTCATCTAATTTCATCAAATTATATGTGACAAAAGAAGTTCCTCATCATCGCCAAGCAAGAAAGACAATTTTAATTATGCAATTTTCAGGTTGACATTTGAGGTATGAATGCATTTCTTTGATAAAATGTTGTCATATTTTGATAACCACTTTCCTCAGGCAGGGCTGTCAGCCAGAACAAGGTTGAGCTGATGCATCACTAGATTTTCATATATTGACAACGCAGTCATTAATCCATTACTCAGTCTGTTTCATTACTGTCATTTGGAAGATGGTAATGGGTCACAATGTGGAACCTTATAAAAGGTATTAATACAGTTGAGTATGTTGCAAATACAATTATAGAGGTGAATTAATTGTTTTTCTGAGGACTATAGTAGCATTTCAGCTCTCCTTTATTTACAGTGAGAATGGAATGCCCATGCTCATAACAGGAATATTTAGTATAACTGTACAAAAGAGTTAATAGTCTTGCCTGAATAAAATGGGATTATGTTTTTCAACAGAATCAGGTCTACTGCATCAAACATTGGATTTTCTGTTATGGTTTTTCAGGAATAGAAGCAGCTTTTCCTAACATGCATTTAAAATTTCAAACAATAGTAACTCTCTTGACAGTTTTCCCCCCACAGGAATAAACAGGCAGATAACAATTAACTGACTGGAAGGTAAAAACTCTTTATATAAATTTGCTGCTTCTAAGCATATTGGACTCAATAACTTATTCTGCTTTTTATGCATGTTTTTTTAAGGAATTGGTCTCAACTTTTCGTACATGTGATTGTGGAGGACAAGTACCCATATTAAACTGTGAAATGGGAATTGTCCAATCAAGACTGGGCTTTAAAATGTAGTACTGTTTTCTGAGGTAAAATCAATTTTTAAACAAATTAGGAAATACCAGCTCTTAGAGGTAATAAAATAACCTTACTGAAATTCATCACTATATTGACTGTTAATCTGGAAGTAGCTCCAATCAATCAAGGTAAGGGTTATAGGAATTGATTATTCTGGTGATAAAACTAGTGGTTTCTAAAACTCATCAATGCAGTGACTTGGATTACTGAAACCATGGAAATATCATTTTCAGTTTGCTGTCACAATTTTCATAAAATTTTGCTCTGCTATAAATGTGGAATCAGCTCTATGGGCCTTTCAAAATACCTTTGACTGTAGAATTTTTCAAATCCTGTTTTGGCAGGCAGAACAAAGTTCATGCTGACATCCCTTGTGAAAATCACAGATCTCGGATTGATTTTGACTTTAGCTGCCAAATTGGTAGAAGACGAGCAGAGTAACTATGCTGTTCATTCCAAGAAATTATGATGGGTTCAAACCAGTTTGATGGTGGGCATTTTCATCCTTTTGCAAGTGAACTACCTATAAATTTTACAATATAAACATGGCACTTGCCACATTTTTGTCACTGATGGCACTTCTGTGCTTGTGTCTTAAAAGACTGGTCATGTAGCAAGCTTAGTAGCTCTTTCATTATTCGGAGTCACTTTGGTGCCCATAAATGGAACCATATTAGAAGAAAATAAAACAAATTTAACTGAATTATCTATTAACCATTAACATCTAATTATAGAGTATATTTAATAGGGATTATTATTTTTCTAAAAATTATTTCATTCTCAACTTTATTTTGCTTCCACATCAATCTGTTAAATCCTGAATAAAATTATCATATTTTACAATGCAGGAAAGGGTCAGAAATAAAATTGCATATTTATTTCCCTTACATTTGTGAATAATGTAATTAGACAAATGAAATGGGAAGATCATTGTTGTTTTGAAAGGTTTGGAGAGAATTAACAGTGCTGTAAAAACATCCACAAAACAATAACAACATCTACAAACAATAAAATTGCCAACATCTAGGCTAATATAAAGATAAGTAATACCCTTTGACTATAACAAGCCATCAAAATGAAGCAATAATTTCTGCTACTCAAAGTGTGCATCTTTGTTGTTGTTGAGCTACAGTCAAAAGGAGAAAATAATTCTCCTTCCTCAATGAAATTTAAATTTTAAGCAACACTGTCAGAAATTTAAGATCAAAGCATTATAATGCAGCAACATCTCAACAATATGGAAAACAGAAAAGCTTTTGAAATTAATATGAAAGAATCCCCTAGAGGCACAAAGATGCACTGAGAATTAGCCTGCGTAAGATTTCTGCACAAAACTCCTAAAGGAAAGTAAATCACACTAGAGGAGTGGGGGTAAAAAACAAAACACATTTCAAAGGCGTTCAAAAAACTTTCTTGAAAAATAGTTTTACATCTAAAAATTATCATACAAAATATTCAGTTTTTATGGGATTTGCAAGTTAATTTTCTCCGTAGCTTTGCAGGCTCTTTGTCTGTTTTTATACAACATGCTAGTCTACTTTCATATTCTACTTTTTCTTACCTTACGAATGCTTTGGTTCTTTAATGCTGAATTCTACAAACTTGTCTTGACTTATGCATCTATTCCTTTTATGGAATATTACCTTTAAAATCGATTGATAGTCGCAGCTGGACTACTTTACCCATTGGACTGTATTTTGGTGTCAAATGAATATATTGTACTTGTAACTTATATATTAATTCTTCAGTTTAGTAAAAGTTCATAGAGGAATCTTGGAGTGCAGGTTCATGAAATACAGAAAATAATTATTTTGGCAGCATAATCAACAAGAAAAGCATTGGGACTTTGGCTTTGGTAAGGGAATTGTCACACTAAGGAAGGAAATTTTGTTTGTGCAGCTTGTTCTGATCCTGTGCAGTGGCAACTAGTTAGAATGCTCTCTATGGTACATCTGTAGAACTCTGCTAGAGTCTTTGGTGACAAACCAATTCTCTTCGAACTCCTAATGAAATATAATTGCTATTGTACCTTCTTTGTAATTGCATCAAAATGTTGGGCCTAGGATAGATCTTCGGAGATGTTGAAATTACACACTCTTTCCACTCCTGATCCCTCAATGAAGACTGGTGTATGTTCCCTCTCCTTACTCTTCCAGAAGTCCACAATCAGTTCCTTGCTCTTACTGATGTTGAGCGAAAGGCTGTTGCGACACCACTCAGCGACCTCATCTGTCTCACTCCTGTATGCCTCCTCATGACCAGTTAAAATACTTGTGTCATTGGCAAGTTTATAGATATGGCTTTTAAGATGTGCCTAGCTACACAGCTGTGGATGTAGAGAGAGCAGAGTAGTGGGCTAAGCATATATACTTGAAGCGCTCCTGTTTTGACTGTCAGCAAGGGGGTAATACCATTTCCCATCTGCACTGATTGTGTCTCCCAATGAGGAAGATCCAGTTGCAGAGGGAGGTACAGAGGCCCAGGTTCTGGAGCTTGTTGTTTAGTACTGAAGGTATAATGGTGTTGAACGCTGAGCTGTAATCAACAAACATCAGCTTGACATAGGTATTGCTGTTGTCCAGCTGATCCAAATGGAGAGACAATTATATTGCATCTACTGTAGACCTATTGTGGTGGTAGCAAAGTGCAGTAGGTCCAGGTCCTTGCTTAGGCTGGAGTTGATTTTTGCCATGACCTATCTCTGAAGGCTCTTTATTACAGTAGATGTGAGTGAAACTGGGTGATAGTCATTGAGGCAGCTTACCCTGCTCTCCCTGGGCATTAGTATAATTGTTGCCCTTTTGAAGCAGGTGGGAACCTCCAAATGCATCAGTCAGAGATTGAAGGTGTTCTTGAACACTCCGCTAGTTAGTTGATGCAGGCTTTCTGTGCCCTACCCAGGTACACCATCAGGGCACGATGCCTTCTAAGGATATACCCTCTTGAAAGATATCCTGACATCAGCCTCCAAGACAGAGGTCACAGGGTCACCAGATCCTCAGTTATTTGCACAGGTGTAGTTTTATTCTCCTTTTCAAAGTGTGTATAAAAGACATTGAGTTCATCTGGGAGTGAAGCATCACAGCCATTCATGATGTTAGATTTCACCTTCTAGAAAGTAGTGACATGCAAACCCTGCTGGAGATGATGCACATCTGATTCTGCCTCCAACTTTAATTGGAATTCTTTTTTCACTCTTGGGCCAACCTCCAGAGATCATATCTTAACTTCTCAAATAGTTCTAGATCATCAGTCGTGAATGCCACAGATCTAGCCTTCAGCAGACTATGAATGTCGTGGTTTATCCAGGGCTTTTGGTTTGTGTATGTCGGGTACGTTCTCAAAACACACACTCATCCACATAGGTCTTGATGAAGTTGGCATATTCATTCAGGTTCAAAGATGAATCCCTGAATATTGTTTAGTCCACCTACTCAAAGCGGTCTTGTAAGTGCTCCTTCACCTCCCTTGACCTTAGCTTCATTGTCCTCACCTCTGGTCTTGAGGTCCTCAATCTCTGCCTGTATGCTGGAAGTAGAAGTACAGCCAGGTGATCGGACTTTCCAGAATGTGGGCGTGGGATGTTGCTGTATGCCTTTTTGATGGTGGTGTAACAGCAATCAATTGTGTTGGTCCCTCTGGTTCCACAGGTGAAATATTGGTGGTAGATGGTCAGAGACTTTTTCAAGTTGGCCTGGTTGAAATACCCCATCGGTGGATGCGGTGGATGGTGAAGTTATTTGGCTGCAGCATCTGAGATGGTGCTGCTGAGCCATGTTTCGGTGAAGCAAAGTACACAGCAGTCTCTGATAACCCTCTACAAAGAGTATTGCCATAAGATAGCCGCATCCATCATCAAAGACCCCCATCCCCCCCCCCCCCCCATCAGCAGGAAGGTACAGGGGCCTTAACAGTTATTACCCTTTGACCATCAGGCTCCTGAATCATCGTGAACATTTTCACTCAACACAACACTGAACTGATCATTGAACACAACCTATAGACTCACTTTCAAGTACTCTACAACTCACGCTTTCAATATTATTTATTTACTTATTTCACTATTATTATCATTGCTGTTCTTTCTTCTTCAGCAGTATTTTTGCCATTTCCGTAGCATTTGACTGTGTTTTTACGACGCCGAGTTACTAGCTCGACATTTAGCCCAGCAAAGATGAAAAGTGTGCAAGGAGCTGGCCGGATTTGAACTCAGGCCTATTCAACTCGAAGTCCAGTACTGGTGCCACTACACCATCAGCCAGATGTTATTGTTATTACTTGCTTCTTTTGATATTTGCACATTTTGTCAGTCTTTCTGTGTGTGTGTAGATTTTCACTGATTCTATTGTAAGTCTTAGTTCTATTGGCCCCCAGAAATTCTAAAAGTCAAATGACTCTCTTATTTCACTGCACTTTGTTTCTTTCATATTCCCATTACTCCGTTTTTAATCTTTTGCTCGTTAGCCCTGAAGGGTCATGGGGAAAATGTTCTAACTCCATAGACAAAATTTGAAGTCAGGATTGAACCTGAGCTGCTGGAATGTTGAGGTAGCAGTGTCAGCTGCAACGCTACAGTGAATTGTGTTCATCGACAAGGAACCAGCTCTGCATTATTACTTAGTTATTGATTTGTTGGTAAATTTTTCAGTCTCTTCTAGGCAGCCAGACGATCTTATATCTGGCCTGCCTGCCCTGAAGAGCTGACTCTATGTCCAAGAGTCAGTATGTAGCAAAAAGGGTTGTTTAGATATGTACAAATAATTTAAAATATAAACAATATTAAAATGAGTCAAATAATAAAACCACAATACTAATAAATTGTTTAAAACTTTACAATAAAATGACTCCAAAACTGACTTTCTCCACAAGATCAAAAATACCACTTGAATGAATGGGGGAGGGGGGTATGGGGGGTTGCTGTTTCTCTTGTCATCCAAAGTGTTATAAATCTGAGAATGTGGGATGTTAAGTGAATGCTTCGGTCATTTTCATTGAATAGGAACCATGAGCCTCTGGAAGATCCTCTGTATATTTTGGGCAAGGAAGATCTCCAACCATGCCGTGCTTCTTTAGTGTCATCAAGAGGACTTGGCCACAATCATCAAGAGGAACTGTTAGAGATGGATTGGGCACACGATGAGAAGAGAAGCCAATTCCGTCATCAGAATTATCTGGACACCTGAAGGGTGGAGGAAACAGCGAGACCAAAGGCAACCTGATGCAGTACCGTAAAGGAGAAAATGAGGACCTTGATTGACAACTGGAGCATATAGAAAGGATGGCCAAAAGCAGACTGAGATGGACTGCTTCATTGACGCCCGAAACACCAGCGACATAATGGGCAGTAACTAAGGATATCAAATACTCTGGATATCAGAGAATTATTAGCTAGTGATTGAACTGCCCACTGGAGATAAGTTTAATATGTTTCACTGTGTTCTTGTCTAGATTTCACTTGTAAATTCCAGGAAGCACAGGAACTCATTAAAGCATTTCTGAGTGGAATTGAAAATCTCATGTTAATATCACCCTAACTGAATGATTAATATACACTCAGGGGCTACTTTATTAGGTACACATTTTATTAATGCAAATATCTAATCAGCCAATCATATTGCAGTAACTCAATACATAAAATCAATGCACCCAGTCAAGTAGTTCAGTTACTGGTTAAACCAAACATCAGAATGGGGAAGAAATTTAATCTAATTGAGTTTGAATGTGGAATGATTGTTTGTGGCAGACAGGGTGGTTTGAGTATTTCAGAAATGGCTGATCTCTTGGGATTTTCATGAACAACAATCTCTAGAGTTTACAAAGAATGGTGAGAAAAACAAAACTAAAATCATCCAGTCAGTGATGGTTTTGTGGGTGAAAACTTCTTGTTAATTGGAGGTCAGAGGAGAATTACCAGACTGGTTCAAGCTGGCAGGAAAAGACAACAGTAACTCAAATTATTACACATTGCAACAGTTGTGTGCAGAACAGAATCTCTGAATGCACAACACATCAATCCTTGAAGTAGACAGGCTATAGCAGCAGATCATAAACATGCATTCAGTGGCCATTTTATTAGGTATAGGATTTCCCTAATAACGTGGGCACAGAGTGTACTTGGACGGTGCTATAGAATAGGGAATGGCTCACATAAATCTTCTACACTAAGAATCAAATGTGGAAATCAGTGGATTGAAGTACTGACTAATTTCAGCTACTTCTGAATTCTTGGACTCCATAATGCTAGAATTCAGCTTCAAATTGATACAAAATTGAACATGGTTAAATAACTATGCATATTTGAAAGTGCATGCCTATGAAATAATGCTGTGGACTCCAGATGCTATATGATAAAGTAAAAAGGAAAGAAATATTCTGTATTGTTGTGTGTAAAACGTTACTTATATTAAAACGTGCTGATGCTAAAAATTGATGCAGTGGTTTCACTGGTATGGAAAATTGCTGAAAAAAAAAGTTATACAGGCAAATATCTGAACGAAATTATCTTTTAATAATAAAGAACTGCATTAGAATAAACTTCTAGAAAGTTACAAATGGAAAAAAATACAGTATTAGACATGAATGCTTGAAATTGGGCTCATTTCTGCCCATTTTTCATGTTCAAACAGCATCTGTGGAATTGAGTCCATTGTGAAACTGACTTAGTTACTCTCATACTCTCTTCACTTTTATGTAGAAGTAATGATGTCATCACTTTTCCTGGCCTTATTATCACAAATTGAAAAGTTCAGTTAAATTTCACCTGCTGGTCCATCCAGATACTTCACTGCGATTAGAATATTTCCCTTGCTATCCTCAGAACTATCCAAATTCTGCCCTAACTCATATAGATTGACTTTTCATGCAGTTCACAGATACTCATGAAGCTGCGTCACCAATAGTCAATGAATGGGGGCTACTGAATAGAGGAGGACTGATCTGACAATGGCCCCTACCTTACCCCAGAAGATACACACATGACACATTAACACATAGTCCTTTGGAAATATGTGCCTTACCTCTAGCTCCTGCAAGAACATCATTTTGGTAGGCAGGTTTACAAAGGAGGTATGGACGGAAGTATATGACCTGCTTATAGAAGTTAGCTCTTTACTTTGAAATTAAGATGCCTTACTTGGCTCCTCACTTTGCCCTGCATAAGGAGTGGTCACATAGACAATTTACTCAAGATGAAATGACTTAACTTCAATTTCACTGAAGAAGTCACATTTCAGACAGCACAAATAGCTGGTTTCTCTGAAGAACAACATGCCACCTACTGAACCCATGTGACCATTACAGCTCTGCCAATAGTCTTGATGCTTTTATCACCAGAAAAAAACTTCCAGTCTCTCATTGTATTAGCTATAGTCAATCATCAAAAGCCATACTTTGTGATAAATACCACGTTGAGTAATAATTTCCATGTATCGCGTACAGGAGATATTGAAGTTGCATAAGACATTGGTAAAGCCTAATTTGGAGTATTGTGTGTAGTTTTGGTCACCTACCTACAAGAAAGAAGTAAGCAAGGTTGAAAGGGTACAGAGAAGATATACAAGGATATTGCCGGGTCTGGGAAATCTGAGAAATGAGGAATGATTGAATAGGCTATGACTATTCCTTAGAATGTAGAAGATTGAGAAGAAATTTGATAGAGGTGTACAAAATTATGAAGGGTACAAATAGGGTAAATGCAAACAGACTTTTTCCACTGAGGCTAGGTGGGACTATAACCAGAAGTCATATATTAAGAATGAAAGGTGAAATGTAAAAGGGGAACATGAAGGAAAACTTCTGAGTGTGCAATGAGCTGCCAGGACAAGTGGTGCATGCAAGCTTGATTTTTTCATTGAAGAGAAGTTTGGAAAGGTAATGGATAGGAGGAGTATGGAGGGCTATGGTCCCAGTGCAGGTGAATGGGAATAGGCAGTTTAAATGGTTTTGGCATGAATTAGGTTGGTGAAGGGCCTGGTTCTGTGTTGTACTTCTCTATGACTCTATGAGAAAATTGCCAATTTCTTCAAAGGCAGCCAGTGCCTAGACATATGTGTTCTGGGGGAGAAGGGCTGCCTTCTTCCTTTCCTCTTCCTTCCTGTGAGAGTGCCCGCACAACCCATCATTTAACATTCAAGTTCTATGAATTATCCAGATAATTTCAATTCAAGACAAGGCCTCAGCACAGAAAGGATACATTGCAGATTTTTACATTTCTTGAAGCAACTGCTATTATAGTTTACTGCTTCACCAGTGGCTTGGAGTGAGTTCAGTAAAAGCAAGAATGATATATCGAGAAGATGGAAGTTATGTAGCATGGGGGGGTGCCGCTGAGATGCGATTACTGTCAGATTAGCATAGCACACTCTTGGCACAATAATGCAAATCTTGCAATGAAGATGGGAGTTGTCATTCAACTGTAGTCCTCAGTGAGAATGCTTTATTCAAATGAAGAACAACCTGGAGCACTATCACATGACAAGCATCCAATTATCAAACTTCCTAGCTGAGACATAACAGCCCATGTCACAAAGCCAGCCATTGCCACCATACTTTCTGTTAAACCTGGCTGATAACAGGTGCAATCACAAACATTAACAACACACTTCTTAACAAATAAATTAAGTTTTAATTTGATCTTTTATCAAATCTAAATGAATAGATAATCTGTCTTGGTACCCTTTACATTTTACTGCCCTGTGTACTGGTTAGTCAAAGTGTATTGTCTCTATATTGTTGCAGCCTGGACTCTGGAAAGCTGCTCCAACTTAACTGATGTGTAAGCAGATAGCTTTTCAAGATCCCTAGATACTGTTAATTCTATTGTTTAAATTAAAGGACTGACCTAAGTTTTGACATCCGTTCCTTTCATCACTAAGACTGCCAGCTCCACTTCTACAATATTCACAGTTTCAAAATTTGCCTCATCTTATCTGTTGTGGAAACCCCCACAAAATTAATCTATTGTTCAATCCACAAATAGCACCCTTTCCCGGTGTGTGTTTCCAATACTTTCTGTTTACGTTTTAAATTTGCAGCATCTGTAGTTCCTTTGATGTTCCTATATTATAATTTACCTGTGAAGGAGACAAAGCTCCTTAGAATTGACATGCACCATTGCACTGCCCGACAATACTTTGACAAATGGTATTGACAACATTCAGCTAAAGAACTTTTTATCAATAATTTGAGAAAAATGGACAAACCTGCCAGCCTTTCCTATATCAGCTCACAGATGTACAGTAATTGCAAATATTAAAACATATGAGTGTCACAGATCATTAAGACAGAAGGCAGTCACATTGCAGTTTTGTAAGTAGATCAAAGACATCCTATATCATAGCTCACTTATCAAGAACCAATGAACACAATGTAGAATACTTTACAAAAATAAACGTAAGACCAGACTCTCTGAATACTACAGTTATTATTAGAAATGCACCAAATTCCTTCAGCACTACCACAAGGATTTTCATTACATTATTTTGAAACTTTGATTTGTACAGTACAGGAATGGGCATTTCCCTGCTCTTTCATATCATCCTTGTGTCAACTCTTTTAAAGACCTTTAATAATCCCTATTTTGTCCCCATAGTTCAGTTTATTATAATTAAATTTCCTATTCTCTTTTGAAAATTACTACCAAATCTACTCTTTACAGAACTTCATAGAAGTCAGTTTGGATTATGAAAATTCTCTGTTTAGAAATAAATTGTGTTTTCCCACAGGCTCTGGTTACTAACTTTTCAGTAAGCTGAAATAAAATTCCATACATGCCATCAAACATTTGCAAAGATTGCACAGCAAGCAAATATATATCTGCGATTATTTTTGTCAGCCTCAATCATTGCAGAAAATATTGGTGACACATAGATGTAAACCTGTTAGCAGTATGAAAGTCAATGATTCCCACTCTGATAAGTTTAAACCTGCATTCACCAGGCATCAATCATCTCAAATAGTTCATACATAATCCAACACAAGGGCAACTTTTAACCCCACTACTTTTTGAAAGCCCGTCATCACTCCACTAATATAATTCACTGCAATCCATCATTGGCATCTATAACTCAGTCAATATTCCTCTGCTTTCAGGAGTTATCACCCAGGAGATTTTGTCTTGCTTCCTCTCTCGCTTCCTTGAAATATATTGATCATTTATTTACATCTAGAGGAGGAGTAGTAGCATACAGATTGGGGTTAAGACCAAAATTACAGCTGAGGTCCATTAGGATGGGGTTTAGAAGATGGGGGTACTTTGCACTGTGATTAGGGGGCAACCATGAAATGATGGGTTCCATTAGATGAACAGAGCAGGTCAGAAATACAGTTGTAAACTGAGAGATTTAGTTACTTAAGCATTTATTTATTTGGTGATACAGTGTGGAATAGGCCCTTCTGACCCTTCAAACAACACTGATTTAATCCTAGCCTAATCATGGGACAATTTACAATGACCAATAAACCTACTAACCTGTATGTTTTTGACTGTGGAAGGTGTTATGTACCCCGTTACTGGGTTAACAGACCAGCAGAAATGGAAGGATACGTTGGAGTCTGGCGGTACTGTAACTAAAGGTGTTTATTAGTAAACTAAGCCATACAATATCAAAAATGCAAATATACATATAAAACAGGTTAGCAGTAATAAACATAGAAGTGCAGGAATAAAAATCAATAATAAGAAACAAACTCTGTCAATGTCTAGGGTAAATGAATTGTCATAAGATAATATAGAGTTCATTTCAGTTCGTGCTGAGGTAGTTGGTTGTTGCGTTGCAATGTTGAAGAGAGAGAGAGAAAGAGAGCGAGTGAGATGTAACAGCTGCAGCAGGTAAACCTTCTGTTGTCTTCTTGTTCCGTCGTACCATTGTGGTCATTCGGTTAAGACCCCTCCG
The DNA here is from genome assembly GCF_030144855.1 of Hypanus sabinus. Classification (NCBI taxonomy): domain Eukaryota; kingdom Metazoa; phylum Chordata; class Chondrichthyes; order Myliobatiformes; family Dasyatidae; genus Hypanus; species Hypanus sabinus. The sequence goes on from NC_082728.1 coordinate 30,554,642, forward strand.
TTCTCGGCTAGACCATTCTTCCATGGTGGACTTGTCTCTCTGGCATGAGTGGACACACACACAAGCCTCCACTGGCCCTGCCATCACACTATGAGCTTTGTGACTGATCTCCTGATTCGGTCTTCAAAGCCCCCACCTTCTTGTGGGTGCACAACACTCTTTCAGTGATCACTGGTGTGTCTGAGGGTGTCTCCTCAGATCTGTCTTTTTATCCCCACTGACGGGGTATCAGCCATCCATCAACTCAATATGTCCATGTCCATCAAACTAGTCCACTCCCTGCTGTCTCAGCAAGAATGTTAACGAGCAAAGTGTCCTTGCTGTGAAAGATTGTTTACCTTTCCATCAGTGAAGAAGCCATAATACATAAATCAGTCATCTCTCTCTCTCTTATCTGTAGCAGATGCCTTTACCTCTGTTCTGCATCTCTCTCTCTCATTAGCCGCATAGTTCCAAAGGTGGGGGGGGGGGTTAACTCTGGACCCTATTTCCATCAGGTCTGTTCAGCACTCATAACAAAGGAAACCGGAGCACCTGGAGGAAACCCACACGGTCTTGGTGAGAATATCCAAGCACCTTACAGGCAATGGCAGGAATTGAACCCGCTTCGCTGCTGCTAAGTGTTGTGCTAGCTGCTATGCTAGAATGCCGCCCTAATGTATGTTTTACAAATATTTTAAGTCCCGCTATTTATTTCTTGGTGCAGTGCCATAGAACAAGATAAGCATGCATGCATATTACTGATCTTCAAAATAACTAGTAACCAGGATCTTAAATTTAACTGTACTTGCATAAAAGGAAAAGAGCAGCTAATACTGAAATTTAGTACTGAAATATTTTCATTAAGTCAACTGTTATTGAGTAAATAGTGCAGGATTTGGTGTTATTGTTAAATGAAGTTTGCAGCTAAGCTTTTACAAGAGGCTTTTACAATTGACTAACAATATGCATGATACCTGACTGGAAGTTTAAGAGGTTTGGTGTTGGTGTAAGATACGTTGATTATTAAAAGATTAATAGCTTGCACAATAGCCTGAAAATCATATTCAATGTTAGTTTTATTACATCTTAGTTCTTTAACTCTTCCTTTTTCTGAAAAGACCATATGCAACAACAATATCCGGACTTTTTTTGTGTGGGACTCTTCCACTTGTGCTTTCAGAAAAATGAGCGAAATCTGTTTCTTTAGAGTTTCTCTTGATCTTGCACCATAATTAGGTAGAATTTCTTTGGCAGCCTTGTGCAAAATTATCCGATTCAAATCATCACAATCTATAGAGCATGAATATTAATAATTATCAGTGTCTTATATTTTGGGGTTTGCTATCTCTGAGAATCTTTCAATCTTATTGGATGCTCAAACAGGTAGATGGCTTCCATATTTTTAGATGGCACAGATCCCTCTATAGATGCTGGCAGAGTGAAGAGCATGTTGAAATATGAGAAATATAAAAAAAACAATAAAATTCATTAAATCTCTGTGAACATCTTCTGTGGAAGTCAGTCACAAGTGGAGCTCTTTCAAAGCTAATTACAAACTCTAGGCTAATACCTAGAACTTTCCCTTTCCCGAACACTAGCCATAAATGTTGAGGAACAAAACACATCCTTAAGAGCTTGTGCATTCGAAGAATCAATGAAGTGATTTTTCATCAGCTGACTGCATTAATAGAGCTTTTAGTCTCAATTCTGTATCTCTTAACGACTTCCACTCTGCATTGCTGAATAAATGCAATAAATAGAGGCTTCTTACGATAAAGTAGATGTTCTTGCATTGCACCAGTCAATGTAAGAATATTTGTGGTGGTAATTTGTAGAAGCAAAAGTCTTTCACTATAATAATTCATTTATTGTACTGATTAGTTTGCCTTTGCTTTCAAATTTAGCAATAAATACATGTAAAGTTCAGTACAAAGTCAAAATCTTAATTTACTCTAATTAACAGAACATTAATCAACATAGAATCAAATCAAGTTAAATTCAATTTTATTGTCATCTGACTGTATATGTATACAACAAAATGAAATAACATTCCTCCGGACCACAAAACAATTACCATACGCATCACATAAAACAAAGATATTACTAGAAATAAGTTAATAAAATATCATTCAAAGTGCATGCAGTGTGTAGCACAGGTAACCAGTAAATAGGAACCAGCTTCCTGTCCTAGAGGTGAGAACTCGATGGTGTCAGGGTGTTCATTAATCTCATAGCCTGAGGGACGAAGCTGCTACTCAGTTTGACAGTCCTAGTCCTGATGCTTCTGTACCTAATGGTGGCGGGTCAAAGAGATTGAGCGATGGGTGGTAGGGATCCTCAACAATGCTTTGGGCCCTTCGTGTACAATGCTCCCGGTAAGTGTCACAAATAGAGGGGCGGGAGGCACCGATGATTCCCTTGGCAGATTTTACTCTCTGTAGGGTCTCGTGGTCTAATGCCTTGCAGTTTCTGTACCACACAATGAGGCACCCAGACAGGACACTCAAGATGGTGCTCCTATAGAAAGTTGTCAGAATGGGGGCAGGTAGATCTGCTTTCCTCAATCTCCTCGGAAAGTGTGGACACTGCTGCGCCTTCTTGTTTAGTGAGGAGATGTTTTGGGTACAGGTTAGATCGTAACAAGATTCTGGTTAGAATGTAGCATGATACAATATATTATAGAATATACCACTAGAGAACTTTTTCTTTTTACTTAGAGAAGCAGCACGGAACAGGTCTTTTGGCCCAGCAATCCATCTACTTAACCCGAGCCTAGTAACAGGACAGTATACAATGACCAATTAACCTACTAACTGGTATGTTTTTGGACTGTGGGAGGAAACCAGAGCACCTGGAGGAAGCACATGTGGTTATGGGGAGAACGTACAAACTCCTTTCAGATGGCACCGGAATTGAACTCCAGACTCCGACTCCTCCAGCTTTAATAGCATCGCGTTCGACTGTGGCACCCTGTTCCCAGATGAACATTAAAAACTACTTCTAATGATGAATTTGTAAATTGAAGTTAGTGTACAAACTGAAATTTACTGGCCATATACCAATAATCACACAGGGCTGATTGTCATGTAGCCTGCTGTGAACACTGTGAAATGCTCTCAGAGGATCAGCCAGACTTAAACAACAAGTTCAAACTTACCTTACACTACCTCAACCAATAAGATTTATTTGAGGATCAGTCCATCAGGTGGTGCTGATCTGTGTGACTTCCTGTAAAAAAAAACTTCTGCTTATTGGACCAGGAAGTCATGCTTCGCTGCAGGCTTTTCATCCCCACACTCTGTGACACTTACCCCATTCAACCTGCCTCAGAGGAAGTGAGTTATAATCACCATTCTGTAGTACACAGATGTGTTAAACAGTTCACCATGGTAAAAGCAATATAACTACCACATTCAGGGAAATCAGCTTTCACCATAAACCAAAGCCCTCTAGTTCTAGACTCTTCTACCCTGGAAAACTACTATGGTCATTGACTTATATTTTCCCTTTAGGATTTTATATACCTCTATATAGTCGCCACTTAGTCTCCAAAGCTATAGTGAAAAGCTCCAGGGCTATTTGGTCTCTCTTTACACCTCAAGCTGTCCAGTCCTGAGATCACCCTTGTGAACCTTTTCTGTATCCTTTCCAGCTTATTGACAGGTTCGTGATCACACAGAATTGTTTAAGACATCCAGGTTAGCTGCCAGTCATATGCCTTGCAGTTGTTGTCAGAATTGGAATTGGAATTGATTTACTATTGGACTGAGAGACAGTGAAAAATTTGAATTTCATGCTGTTCATACAGATCAAATCATTACACAGTGTACTGAGGTAGTACAAGGTAAAATAGAATGCAGAATAAAATGATTAGCTGCAGAGAAAGTGCACTGCGGACAAACAATAAGGTGCAAAATCATAATGAGGTGGATTGTGAGGTCAAAACCCATCTTGTACTAGGGAACCATTTAATAGATTTATCACAGCAGGATAGAAGTTGTCCTTGACCTTGGTAGTATATGCTTTCTGTCTCTTGTATCTTTAGCCCAAGAGGGGAGAAGAGAGAATGACTGGGGTGGGTGGAGTCTTTGATTATGCAGGCTGCTTTACTGAGGCAGCAAAAAGTATGGACAGAGTTTATAGAGGGAAGGCTGGTTTCTGTGAAGTGCTGATACAATATATGTCCATAACTCTCTGCAGTTTCTTGCAGTCACATGCATAGCAGTTATCATACAAAGCCACTATGCATCTTGTTAGGATACTTTCTACAGTGAGTCAATAAAATTAGTAAGGGTCAATGGGGACACGCCAAATTTCTTTAGCCTCCTGAGGAAGTAGAGGCATTGGTGAGATTTCTTGGCTGTAGCATCTATGTGTTTGGACCAAAAAAGTCTACTGGTGATATTCACTCTAAGGAACTATATTCCTAGGCTATACTCCTCGGTATATAACAGTGAAATTGAAAACCTCATCAATGGCTCCACAACAACCACCTCTCACTCAATGCCAGCAAAACCAAAGAGCTGATTACAGAAGGAGGAAACTGGAGGATTTGAGGATGAGGATGAGAGGTAGAAAAGGTCAGTTTGTCCACATTAGTGCCATTACAAAGAAGGCACGGTAGCACTTCTACTTAATTATAAATTTACACAGATTCAGCATGTCATCTAAAACCCTTTGACAAACTTCTATAGATGCACAGTGGGGAGAATCCTGATTGGCTGCATTGTGGCCTGGAATGGAAACACCAATCTGCAAGAATGAACGGTTGTGGAGAAACCCAGTCACCCACAGGAACAGCCATCCCTACCATTGAACACATCTAACAGGAGCGCTGCCACAAGAAAACAGCATCCTTCATTTAGGACCCACACCATTCAGGCCATGCTCTCTTTTTACTCTTGCCATTAGGAAAGAGGTACAGGAGCCTTAGGTCCCACACCACCAGGTTCAGGAACCGTTATTACCCTTCAACCATCATAGGCTCCTGAACCAGCATGGATAATTTCACTCACCTCAACAACGAACAGATCCCACAACCTTTGGACTCCTTTTCCTCTGACTCATCATCATGTGAGATATGGCCTACCAGAGTGGTATTATCTAAAAACTTGCACATAGAGATAGAGCAGAATCTGATCATACAGTCACAAGTGCACAGGCAGTAAAATTCAGGGCTGAGGACACAATCTTATTGAGTTTATTTGGAAAGTGCACCAGTATTTAGAATCATGGCAGAGGTGATGTTTCCTATCCTTACTGATTACAGTCTGTTGGTCAGTAAGTCAAAGATTTGGTTGCAGAGAGGGGCGTTGACATTCAGGGTCCATAATTAGGTGATGAGTTTTCTTAGAATTATAGTACTTAAGGCAGAGCTGTAGTCTACACAGGTTTCTTTATACTGCCCAGATCTCCAGTAGGACCAGAGAAATGTCATCTGCCGTAGACCTGTTCTGGCAGTAGGTGACTTGCAGTTGGTTGCAGTTGTCTGGAAGGCTGGAATTAGTGTGCTCAATGACCATTCTGTCGAAGCACTACATGATGTTAGAAGCAATAGTCACTAAAGCACATTATGTTGTACCGGGATGGCAGTGGATTTTCAAAAAGAAGGAGGGAACTACAGATTAAAGCAGGGAAATGTTAAAAATAGCACCCCCCCCCCACCTCCTCCAGCAGATCGGCACAGGATCCAAGCACACAGCCAGGGACACCGTCTAGGCCAAATGCTTTCCATGGGTTCACTCATCATAAGACCAATCTTATGTCCATAATTGTGAATGGGGCACTGGAGGCTGTCAGGGTAAATGGTGACATACAGTGTTTGATTCCTCCAGAAACATAACTAATTGAAAGCTGGTGCAAAAGACAGTAGTCACAAAGATCATGATCACCTCTTCACACCTGAAGTCAAAGGCTTAGCTGGATGACCACAGTTTCTGTAATTGTAATTCAGGTATCTAGTTCAGTTCTAAAGGCTCCAATTTAACCTGCTCCATACTAACTTACCTTCATAATAATGGTTAATGAATGCTTCCCAACCTTGTCATAAAGCTATCAGTATATCTACACTAAGTTCTTAAACATGAATACACTTAGTACCATTCTCAGTCATCATTCCTTAAAATCTGGACTGTACTAAAGTGAAAATACCCAGATATACCGATCAGTTCAAAGCCGCTGCAATACAAAACTGCAGCTCAGAATGGACAATCAAATAAATGTGAAAAATTCAATTCCTGACATAATATTAGCTTCTCATTCATTTGCTACACAAACGTCTATCTCTTTGTACACAAAACTCCTATCTTCCTTCTGCGACTTCTTCTTGCATTACAATATCTTGTGCAGATAAATGAAAGGGCAGGTTTATGGAACCAACGCTAAAAAATTAATGAAGATATGAAGGGTCTGTGCATGGAGAGCTGGAGACAAAGCACACTGGATTGAAGGTGGGGATGGGTAGAGCCAAATGTTAAACCAGCTGTGGGGAATATGACGGAAGAAAGAAATGCTTATTGTGCCGTGTTAGAATGTGTAAAGGATGAGATGAATGTATTCGAAATGCAAAAGAGAACAAATTGTAATGTGTTCCCTGACTGCATATTAAAAGATCTGACTAGGAGAATAACTGCTGAAAGTGTAGATGTTGTTGAGAGACATGATTGATGAAAGGTTGTATTCATTTTTGTTAGTTGAGGTCATTGTACATTGAAACAAGATAATGATGCTGCTGGAAATGCTCATATCATCCATCTCAATGCAGACCTGCTGCAAAGTATTCAAAGATATATATATTTGATGTTAGGCAAGTCTCTCTCCCATACACTGGACATAACTAGGGAAAGGTAGGAGAGAGAGCAACTGGATTTAACTATTTGAGTCCCACGAGACAAGCACGGGGCAACATATCAACTCATTTGCCTTTCTAGAATGTTGAAACAAATTTAGAAAGCGGAGATTGCAATCTCATTTGCAGAAATGATTCCCCACGATAAATTGCACAGTGTAACTGACATTTGCTTGTTTCCAAAGCGATCAAGTAGACAGTTCATCAGTCATTGAAAATTAGGTTCAGGAGTTAAAATTCACACTGCTGATATCATGGAACGTTGCTGCTCAACTCAGACATATTGCTACACTCAACCCAGAAATTAGTCAACACCTCCATTTTTTTCTTTTGTTAACACAATATGTCATGTTATTCAAAGAAAAATGTGAATATTTTGCTTAATCTCTCATGGTACATGATACACATGGCACTCACCAATGGTCGGCCAAATAGAATTTAAATTTGGCACAATATGATGGAAGAACTGATATCCTGTATCAAGATAAGCTCTTATAAATACTTCGCTTTCAGTATGCAAGAGACTTGAACTTGTATATTAACACACAGAATTTATTTAACAATATGAGTCTATCGTGTGTTCTCATGCTTGCAGCTGCTGATTTTTCACCATTACAAGAAGTGATTGGAAAGCACAAACTTCTCCAATTCAAACCAACAAAGAACAAGTTGAATAGCAAGACTTTTGGGTCTGCAAACTGTTCATAATAGTTTGTAATCTTCCTTTTCCTGTGGGATACCATGGCTGGAGACCGTTGAATAATAACTGTATTGCGAGGTGATAAAAACTTAAATCACTTCCTTCATCAAGGCACTCATCAACACAGTAGGCTAGTTCTTGACTATCCCCAATAGTGCAAAACAAATAATAGTAAATTCACAAACCACTTCACATTCTTGGTGAATTTTATTTTTCCTGATTTTATTTTTGAAACAGTGAAGGAACACCTAGAATTAATTTCTCTCAGCAAGACAAGGGAAAGCTAATCATTTTGACCCAAGAATGTGCCTATGAATTTTATTAGTGGATTGAAACTTGCAAATGTAAGAATCAGAAGTGGCCAGTGACTATACACAAATAATTGATGGCAGGTAGACCTCATCTTGCAGGGAGAATGTAAGAGGCTGCTGCCTGTGAGAAATGGTAATTAGCAGTAAATGGCAATAGAAAGTCCCCAGGCAGTTTGAAATTCACTTGTAAAATGTCAAATGCAGTGCTACAGAAACCAATAAAGCTTGTCCCTTCTCCAGCAAAATGCTTAACAAATTACCATTGTCAAAGGGGCTAAAGCTGGATGTAAATAAGCACCAGAACAGATTTACTGATCTTTCATTTTCAGCAAAGAATTAAACTTTCAACGTTCTCATTCTGCTAAGTAGCTCACAGCAGGAACTAGCTGAAATACACCTACGCCTGACTTGGATGCAAAGAAATATTCATGGTCACAACTCTACAGATAAAGCTCTGGTTAACCCAGTAACCAAATATACCTTTGCCATTGTGAACCACGGAAAACATTGAAATACAAAAATTAATAAAGGGCAAATTGGAAGTTAGCATAATTCATGCATTATGAAATTGTAAGACCACAAGATCATAAGACATAGAAGCAGAATTCGGCCATTTGGCCTATCGAGTCTGCTCCACTATTCAATCATGACTGATCCTTTTTTCCCCTCCTCAGCCCCATTCTCTGTCCTTTTCTTCTCCTCAGCCCCTTCCCTAGCCTTTTCCCCATAACCTTTGATGCTGTGTGCAATTTAGAACCTATCAATCTCTGCCTTAAATACACCCAATGACCTACCCTCCACAGCTGCCTGTGGTAACAAATTCCACAAAATCACTACCCTCTGGCTAAAGATATTTCCCTGCATCTGTTTTAAATGGATGTTTCTCTATCCTATGGCTATGCCCTCTAGTCCTAGACTACCCCACCATGAGAAACATCCTTTCCACATCTACTCTGTCCAGGCCTTTCGGCATTCAAAAGTTTCAATGAGATTCCCCCTCATCCTTCCAAATTCCAGTGTGTACAGACCCAGAGCTATAAAAAGTCTCTCATATGATAACCCTTTCATTCCCAGAATCATCTCTGTGAAACTCCTCTGAACTCTCTCCAATGCTAGTGCATCTTTTCTTAGATGAGGAGCCCATATCTGTTCACAATACTCAAAGCGAGGCCTCACCAGTGGCTTTTAAAGCCTCAGCATCACCTCCATGCTCTTGTATTCTGGACCTTTTGAAATGAATGCTAACATTGCATTTGTTTTCCTCACCAGTGGATCAACCTGCAAGTTAACCCTTAGGGTGTTCTGTACAAGGACTCCCAAGTCCCTTTGCATCTCAGATTTTTAGATTTCTCCCCATTCAGAAAATAGTCATTTATTTCTACTACCTAAAGTGTATGACCATGCATTTTCCAACATTGCATTTCATATGCCTCTTTCTTGCCCATCCTCCTAATCTATCTAAGTCCTTCTGCAGCCTACCTCTTTCCACAACTCTACCTGCCCCTTCACCAATCTTCATATCATCTGCAAACTTGGCAACAAAGCCATCTACTCCATCATCAAAATCATTGATATACAGTCTTAAAAGGAGCGGTCTCAACATTGACCCCTGCGGAACATCACTAGTCACTGGCAGCTAAAAAGACCCTTTTATTCCCACTCGTTGCCTCCTACCAATGAGACAATAGTAAATTTCCTGTAATACCATGGGCTCTTAACTTGGTAAGCAGCCTCGTGTGTGGCACCTTGTCAAACGCCTTCTGAAAGTCCAAATATAAAACATCTACTGCATCCCCTTTAAATATTCTACTTGAAATCTTCTCAAAGAATTCCAATAGGTTCAGCAGGCAAGATTTTCCCTTAAGGAAATCATACTGACTTTGTCCTGTCTTGTCCTGTGTCACCAATTACTCCACAGCCTCATCTTTAACAGCTCTATTACTACCTTTGAAATTTCTTTTTTTCCGTTTCAAGGTTCTTTTGCAGACTCTGACTCGGAATTACACTCTGATTTTGGTTCTTTGCGGGAATGGGACCTACTCTCAGGGCCTCACGACCGGTCGCTTTTTGATATCCCGAGGACGCAGCTTAAAAGACAAGAGCACCTTCAGGGTGCCGGATTTTCATGGCTCTGGAAATGGACTGATTCAAGGCCAGTGCCCTTGACTGAGGCGACCAGGGAGAACATGGATCATCGAGAGCAGTGGGTTAGCTGCCGGCTGTGTGTCCAGAGACCTGAGCCTTTCTGGGGCTGATTCTCTGGGTGCAGAGCTCGGAAAAAGTGACACAACTGACTTTTAACATCGTAATCAGTGAGTTGTTTGTTATGTCTCCCCTTTCGCTGTGAAATGGGGACACCTCTTTCTCTTTTATGAGGGAGAGAGAGAGAGAGAGAGAGAGAGAGAGAGAGCCTGTGATATGATGAATTACTTGGTGGACGAGTAGTCTTTGATGTTTTGCTGCATGCTTGAGTGTTCGGTGGAGGGTTCTGAAGCTTTTATTTTGCTGGTGGGGGTAGGGTGGTGGGTGTCATTGACTTCCTGCTGCTTGGGCATAGGAGGGGGAGCTGGGGGGGGGCACATTATGGTTCTAATGTTTAACTGTCATTCATACATTGGGGCACTCCTCTGTTTTCATGGATGTTTGCAAAGAAAACAAATTTCAGGATGTATATTGTATACATTTCTCCGACATTAAATGTACTTACTGAACCTTATTGAACAATTGACTCCAAGATCTTCCCCTACACTGAGGTCAGGAGAACTGGTCTATAATTTCATTTCTGCTGCCTTCCTCCTTTCTTAAAGAGTGGAGTGACATGTGCAATTTTCCAGTCCTCCAGAACCATGTCAGAATCCAATGATTTTTGAAAGATCATTACTAATACCTCTGCAGTCTCTACCGCTACCTCTTTCAGAACCCAGGGGTGCAGTTAATCTAGTCTGGATGACTTATGTACCTTTAGCTCTTTCAGCTTTTTGAGCATCATTTCCTTTGTAATAGTAACTGCACTCACTTCTCTTTCCCCATATCCTTCAACATCTGGCACACTGCTAGCAACTTCCACAATGAAGACTGACACAAAATACTCATTCAGTTCATTTGCCATCACCTTGTCCCCATTATTATTTCTCTGGCCTCATTTTCTAGTAGTCCTATATCTATTCTCATCTTTCTTTTAATTCTTCCATACTTGATAAAGCTTTTACTACCCATTTTGATATTGTTTGCTAGTTTGCTTTCATATTTCATCTTTTTCCTCCTAATGATTCTTTTAGTTGCTCTCTGTAGCTTTCCAATCCTCTGTCTTCCCACTAATTTTGCTTTGTTGTATGCCCTCTCTTTTGCTTTTACATTAGCTTTGACTTCCTTCATCAACCATGGTTATATTATTTTGCCATTTGAGTATTTCTTTGTTTTTCAAATACATCTATCCCACACCTTCCTCCTTTCTCCCAGAAACTCACACCATTGCTGCTCTGCTGTCACCCCTGCCAGCATCTGCTTCCAATTTACTTTGGCCAACTCCTCTCTTATACCACTGTAATTTCCCTTACTCCATGGAATACTGCTATGTCAAACTTTACTTTCTCCCTATCAAATTTCAAGTTGAACTCAATCAAATTGTGATCACTGGTTCCTGAGGGTTCTTTTACCTTAAGCTCGCTAATCGCCTCCGGTTCATTACAGAACACCCAATCCCGGATGGCTGATCTCCTAGTAGGCTCAACGACAAACTGCTCTAAAAAGCCACCTTGTGCACGTTCAACAAACTCACTCTCTTGAAATCTATTACCAACCTGATTTTCCCAGTCGACCTACATGTTAAAATCTCCCATGACTAACATGACATTGCCCTTTTGACACGCCTTTTCTATTTCCCTTTGTAATCTGTGGTGTACATCCCAGCTTCTATTGGGAGGCCTGTATATAACTGCCATCAGGGTCCTTTTACCCTTGCAATTTCTTAACTCAACCCAGAAGGATTCAACATTGTCCAATCCTGTCACATCTTTCTATTGATTTGATGCCATTGTTTACCAGCAGAGCCACACCATCCCCTCTGCCTCCCTTTCTATCTCTCTGATACAATGTGTAACCTTGGACATTCAGCTCCCAACTACAACCATTCTTCAGCCATGATTTGTTGATGGCCACAATATCATACCCGACAATCTGTAATAGTGCAACAAGATCATCCACCTTACTTCTTAAACTCTGTATATTGAGATGCAGTATAACATTTTGAGCACTGTATTTGTTACCTCTTTAGATGCTGCATCGCTAATGTATCGATACTCACCCTGTTAGTTGCAAATATGTCCTATCATTTGCCTGCCTTTCCTGGCAATCTGGCTGCACATTACCTCTGCTTTATTACCATCCATCCTATCCTGAGTTCCTTCACTCCGGTTCCCACCCCCCCCCCCCCCCGCTAAATTAGTTTAAGCCTTCCCAACAGCTCTAACAAAACTGCCCACGAGAATATTTGTCCCCTTTGGGTTCAGGTACAACCAGTCACTTTTTTACAGGTCATACCTCCCCAGAAGAAATCCCAATGATTTAAGAACCTGAATCCCTGTCCCTTGCACCAGCTTCTCAGCCACACACTTATCTGCCAAATCATCCTGTTTCTACCCTCAAATTGAATGGTTTGCAAATAGAATAATTAACAATGCAATTACCATGTTATTTTGGTGATTTGGAAAAATTCAGATATAAAAGGAATGGAGATATAATATCATGGAAATTACTTCTACTGACTTGCTATACCTATCACTCAATCTTAAATCCTGGACTGGCACCAGAAAATTGAGCCAACATCATCTCAGTGGTCTGACCTGGTGTTCAAAATCACATTGGACTGAAAATGAAAGTTCCTTCATTCCAGGCAGCAAAGAGGGGGCCACCCTTTTATTTCAGGGGTAGATCAGTAATAAACTTATAGGAGGACTTGGAAGCTCCGACAGAAACCACAAACCATTTAAACAATCTAAAAACTATTGATCTGATAATGGCAGACGAGGTCCGATTACAATGAAGATCTCAATAAAAAATGTGTTTGGTATCATTCTCTACTGAAACTTCCCTCTGCCATTAGAATTTTAATTTCAACTTGAATGGGACATAAACTCAACATAGCCTGAAGCAGCAAACTACCTCTATATCCTTACCAGAATCCCTTGTTGAACTTCGAAAGTAGAACTATTGAAATTACATCTTAGAAGATATCATTCAGCTGGCCATAACTGGATTAGTCCTATATTTTCCAGCTGAGTCTTCTGTCTTTGATCTTATTTTTCTGGACAACTTTTATTACTGTAACTCTTTCTCTTCAATCATTTTTGTGTAGTACCATTTAAAATAATATATTTTCTACTGATAATCTGTTTATAGCAAAACATTTCTTATTGTAGTTATTTACATCTGCAAATTCTAATCTTTCTCTTTATTCTTACAGTATTAATACTACATCTCAGTCCCTTTTTGTTTTTTAAAAAAAATATTTTAAAAGTTTGCATTTTTTGTTAGGTGTCCTTCACCCAACTCTTTTTACAATGGGGGGGGAGTCTTTCTCTTAATTATGATGAACGTTGATATGTTTGTTACTATTCTAGCAAATCGTTGCAAGAAGTTTAAGTGCCACACAAAATTTCAGCTCCAACTCATTTTGTTACTTTTATATTCAATAATACTATTTATCATTCTTTCTAAAACCAGGAATACCATTTGCCTATTACATATTGTGGTGATATCATGTGTAAGAACGTGATTGGAGAGAGTTCTGAGTATGCGCAGAAATGATAGAAAGATCTGGAAGCATGGCGCTGTAAGACACCTGTGGTTGTTGCTGTTAAATAAAAGTTCTATTCTTCTGGAATATGGTTCTTTATTAAAAACCCATGGTACATACTAATATAAAGAACACAACACATATGGGTTTATAAAGATTCATAGCATGACAGTCCCATTATACTTATCCTTGAACCAGTCTGTGCATTCTCGTTATCTTCGCAGATGGGAGAGATGGCATAGTTTGAATTGCAGATACCACAAACGTACATGGTTGAGTGATATGGCCCATTTTCTTTCACGGACACCAGCTTGAAAATGTTAAATATTCTTCCCTACTACCTTCAGTCATGATTAGAATTTCGACCTCATCTCTGAGTTTTCATGGCAAAACATTTTAGCATTGCAGAAGCCTTTTGCCTTTAGAATTAATGAAATCAAATATTTTTATAAGAAGTAAATAATTGATGGTTTTTGAACTCTTTTCAATGACTGGAGTTTTCTTTGTTACCTGAATATAAAAGTACTACTTCATTCAGAGAAACACAAGAGACTGCAGATGCTGGAATCTGAAGCAATGCACAATCTGCTATAAGAAGTCAGCAGGACAAGCAGCATCAGTGAGAGGAGATAAATAGTTGATGATTGGGTCAAAACCCAGCATCACGACTGAAAGTGAAGAGGCGAGACGTCCAGCAGAGAGAAAAGGAGAATGGCAGGTGATTGGTGGACCAAGGAGTGGTGTAATATGACAGGCAGGTAATGTCATGCAGGGCAGGTGAGCTGGGGGTGGGGGGGGGGGTAAGGTTAAAGACTCATAAAGAAATGATAGATGGAGGCACACAAATAGAAAAGAAAATTAAAAACAATAGATGGAGCATGGTGGAATGAAGGGGTTGTGGGATTGTGGAGATAACTACAGGAGGGAGATAATGCACAGTGCTACCAGAACTGTATCTTGTCAGTCCAACATTAAGCCTTTGGTCCAGATTCCTAAAAGAACAAATTTCTTACATTCTTAGTATGCTATATTACAAGAAATTTGGAGATAATGCACAATATGAATATATGCTTGCTGATCACTTGCTTCATCAACCACCTTGGGTGCAGGTAGTGACAACTCTATACCTAGGCAGAATGGTGAAAATTAGATGATTTCTATGTCCCCAGAGACAACAATGATATCCAGGAACAATAGGATTGAATAAAACTGAGAACCCAGAGAACTTTTCTTATTTCTGCTACACTGCAACGCACCATAGAGATTTCAGAACTGGCTCTGAGGTCTGCAACCAGCAGCCAGTACTTCTTCTCAAGTAAACCCATTTTCCAAACCAGCAAGTAGTGAGTGATCCCTTTAAATATGGCAGGCAGAGAAACGTCTCTACTGCCAAATGCTTGCCTTCCACATAAAAATTAAACAAGTGACAATGTTTGCATCTTTGAGATCCAATCTGGTGCTACAGCTGAAAGTCAGTGCTGTACACTGATGATAAATATTTTACCTTCATGCACATCTGGGAGAGTGCAGAAAATTCAAAGAAAATTGGCTTCAGGAATGTCAGTAGTGGAAGCTAATTTCATTTTCAAGGTATATGTATTTTCCACTTTAGACATCATCTTCACGTAACTTTGTCCTAGTTTTAGGTGATCTTTCTAAATATTTAAATCAGAACACATTTTTCATGAATACTCTTCTACGAAAAGCTTTAGCTTTTTTAAGCTGAATTACTTACATAAATGCAAATAGTTGAAGTGGCCACAATCTTTTCCAGAACTCCCTCCATGTTAAAGCAATTGAATAAAGCTAAAATAATTGGATAGATTTGCTGATGATACACCCATTGTCAGTAGGATCCCAGATGGAGAGGAGAGGGTGTACTGGAGCGAGACATGTCAACTAGTGGAGTGATGTCGCAGCAACCATCTTGCATTCAACGTCAGTAAGACAAAAGAGCTGATTGTGGACTTCAGGAAGGGTAAGATGAAGGAACACATACCAATCCTCATAGAGTAATCCGAAGTGGAGAGAATGAGCAGTTTCAAGTTCCTGGGTGTCTAGACCCTGAGTGACCTAATCTGGTCCCAACATATCAATGCAGTTATAAAGAAGGCAAGACAGTGACTATAGTTCATTAGGAGTTTGAAGAGATTGGGTATGTCAATAAATATACTCAAAAACTTCTATAGATGTACTGTGGAGAGCATTCTGACAGGCTGCATCACTGTCTGGCATAGTGGGGGGGGGGGGGGGGCTACAGCAAAGGACCAAAAGAAGCTGCAAAGGGTTGTAAATTTAGTCGGCTCCATTATGGGTACTAGTCTACAAAGTACCCAGGACATCTTTGGGAAGTGCTGTCTCAGAAAGGCAGCATCCATTATTAAGGAGCTCCAGCACCCAGGGTATGCCCTTTTCTCACTGTTACCATCAGGTAAGAGGTACAGAAGCCTGAAGGCACACACTCAGCAATTCAGGAACAGCTTCTTTCTCTTTGCCATCCGATTCCTAAATGGACATTGAACCCTTGGACTCTACCTCACTTTTTAACATATTTTATTTCAGTTTTTTGCATGATTTTAAAACTATTCAATATACATATATGGTAATTGATTGATTAATTTATTATTATTTAATTTATTTTTTCTTCTTCATCTATATTATGTATTGCATTGAACTGCTGCTGCTAAGTTAACAAATTTCATGACACATGCCGGTGATAATAAACCCAATTCTGATTTTGAATACAGCTATACCAATCAAATATGTATGTGGATTTAGTTCTACGTGATCTTTGAGAAAAATTAAAAGCAAAATTTAGAATTTTTGTGTTTATTATTTGGTTGTCTAAATTTCCCATCGCATTTCTTGAAGAATTCTTTATAATACTGTATTAGCAATTTTTCAATCATGTACTCTGCTCAATTTTAACTTTCTTCACATTTTAATCTGAAATTAATATAATAAAACCTGTCTGACATTTTCAATTTCTTCCTTTACTAATAATACTCACTCAGTATCTCACACTAATACAATACTTTTCCATTTCTCCAAACAGATTTTGTGATCTATCTCTTTGACAGGGCTATTTCATTCCCTTATAGATTCTGCCATAAATCATATTCTGTCTAAGACATCAGTACCCTGTGCTCTTTTATATTTCTACCTCAATAAAATGCATTCACTGGTCTATCAAAAACATCTGATTTAAGGTATTTTTCTTCTTGAAATTTGTTGCTCTGGTGAACATTTTTCCCTCTATTATTTAGAAATGAATGTGCTTTCATTTTGGGTTTCTCTCTGTTTCACTGATCTTTCCCTTGTGATCACTCAATCTTTCTCAGGCTCTATAATCTTGTGGCTTGTCATGTTTCACACTTCATAAATATTTTCTTTTATGACCCCTATTCTTTTGAAAACAGAGCTTTTACTGTTGAATATTACCATGTACTTATCAAAATATTATTAGTGACAATCAAAGGCATCATTCCTGACTGTAAAGATTTAATCTATCATTAGCGCATGTGGTTTTAGTCTCAAAACAGTTATTTTATTTGTATTAACTGAAGCTACCAATTAAAACTCTCAGTCAATTTAGTGCAGGAATTCTACACATCAGGAATTTCGATATGAGGAGTGCCTGACATAGAAAACAGGATATTTGCAATTACTTAAAAGCATGCTCATCTTTAGCATATGATTTTATCCAGAAAGTTTAGTCTGACAGTACAGTACCAAGGGAGTGCTGAATTGTCAAATATGCAACTTTTTAGATGAAATGTTAAATGTATTATCTAATCCAATCCCAGAATCATAGGAGGCTTACAGCACAGAGGAAGGGCATTCATCTTGCTGTGTCCTCTATGTTCTCCACATAGGTCTGCAAATTCTTTAAGGTATTTTCAATAAGCTGCAGGTTAACCTGCTTCCTTTACAACCCTTAGCCTTGCATACCAGTTCTTAACTATTTGCTATGCAAAAAAACTTTCCTCCATACCCCTTTTGGTAAATGGGGAATGCAAATTTGCTGCTGACGCCATTGTTGCTGGCTAATTCAGTTGTGGTGATGAATCAGCATATAGGAGGGAGATTGAAAATTTGGTTGAATGGTGCCATTACACCACTTTGTGAAAAGAAGGCAATCTGTGCAAATACAAATAGTATTATTATTAATAATAATAATAATAAATACTGAGAACATGGTTATAGAGCCCTTGAAAGAGAGCATAGTGGTCATGTTCATTGTTAAGGTGAGTGAGGTTATCCACACTGGCTCAGGACCCTGATGGTTGAAGGGTAGTAATTTGCAGAAATTGTCTTCTTTTGCACACTGTCAGTCTCTGTGTATAGGTCATCATTGATTCTATTGTATTTCTTTGTTCTACTGTAAATGACTGCAAGAAAACAAATCTCAGGGTGGATTTTGGTGACATAGACGTACCTTGATGATACATTTACTTTGAAATTTGAACTTTGACTTATGCCCAGTAGATTGTGGAAAGGTGTTGTGTGTAAGGAGGTAAATTCTGTCTTGATTTGTTAATTGGATGCTCAATGGTTGGTGTGGACAGTGGGCTGTAGTGCCTTTTTCCATTCTACATAAAACAATGGCTCAATGGCTCTTCTGATTGAAGAAAGGCTTTTAACAAAGAAGCCTAAGATAGTTGATCCTAGGACTTGCCCTAAGGAATTTCAGCAGTAATATTCTGGAACTGGATGACTGACATCAAACAACAAGAGTTATTTTCCTTTGTGTGAGGTGCGAATAAAACCTTTGACTTTAGTTTTACAAGGATTTCTTGATGCTATGTTCAGTCAAATGTTACCTTAATGTCAAGGAGATTTACTCTTAGTTTCTCTCTGGAACTTAGCCTTTACTGTATATTTGAGCTAAGACTGTGATAAGTCTGGAGCAGTTAATTTCAGTTTGGTTTATGGTAAAGCATGTTATTTGTAATACCCGAAGCCATAATCACTTTAGGTGATTGAGAATAGACTGATTGTGCTGGGTCATGAGACAACATAAGTCTGCTGCTCATGGACATCCAGATTCAAGCTGCTGGATCTGCTATCTGCTTTGTCCCACTTAGCATAATTGTAGTGCCTGTCAACATGATTGAAGGTGTGCTTGGTGCAGAGATTGAGCTTTATCTCTTCAAGGGTCTGAATGGTAGTCGATTAATAGGCTACAATGGACATAAGTACCTGCCATATGCAGGTCAGTAAAGACAAGGTCAAGTATGGTTGTTCACTCACTACCTACTGTAGACCCAATCTGGAAGCTACGTCCTTTAACAGTTGGTCAACTCAGTCAGTGGTGGAGCTACTGAGTCATTCTTGGTGATGGGCATTGAAGTCCCCCATTCAGACTGACTCATCACTAATTTATTATCTAAGATAAGACAATAGGCATAATTATTGTTTATCTTTAACCTTATGCAAGGAGATTTGATGTGTCCTGGAATCAACATGGGGACTGTGTGTGTTCAGCTCCTTTGACCATGAAGGAAGTGATTATGATCATAGTCAGTGATTATGATTGAGGAGATTTTTAAAATATTTTTTTTATTTTATTTAGTTGCTTCAGGCCGTTGCTGTACAAATCAATGGGAGAACTTACAATTTAGGCAGAAGTCACCAGATGTTTGTGAAGAGAACTCTGCAAGATTGACTTTTTTGTGTCTGAATTTGGTCCTTTTCTGAATTCCAGATTTTTAACTAAATTTAAATTTCATGGCAGTTGTGCTGGTCTAGGTGTATGGCCTATTGACCTGGTCACCTGACACTTATCCTACTTGTTAGCCTCCAGATAAGATGTTCCATAGAACCACAGTTTATGGATTGGGATGGAATATCATCACATTGGGATGGAACATTGATTAAAGGGCACAAAACACATTATGAATATATACTGTAGGTCATGTTCAAGTTGCAGGAAGTCACATGATTAGTGTTGGGCACTCAGTGATGGACAATCAGTATTCCAATCAGACTTTATGGAATGCACTTTTTTCTGACAAATATATATATGAACAAATTGAACTGAGATGTGAACAGAAGTTTATAAAAGGGATCATGTATTTTAAGATGAAAACTGGACCATTGTTGTAGCTCACGTAGATTATTCTTGCCAGTAAAATGAATGGCTAAATAGTCTATTTCCCTCATTGACATCCTGGTCCAATAGGCAATCAGGGAGGCCAATAGCACTTGGCCCGTCTGTAAGACCTGAAGACATAGGAGCATAATTAGGTTATTTGTCCCACCAAAACTGTAATGCAAAGAACTTGGAATACAAAGTTCTGATGTTTGTTGCAACTACACATGCTGCAACTATGTATGCTGAGTGCATACCGACAGTTTTTGGCCCTTACATTGAAGAAGGACCTACTTGCCTTGTCAGCAGCACAGGGCGGAATATTTAAGTTGATTGCTGAAACGTGGGCATTATCTTTTAAGCTGTGGTCGAGAAGGATTGGGCCTGCACCACATGGAGTTTGGAATAAGGAAAGGTGATCTCATTGAAACATGTAAGATCCTGAGAGACAGGACTGGTAGAGGCTTAGAGGCTGCTTCCCTATTGCAGTATGTTAAAACACTGTCAAGCTGTGGACAGTTATAAGGAATGCTAAAGACAAGAAAGCAAGAGATATCTATATCCATGCAGCCCCACTGTTCTTTTTGTGACATGTGGTTCAGTAGACAGCAAGACACGACAGAGTGAAGTCCCATCGGGAACAGGAAGAGGTATCAAATACTATTTAACATTCACAGCAATGTTGGCTCAATGACTCATGTTCTGAGAATGCATTTCTCTTCAATTTGGTGACCACTGCTGCATAATATTCATGGTTTTGATAGGGGCCCCAGTGATTACAATGGCAATTGCAAGGTTGTATCTTGGGAACAAAAATTACGGTATATTATTCCTTTTGTTTTAATTATCTTGCATTTGCTAACGTTCTAGTTAAGTGCTTTCAGCTAACTTTTTATACTTTTAAAAAAGTCTGCAATTACTTTTTAGTTAAAAGTTTTTGACATTCAAGGACAAAATAATGAATACCTTCATAGCTTTTATAGCAAGTAGAGTTTGAGGTGGAGCTTTGCTTGCTCTCAATAGCTTATTAGTATTGGTCCCCTGTGAATTTATTTAACAAAGTTTTGCCCCAGGTGTGGAAAACCTTTTTTGCTGGCCAACAGCACCCTGGACTTTAATGGCATAGTACTAACGGTAGCTGGGCCTTTGAGCAGGAAGGAAGTCCAAGATAGGCATCAAAGCTCAACCCCAACTTTACCTTCTGTAAGTGTAATGGTAATTTTAAATCTTTTTGTTTTGGACACTCAGAGACATTTAAGAAGTGTTGAAATCAAAGTAAATAGAGTTTATTGTTTTAAATTTAAAATTAACTCAAACACCAAAATACATTAATTGGAAGCAAAATAATGAAAACTAAAGAAATGCCATCCTTTTGTTCCGAAGCAGAAGTCTTACAATCCCTATTGAAGTCACTGGGATGTCTGATACTGGACCAGCACAATTCTGGTACAGAGATAGGGTTAAATGATATGAAATCTCAATGAGACTAAGCTCCATTGGATGTACAGTGGCAGAGTGAACTGACAGACTTGGAGCATCAAATCTGTCAGTAAATGTGAAAAATCTGTGCTTAACAACATACAATTGAAGTCCTGGATATACCGTTGTCCAAGCACATCCAACACACCCTTCTCTGCAATTCCACCACCAAACATATCTTTACTTCCCCCTTTTGCTCTACTTTCTGCAAGGATCACTCTCCTTCCACGATTCCTTAGTCCATTCATCCCTTCCCAGTTATCTTCCTCCCGGCACTTATCCCTGCAAGTGACCAAAGTGCTACGCCTGCCCACTCATCTTCTCCCTCACCTCCATTCAGGGCCACAAATAGTACTTTCACCTGCAAATCTGCTGGGGTCACCTATTAACATCCAGTGCTCCCACAATGCAGACTCCACCACATTGGTGAGACACATTGTCAATTTTGGGACCAATTTGTCTTGCACCTCCACTCAATCTTCCAAAACGGAAACTTCCTGCTAGCCAAACATTTTAATTCCCATTCCCATTCCTGTTACAACATGTCTGACCATGGCCTTCTCTTGTGCCACAATGAGGACCAACACCTTATATTCCATCTCAGTAGCCTCCAACCTGATAACATGAATGTCAAATCCTCCTTCCAGTAAAAAAAATTCCCTCCCCCTCCTGTACCTAACAAAGTGGCCACTGTGTGTACACTCTTAGTCTTCTGCTGCTGTAGCCCATCCACTTCAAGGTTCGATATGATATGCACTCAGAGATTATCTGCATTCTATTGTTGTAATGTGTGCTTATTTGAAATACTATTGCCCTCCAGTGTAACAAAACATATTGATGAAGGTTGAGCAGTAGATGTAGTGTACATGGATTTCAGTAAGGCATTTGATAAGGTTCCCCATGCCAGGCTCCTTCAGAAAGTAAGGAGGCATGGGATCCAAGGAGACCTTGCTTTATGGATGCAGAGGTGGCTTGCCCACAGAAGGCAAAGGGTGGTTGTAGATGGTTCATATTCTGCATGGAGGTCAGTGACCAGTGGTTTTCAACAGGGATCTGTTCTGGGACCCCTCCTCTTTGTGATTTTTATAAATGACCTGGAAGAAGAAGTAGAAGGGTGGGTTAGTAAGTTTGCTGATGACACAAAGGGTGGGTGGGGTGTTGTGGATAGTCTGGAGAGTTGTCAGAGGTTATAGTGTGACATCGATAGGATGAAGAACTGTGCTGAGAAGTGACGGATGGTCTTCAACCCAGATAAGTGTGTAACGGCTCATTTTGTTAGGTCCAGTTTGAAGACAGAATATAATATAAATGGTAAGTCTCTTGGCAGTGTGGAGGATCTGGAAGATCTTGGGGTCCGTGTTGATAGGATACTCAAAACTACTGCGCAGGTTGTGTATGAAAATCCTTGGATATCATCAGTTTTTGAGATACTAAAACCACCCTGTCTGGCATCCAACAATCATTTCATAGTGAAAGTCACATAGATCACATTTCTTCCCCATCCTGATGTTTGGTCTGTACAACAACTGAACCTCTTGACTATGTGTGCATACTTCTATGCATTGAGTAGTCATCACATGATTGACTAATTAGATATTTGCATTAACAAGTAGATATACCTAAGTGGCCATTGAGTGTGGATACTGTCCACTAATCTTACATTGCTTATGCTCTAGATTGCTCATCAGCTACATTTCCACCACATTAAAAAATGGAAAGCCACAGTAATATATTTGATGAAAATTTAATAAATATGTCTTCACATTGTTACGCTTAATTGCCAAAGAATCAATCCCTTCACAGTTTTAACCTACTTACAAATAAATGTTTATAAACCATTCATATTGTAGCTATGTCATCCATGGAATGTCAGACTGAGCTACTGCCTGCGCAGTTTGAATTTCACAATCTCCAGTGGGCTACATGTAGTTATATTATTATTCTTTGAAATTTAAAAAGGAAAAGGTTTCAGAAACCCATACAACCATGTCAGGTTAATTAATTAGTTCTGTAGACATGGCTTGGAATTTTCTTGGAAGATACGTGTCAGTGCTTAGTTGTCATGTGAAAACATCATATCTCCTCATAAAGGTGCTATGAGTATTTAAAGACTTTTTTTAGAGCTGTGCTGTGAAAAGAATGTAAATAATGCACATATTGCTTCTGTGAGATATTAATCATATTTTTTAGATTCACACTTTAGTTGAATTAGTGCTTTAATCCATTTTTATCCTTGTTTCATTTAACTTGGCTCTGCACTTAATAGGATGATGAACAGCCTACAACTTGCCTTCTATCCTACCTCATAGCAGAATGAAGGCAGACTGCAGATGCACATGTTGAATATGCAGCTTGTGACTTGCTCAGTTGAGGCTGAACTATTTACATGTTTCTCTCAGGTTAGCAAATAATGACTCAAAATAGAAAGTATGAATGTTTTTGTTACAGGTTCCCAGCTTTCAGATGTAAAAAGAATTAAATTCACTGCATAAAATCAAGTGAATAAGACGTGGAAATTATCATATATGCTGCCCGAGTATGTGGAAAAACTGCAGTTAAGAAGAAAGCATTGAAAAAGATATGCCATGCAAGGCTCTTGCTACAGAGAGTCATGGATGAATCCCAGTTCATCACAGGCAAAGGCCTCTCCACCACTGAGTACATTGTGCACCTTTGCATAGAACACTGGCACAAAAGAACAGCATGCCTCCTCAAGGACCCTCACCATCCAGGCCCTGCCCCCTTCTCACTTCTACTATTGGGCAGAAAGTACAGTAGCCTTAGGACCCACACAAACAAGTTCTGAAATACTTATTATCCTGCAATCATCAGTCTCCTGAACTGGCATGGATAACTTCATTTGCTACTACTCTGAACTGATTCTATGACCTACAGGCTTGATTTCAAGTACCCTTTAAAGTTCAAAGTTCAAAGTAAACTTATTATCAAAGTACATATATGTCACCATTTTCAATCCTGAGATTCATCTTCTTGCTGACATAATAAATCCATAATAGTATAATAACCACAATTGAATCAATGAAATACCTCACCAACTTGGGCGTCAACTGGTGTGCTAAAGATACCAAATGAGGCAAAGACAAAAATAAGGTAATAATATCAATCAATCAATAAATAAATAAGCAATAAATATTGAGAACATAAGATGAAAGGTCTTTGAAAATGAGTCAATAGGTTGTTGGATCATTTCAATGATGGGGCAAATGAGGCTGAGTGAAGTTATCATCTCTGGTTCAAGAGCCTGATGGCTGAGGGTTAATAACTGTTCCCGAACCTGGTGGTGTGAGTCCTGAGGCTTCATGATGGCAGCAATGAGAAGAGGTGGTGGGGTTCCTGATGATGGATGCTACATTCCTGTGTGTAGACTCATGTTCTCACTATTATTTTCATTTGCAGTTTGTCCTCTTTTGCACATTAGTTGTTTGTCAGTCCCATACCTTTGAATCTCAATATATAATGTAGTAACATATATGTACTTTGATAATAAATTTACTTTGAACTCTGAAGGCAGCCATAAAAAAACATAACAGAACTAGCATTGCAGTGCCAAAGATTTGCCTCACTGACTGAGGAAAGGTGAAGTTGAAGCCCACATCAGCCTGTACGACGCTGTAGTAGAAGGCATTGGTGATTATGATTCAACCCCCGGATCACACAATGGATAAGGGGATCCATATGAAGAAAGAGCCAGAGGGCAGACCTTGATGCACAGACCACCAACCCAAGTATCTGGAGATCTTAAGCAATACACACAAAATGCTGGAGGAACTCAGCAGGTTAGGCAGCATCTATGGAAAAGAGTAAACAGTCGACATTTTGGGCCGAGAGACTGAAGAATGGTCTCAGTCCGAAGCGCCAACTGTTTACTCATTTCCATAGATGATTTCTGTCCCGTTGAATTCCTCCAGCATTTTGTGTGTTTTGCTCTGGATTTCCAGCAACTGCAGGCCTTCTTGTATCTGGAGATCCTCATGCCCAAATGAAGGATCAGAATCAAGTTTATTATCGCTGACAAATGGCATGAAACTTGTTGGTCTGTTGCAGCAGTGACATAAAAGTTACAAAATAAATAAGTAGTGCAAAAGATGAATAATAAGGTAGTGATCATGGACTGTTCAGAAATCTGATGGCAGAGGGGAAGAAATTGTTCCTAAAAAGATGAGTGTGGTCTTTTGGCTCCTTGTACCCCCAGCCTGAGGGTAGTAGTGACAAGAGGGCATGTACTGCATGATGAGAGTCCTTAATTATGAATGTCACTTTTATGAGGCACCATCTCTGGAAGATGTCTTCCAGGGTTGTGCCCATGATAGAGCCAGTTAAGTCTGCCTCTTTTGATCCAGCAGGTTGGTGTCTCCATACCAGGCAGTGATGCAAAGAGTCAGAATGCTCTCCTCTCGATGAAGTAAAGTTGCTGAGTACCTTCTTCAGGATTACATGAATGAGTTGGGCCCAAGAAAAGTTCTCTGAGATGCTGGTGCCCAAGCACATGGAGACTGGACTGGTACTGTTTCAGTTTTTCATTTTTCATGATTAAAGAAAGTGGTCTTAACATATTTGGTCCATGTAACATGAGATATATGCAGCTTACTCCTCTGCACAAATATTGCAAAGTATGCTTATTAAGGGAAAATGTTCCAGAAGTCTATCTCCCTGTAGACAAGCTACCTGGTTGTTTATATGTAATATATTTCTGTTACTTTAATATCCATCAGTATCTTAGACAGAGATACTTATACAAAACGCATGAAGAAACGGGCAAATAAAATGTTTACAATAGCCAGAATAATGAAGCAAACCATAACACAGTGCACTATAAATAAATTGAGCTGCCTATTCTTGTCACACATACACAACAATATAAAATAGCATATGATTTTTTCTTTTGTGTGTTGAATATCCAGATTCCCTTCACTATAATATCATGGAAATAATTTACTGTCAACATCTAATTAGAATTAAGGGAACTATATACCAAATCAGTGAATATTTCAATGGCAGTCATTTCACAGCAAGAACAATCCTATATATACATCAGTTACTCTACATGCACCAACTCCTCAAAGTAATTCAGTTTCCCTGGTGTTAAATTGTTTTCTCTAGTCCTTAATTTATCAAGCTGTTTTTTAGCAGAAAGAATGACACTTCTTTAACATTATGCTTGAATAATCAAAGGGTCAAAAAAGAAATGCTGTAATTATCATAAATAATTAAGCTATTCATAGACGTACCTGCTATTACTGCAAATTTAACCCATTACTAATCCTAGACCATTCTCTGTAATATTGGCCATTGTTAGAGTGTTTGATTTCTCTGCATTGACCTTAAACTTTTGCGATCTCTTATAAGGCTAGAATTTGAAGTGACTTGCTTGAGTAAATTCAGCAATCAAAGAAGGCCCTCAGACTTCATCGCCATGTATTTTGCCTGGATTGCTGACAGCTGTGCTGAGGAAATAATTATTTCATTCCTGGTGATAATCGACAAAGATTGGTAACATTGTTTACAGTGAGTTTTATGATGGGACTCAGATTTGCATATGGCTCCTCATCATAGGACTTTCTGACCTTCTAATCCAGCTCTGATCTTGCAATTTTATGCGCAACAAACCCCCTAGAGAAAATTATTTGAACATTTTGGCAAAATGTGCTTTATGCAAATACAATGTGCTCAGTTCAACAGATTTCTATTACAAGTCCTTAAAACAAGCAAAATCACAGTTTAAGTGGTATTTTTTCAGGAGAGAGACATGGACTGCCTCTTACACACAATTACTTTTCATATTACAATGAAGAGGATTCCATGAATTCACACTTGCAGCTTAAGGAGTAGTCTCTAAATATAGATATTACACAAGTGCAAATTATATTAATACTCCTATCCCTATGTTTGTTCAGACCTGAATCTCTAAAGATGCAAGCTTAAGCGATAAGTTTAAGCCATTTCTCATATAAGAAAGTAATATCCAGACTGATCAAGTGAAATAAATGATTTAAAATGAAAAACATTGATTTTCAGCAATTAAGTAATTTGAATAGCATTGCTATTTCGGATGTTCTCAGGTAGAAATTCCCTGATATGTACATTGTTATATCCAATACATTGCTTAATAATGAGTGAGGAATATGCTGCATACAGCAAATATATCTTTGTTATGGTACCCCAAAGGGATGTTGAGTAAAATAATGAAATAGAGTGAAATAAATGATGGAATAAAATTGCAACAAAGTTAAAAAAAGAAAATTAATTTATTAATGAAAAATAGCAAATTAATATTTGGGGAGGTTTTAACTTCTTCAGTTAGGACAAATAAATCCAAGTAATTGTTGCTTCATTAGTCTGCAAACATCAACAAAGTGACAGAAGTCAATATCAACATGCAGCATCTCCTTACCAATAAACCTTTCACCTAAAGTATTTGTTTGGATCAAATAGTCTCCAGGCAGTCTTGATCAAGTATGGATAAAGGGTAGAACTCTAAAAGGACCTGGCCCATAAATTTTAGGGAAGTAAATTGAAAAGCTCTCAGTATTCTTCATACAAAGGAAAATATTTGTGATTGTTGGAGATCAATTATCATTGTAACTGAACATATTTGCAGTAATTCCTCAGCTGAGTGGGTTAAGGTCAATCTGACAGCTGTATCATCAATTCCTTCTTAATCACAGGGTCAAGAAAGGGATGTTTGCTAATGACTGTATGGTGATAAGTTCCATTTACATTCCTTCAGATAATGAGGTAGTTCTTGGACACATACTGCAGCAGATGGTTAAGCTTCTTTGATTTATTGCATGAATAAGTGCCAAACAATGATATTCTCCAACAAGGGAGGGTATGACTAAATTAATTTGGCATTCAGTGGCATTGCCATTGCAAATCTCATCCAAATGTTCTAGGGACCGAAGATGTACCTTTGATCGGGAGCTTAACTGAATCCCCCTTCAAAAATACAATAATTAATCTCGAAGTTCGGGTTTCCCCATCTTTAAGGTAATACGTGGTAACACTGGGATCAGGATATTGAAAGTTTATTTCCTTGTCAATCCAAGCTAATCTGCTAGCTTGTAACTTGTTTTAAGCTAGTAGTGACACTGATGCATCAATGACACATTTGATAATCCTTTGTGATTTACAGAATCAAAATTCTGGGTTTGAAGAGTTGATAAGGGGATGGTCTGTAATATGAAATCTAACTGGAGAGCAGCAGGGAAGAAGCATAAAAAGAGGTGAGAATGGGAAACTAGCAGGCAGCTGCATGCAGGGGAGAAACCAGCCTGAGGGAAACAGTAACGAGGAAGGTCCTGATGAAGAGCATTGGCCCAAAATGTGCTGCATGACCTGCTGAGGTCCTCCAGCATTTTGTGTCTGTTGCTCTGGATTTCCAGCATCTGCAGAATCTTTTGTGTTTATGACGAGAAAGGAATTGGGCCAGTGGCATTTCAGAAACTCGGCAGGAAGGATGTGGATTGTTGTCCTAAAGTAATTTCAACAGTGGAATATGAGCACTCAAACAATGAGATCAAATCACTGTTAAAAAAGAACTATACGTGGACTTCCTGTTTCAGAGTAAGACATACAAAATGCTGCATCCAGCACACCAACTTCAATGGGATCCTATCACCAAACACATCTTTAGCTCCCCCCTCTCCGCAGGGATAACTCGCTCCATTATTCCTTCGTCTATTCATCCCTCCCCACTGATTTCCCTGCTGGCACTTAAACCTGTAACAGCAGTGGTGCTACACCTGCCCATTCACTTCCTCTGTCACCTCCATTCAGCGCCCCAGACAGTCCTTCCAGGTGAGGCAACATTTCACCTGTGAATCTGTCAGGGTGATTTCATCTGCTGTATCTGGTGCTCCCTGTGCAGCCTCCTCTGTGTCAGTGAAACCTGATGCAGATAGGGGGACTATTTTGTTCTGTTCTGTTTGTGGCAGCAAATCATTTTAATTCTGATCCCCATTTGCATACCAACCTGTCAGTCCATGGCTTTCTCTACTGCCATGATGAGGTCACACTCAGGTTGGAGGAGTGACACTTCATATTCCATCTGGGTAGCCTCCAACCTGATGGTATGAACATTGATTTCTCTAACTTCCAGTAATTTATCCCCCTCCCCCTTCTCTCTAATTCCATTTCCCACTTTGGCTCTTCTCTTACCTCTTTTCTTCTTCTCACCTGCTGATCATCTTCCTGGTTCCCTTCCATTTTCACTTTCTCTCATGGTCCATTCTTCTCTCCTATCAGAATTCTTCTTGATCAGCCATTTATCTTTTCCTCCTATCACTTCCCAGCCTTTCCCTACTTCGCCCTATCCCCCACTCACCTACTTTTCACCTCACCTGGCTTCACCTATCACTTTCTAGATTGTTCTTCTTCCCCTCTCCCACTTTCTTATTTTGTCTTTTCCCCCCTTCCTTTCCAGACTTGACGAAGTGTCTCAGCCCTCAACGCTGACTATATGGGCCCGATGGCCTAATTCTGCTCCGATGTCTTATGGTCTATTCCTTTCCATAGATGCTGTCTGACCTACTGAGTTCTTCCAGTATTTTGTGTTTGTTGCAGATTTCCAACATCTGCAGAGTCTCTAGTACGATTTGCTTCTGATTCTAGAATTAGATCCTCTCTTCAAAGTTTGTTCTTCCCAAAAATCTCTGAGGGTCAAAATTATAGTGTCTTTTAGATTTTATGAGAGTCATTTTGTGACTCAAATGGCACTTATGTCACAAGGTTCTGGGAAATACTATAATGGTGAGCGTCGGTATGTACCTACAGAACACATTGGAAATAAACACAGCAGGCAACTATTGATGAAAATAAATGTGTAACTCTAATCTGACAACTGTATTGCCATTTTAAAGCCCGATGCCTCCACCAGTGTACTCCCTTAAACATGTGAAGCTATGCAAGCATAAAACAGCAGGAGGGACTGGTAATCAGTGCTATTTAATGAGATATTTAAAATAAGCTACTTAGAGCCCAGTTTTGTTGGTTCATTTCTTTTTGCTTTTGCTGCAAATTTTGAGTGTTTGGCACTTATTAAATTTGGCACAAATTGTCTAAGTGCGTGGGGATGATGGGGTAATGGCTGCTGGAGATACTGCAGCCAATAACAACTGCTCCCAGGCATGTATATCAGAAAGACAGTGCAGAATAATCAGACGAATAAACAGTCAGGAATTTTATAGGACATGCTGTTGGTATACAGGAGAAGGGAATGGGGTTCACAAGAGGAAGTTGCATCTCCTTAATGAGTTCAGTGAAGGATAATGTTTAATGCAATAAAAACTGAATCTCTGGCTGAAAGGTAAACAAAGAAGTCCAATGAGAGATCACTGAATGTGAGGACTTCAGCAGGTCAGGCAGCATCTATGGAAATGAATACATAGTCAGTATTTTGGGCTGAGACCCTTCGTCACGTTTGGAAAGGAAGGGGGAAGACGTCAGAATAAGTAGGTGGAGGGAGAGGAAGGAGTGCAAGCTAGAAGGTGTCTACAGAAGTTGATGCATTTTATTGAGGCATCTTTATAGAAGCTCAGGTATCTTACACATGAACACACAGTAAGATCTTCCCTTGCTGGAAATGAAAAAATAGCAAAGAATACTGAAATGCTCAGGCAGCATCTGCAGTAAGATCAAGTGGAGCTCACAATCAGGTTTATAAACACAAGAGATTCTGCAGATGCTGGAAACCCAGAACAACACACACAAAATGCTGTTGAGCTCAGGATGTCAGGCAACATCTATGGAAATGAATAAACAGTCGACATTTTGGGCTGAGATCCTTCATCAGGACTGGAAAGGAAGGGGGAAGGTGCCGGAGGAGGTGGGGGACAAGAAGGAGGACAAGCTAGAAGCTAACAGGTGATGCTAGATTGGTGGAGGAGGGGATGAATTAAGAAGCAGGGAGGTGATAGGTGGAAAAGGCAAAGGGCTGGAGAAGAAGGAATCTGATAGGAGAGAAGAGTGGATCAAGGTAGAAAGGGAAGGAGGAGGGGCACCATGGAAAGCTAATAGGCAGGTGAGGAGTTCTCCCAACCATCCTGGTTTCAGCTACCACCTTCTAACTTCCCTCCTTCCCTCACTCCACCTTACTCTAACATCTTTCTCCCTCCTTTCCAATCCTGAAGAAGGATCTCAGCCTGAAATGTCAACTGTTGGTTTATTTCCATGGATGCTGCCTGAGCTGCTGATTTCCTTCAGCATTTCATGTGTTTTTATCTCACACATATTATCAAAGGCAGTGAATAAATTTTCAATCATCCTATCAAATGCACCATGAGTCTCACAAATTGTTCAATTACATGGCAGTAAATTTAAATAATCAGGACTCATACCTAGCAATCATGCATTTTCTGCACTTTCACAAAATAGGCACTGCTATAAACCTCAGACCCACACTTAACTGTTCACTATGATGGAGTGAGGACATAAGTGCCTGATTATTCTAGCCAGCAATATACAGTGCTGGCTAATGGACGGAAAGCATCAAGGGGAATGGTTTCCTTAGCCCAAAGTCTCACTAGAGTCCACACTAACTTGCAAACTTCGTCAAGTCCTGATGAAGGGTCTCGGCCCAAAACGTCGACAGCAGTTCTCCCTATAGATGCTGCCTGACCTGCTGCATTCCACCAGCATTTTGTGTGTGTTGCTTGAATTTCCAGCATCTGCAGATTTCCTCGTGTTTGCCTTGCAAACCACTGTTAGCATTAGCTGGCTACTCTTATATTTTTGCCACCCAACCCCAGATTATGCCTTATCCCTCGACCCTACTGCCCTTCATTTGTCCGTGAAACTGATTGAAACAGTGGTGGAGAGGCAATCAGACAGTAGTATGGAAGCTGCAGCCTTACTTCATTTTGTAGTTGTGGTATCAGCTCAAGTTTTGAACCCTTGCTTAACTCAGGGGCAACAATGAGGTGGGATCTCCTTCTGCTGAGACACCAGGCAAGAATGACTTGGAGCAACACACGTGACTTGTCAGTTGTGTGGAACAGTCTATGTTCTAAGCCTAGACTGGTGACTGCCCCGCACTTTTCTCTCCAACGCAAGAATGACTTGGAACTAAGGCAGAGGGAAAAGTTCCAGATCACTGAAGGGCTTCACACAATATTTTCTGCAGGGATGTCAAATAAGAACTTTGATAGCTCAGTGTAAGGAAGATGGCTGTGGGGTTGTACAATGAAATAAAGCCTGCCAAATGGCCTGCATCTTCTGTCAAGGAACATTGAGGTGTGTGGCACCTACACTGCTGATGGCTTCGTGCTCATCCCACCACAGTCATAAGTCTGTGGGCTCAGACTACACTACAACTGGATTCAGAGTTTCCATTAGCGAACCAGTCACTTAATATCTGAGTGGAATTGCATGCTGTTACAATAAAAGGCAGCTGAGTTCTTCATAAAGCTGTCCAGACAGAAAGGGGATGTATAACTTACCTTCCCCTTTCCTATTACTTCTTTCCTTTTGGCTCTACATTTCAGCAGCCACAGAATACGCAGAATATCAGTTGGATGTAGAAAAATTGGAACCCTTTTTGGTTCCAGAATGGGGATATTTGGAACATACAAAACAACGTGTTCACAGTAAATGAGACCCGACAGCAGTAAACCTGTAAATCATGTTTGTTTCTCCAGATGGACTTAGGAGACTGAAACATGGTCAGTTCTCTTTGGATAAATAGCCACCATAAAATCCCATCATGTAATAGCAACAGCAAACTGAGATGCTGCTCTAGGAAGGACGTATACGGGCATATCTAACTGAAGGGCTCTTAACCTGAAGAATTAACTGTTTGTCTTTCCACAGACACCCCCTGACATGCTGATTGTTTCCAGTACCTTTTTATTTTCATCCCAAATTTCCAGCATTGACAGTCATTTTTTGTTTATCACATCTAAACGTGTCAGCTTGAGATAACTCTTGACCAATTGTGGCAACAGGAGTTGATGGATTTTACTGAGGCAACGTTATAGAAGCTCAGATATGTTACACATGAACACACAGATCTCCCTTGACTAGAAACTTAAAAGGAACAGAAAATACTGAAGTACTCAAACAGCATCTGTGGAAAGATCAGGAGCTCACATTCTGTCCTCTTTTCCATCTTCTTCACCAAGACCTTCAATGGGACAACAAGAAACATTGGAACAATCTCTTGTCCATGCTGTGCCCTTCTGCACTGTTTCTGTTGTTCCCTTTGCAGCTCAATTTTAAGAGGTGTGGGCACCATTTAAATCATGCAGGTCTATTATTTTCCGGCCAAAGAATATATAACTATGTCAAGATAAGTGGTGCATTCATTATGATGAGCAGGTACCACACTATTCATGTGTTGACTTCATTACACTCAACATG
Source organism: Hypanus sabinus (assembly GCF_030144855.1). NCBI lineage: Eukaryota > Metazoa > Chordata > Chondrichthyes > Myliobatiformes > Dasyatidae > Hypanus > Hypanus sabinus. The sequence goes on from NC_082728.1 coordinate 30,588,224, forward strand.
AAAGGTTAATCTTGTATCACGATTTCTGCACATACACTCAGTGGGCACTTAATTGGTTACACTTACTCATTAATGTAAATATCTAATCAGCCAATCATGGGGCAGCAATTCGATGCATAAAAGCATGCAGACATGGTGAAGAGTTGATGTTGGGTCTGAAGATGCTGTTCAAACACCAGACTGGGGAAGAAATATGATCTAAGTCACTTTGACTGTGGAATGATTGTTGGTGCAAGGTGGGGTGGTTTGAGTATCTCAGAAACTGCTGATCTCCTGGGAGATTTGTGCACATCAGTCAACAGAGTTTACACAGAATGGTGCAATGGTGCAAGAAAACAAATCCAGTGTGTGGCAGTTCTGTGGGTGAAAAAGCCTCGTTAACCGGAAAGGTCTAAGGAGAATGACCAGACTGGTTCAAGCTGACAGGAACGCGACAGTAATTCAATTAACCAAGTGTCACAGCAGTGCTGTCCAGAAGAGCATCTCTGAATGCACAGTACATCAAACCTTGAAGAGGATGGGCTACAGCAGCAGAAGACTATGAATGTACACTCAGTGGCCACTTTATTAGATACAGTCTCCTGAAAGTAATTTAGGAGAATTTCATATATAGTCCTTAAAGTCAAAAGTGTAGCAGGCAGGGATCGATAAATTAATATGATGTCTTTTTGTATTTTTTTTCTATTGGTTAGGAGATTGTGAAGGTTCTTTTGAACAGAGACTGAATTATTCAGCTTAATGTAGAATATAATCAAATTTTATCCATGAAACTAATCTCTAAATTGATCTATATCCATTGTCTAATGATCAAGCACTTTACTAACAATACAAGCCAGAATTTTTCAATATTAAAGTTCTGAAGTCCAAGTAAATTATCACAAAGTACTTTGGAATTTTGGGGAATTTTGCTTTTTAGTTTGCCTATATGAACTGAACTTCTCTATATATTATAATATTGTTTTCATTTAACAAGAAAATCTAGAAATGACCAATTAACCTATCAATGGATAAATCATTATCACTTCTGTAAAGCCTTTAATGTACCCTTTATTCTAAAATGGAATTGAATTGAATTGAATTGACTTTATTACTTATACCCTTCATATACATGAGGAGTAAAAATCTTTACATTACATCTCCGTCTAAATGTGCAATTTATAGTAAATTTATAATAAATATTATATACAACAGTATAGTCAATATAACATAGAAATACGGTTGCACCAGCATGAATTAAGCAGTCTGATGGTCTGGTGGAAGAAGCTGTCCCGGAGCCTGTTGGTCCTGGGTTTTATGCTGCAGTACCATTTCCTGAATGGTAGCAGCTGGAACAGTTTGTGGTTAGGGTGATTCAGTCCCCAAAGATCCTTAAGGCTCTTTTTACACACCTGTCTTGTAAAAGTCCTGAATAGTGGGAAGTTCGCATCCACAGATGTGCTAGGCTGTCCATACCACTCTCCACAGAGACCTGCGATTGAGCGAAGTACAGTTCCCATACCAGGCAGCCAGTCAGGATGCTCTCAATTGTTCCCCTGTAGAAAGTTCTTAGGATTCGGGGGCCCATATCAAACTTTTTCAATCGTCTGAGGTGAAAGAGGTCCTGTCGTGCCTTTTTCACCACATAGCCAGTACGTACAGACCGTGTGAGATCCTCATTGATGTTTATGCCAAGGAACTTAAAGCTGTTCACCCTCTCAACCCCAGATCCATTGACATCAATAGGGGTTAGCCTGTCTCAGTTCCTCCTGTAGTGCTGTGGTGAACTACATATACCTGTCTGGACATGCCCCCCCCCCTGCTGACTGCTCCTGTGGCTCCTCCCACAGACCCCGGTATAAAGGTGATTGAGGCCTGAGCCCGGCCCTCATTCTCCAGGATGTAGTATGGTGGTCAACTACTGCTTGTTCTTTCTTCCAGTCAATAAAAGCCAACATCTTGCCTCATGTCTCAGAGATTTATTGATGGTGCATCAAGTCCACAACCAGCTCCTTTGTTTTTGCGACATTGAGGGTGTTAATTATTTTATAAATACTTTAGGCATTAGCAACGTCACAAATCACTTGTATGCTTACATATTGCTGTCATTATTAGCTACAATACACATGTACAACTGATTTGTTTAAACAAGACAAATAGATTGCAATGCTGAAAATGCTGAAAGGCTTTACACTAGATCATAAGTGATTATTTGTAGATTGCTACCACATACTTCAGCAACCCAAGGGAAGCAATTAATTGCTTTTTTCAGTTGAATACACTAAAAAGCCGAGGGCCTTAAGAAAAGGGTAAAAGGGAATGTAGCTGCAACCTGATGTTTTTTTTTAAGACTTATAATAGCTTGTGTTGCTGTTATGTCTAGAAACCTAAATTAGCATTGCGAGTGGCTCCTGTTAATATCATTTAAGATTATGAAAGCAAACACTCTTGTCACTGTTGTAGGAGATATACTCAAGCATGAAGCAGACAATTCTCATCAAATGAATTATTAACTTTTTTTTTGAGTTTTCTGAATTTAGATTAACAGATGGATTTTCCCTACAGCATGCTGTAAAACACTTGATATCACTCCCAGTTTCACTCCCTCCCTATCTCCCTGCAGCTTAAAAAGCTTCCTTTATCCTTTTCCTAGTTCTGATAAAGGGTCTTTGACCTGAAATGCTAACTCTGTTCCTCTTCCCACTGATTCAGCCTGTTGAGCATTTTCTATTTTTATTTTGAATGTCCAGCATCTGCAGTATTTTTGATCTCCAATATCCTATTATTTTGCAAGTCAAGCTTTAAAGAAAACTATTATGCCTTCCACACACCTACATTTTCCAGTTATTTTTGCTTTTGTTGTGTATTGCTTCAAGGCAGCAAAATGTGATTTAGAAGCAAAGAGTCAAATGTCTGCATTTTTTTTCAGTTGAGTAAAGGGACCTATTCTGTGATTCATCTTTCTCAACAGTGGAATTGACTTGGACTTATTGACATTCAAGCCAGCACTATTTTTGGTCTACTGTTCAGTTCTGCCTGCAGTGATTTAGATGCCTTTTTATCTTAAGATGGAAACAGTCTGTACCAGGTAATGTCATCAGCAAAGTGAAAAATGTCATTTTGATGCTATCAGACCATCTGTGAGCAAAAGTGACTCTGAGGCAAGCAAGTTTTCCTGGACAACTTTTATGCAAGTCTTATGGAAGGTGACTAATATTTATCTATCTCCATCTCTTGCATTGACATTCTGAAGCAGTTGTGCATTCAGTGTAAAGGCTTACCCAGGATACCAAATAAATTATATGTTATTATTAAGATTCTTTTTGCAAGACATAAATTTTAAATTGCCGTATTCCTAATGCAAATCTATACCTAAAAAAGTTTCATGTTAATAATGCAGATTCAGAAGCCTTAAAAAATTGTGAATTTTGAAATCCTGTTGTGAAGAGATATGATGTTTTTCATTCCCAATAATCCTCCATATTCAACTTCCAAATCTACATGTTCAGAAGATTTTCCTTTTCATAATAACTTATACAATTGATAACTTACTAATTGATTCCAGTTAATTGGGACACATTAGGACCCAGTACATTTTGCCCCAATTTAGCAGCTACCCCAATTAGCTGAAGTTTCATGGAAATAGTTAAGAAGGTATTAAAAAAAGACGAACTACCATTTAACTGAGTAAAAAATTGTGTCTTGAAATGAAGTACAGATTAGAACAAATTAGAACATTATCTGTACTGTATTATAAAACTGTATTAGTTCTTAATAGTTCATCCAGTGTATGCTGCCACATTCTTTTGATTGACTGTAAATGAACAAAACCAATGTCAACACCAAGTGTAGTTAATGCACTGCCCTCATATAATGCTATGGATGATTGCATCCTCCAAGTCTTTATTTTTATTGTAACATTCAAGATGATTGTTGATACCTTCAAATTTTTCGTAGTCTATAACTTGTTGAAATAGTGAAAATCATTTCACTTGCACTCCCAGCCATTTCTGGTAACACCAATTGTTTTAATGCTTACTTCTTGACAAAAATTGCTGCTTTTTGAACTCAAGCACACACAACTGATGCTATTTAGAAACTGCGCACTTACCTACAGTATAGTGTCTAATGGCCACACAAATGTACGTGTCTAATGGCCACACAAATGTACGTGCCTGATGCTAGTTAGAAAATGTTTGGCAACGGTCTCCTGCCCCAATGAAGTGGCATGTTGTCCCAAATAAACAAAAGGAATCTCAACTATCTTGCTCTTTAAGAATTGTTTCAAATAAGCGGCTGCTCTAATTAACCGACGGCACACTTAACTGGAATCCACTGTATGTATTTTAGCTTCACTGCGTTCCTTTGTTTCAACAGTGCAACATTCAGTAACACTTACAGGCCAAAACTAAGAAATTAATAAGAATATAATTCAGTGGAAATACACAACAGAAAGTTCTGCAATGCTTAAAAATTAACTACATTGAAACTAATATTTGGTGCCCCACAGCACCATTCATTGTTGGCCTTTTTAGATGCTAAAATGCCTCCAAATTAAATAGTTGCAGTGGTACTTTATATAAATGTTATCCCCAAGCCAGAAAACATACAAGGTTGAATGCTAGCTTATACCTTGAGATGGTGTGAAAGCTCAGGATTTACAGGTGCCAATAGGACATATTGATTTTTCATGGAGTTCAGTGAAGGATAATAAACTTTCACTGAATTCATAGTACTAGGCTTGGAAATCTGCCCACTTGAGAAAGCTCGGAGACCCTTGTAATTTTAATGAAAAAAAATTAACTGGAGAGAAACATAATTACATGCTAATTTCCTTTTCTTATTGAGTTTACTTAAATACATTTAATAGTTTCCTTCATGGAATCACAGAAACAAAGCACAGAAAGAGCTTTTTTGGCCCAACTCATTCATGCTGACTTCTATTGATTGCCTCTGTTAATCCCACTTGGATAGGAAAGCCATAGAGAGGGAATCAGGTTACATTAAGCCTATATCCCCCTATGTCTTTCCCGTCTAAATACCTGTTCAAAATGCCTTTTAGATGTAATGTTATTTGTTTCTATCGTTTCCTCTGGCAGCTTGTTCCAGATACTCCTAATACTTCTGTTCTTTATTTAAATGTTACTTTTATCAATGAATATTATATTAACATTCACTTTTTATTTGAATGTTTACAAATGCAAAGACTCCTAATAATTTGGCAGTGGTAAGCTTGGGGCCAAGACTGAAGTGTTACTCAAAGCATCTCTGGTGAGTAGACTCTGATTGAAAAGGCTCTTCACTCCATAAGGGCTTGTGGGCATCAAAGAGAGTGAACTGATAAGTTCAAGTGGCTTAATGATCAACTGAAAATCCAGACACGTTTAAAGAAATCAGTGATTTTTTTTCACATTCTCTATATCATGGTATTAGCATCGTTATTTCAAAATGCCAATTCTCACCAAATTCTAAAGGATTGATAATTTTGCATCTTGTAAATCAAAAGATTCCACAACTAAAATTACCATAGTCAATAAACAATTGAGTCTGACAGCAAAAGCAACAATTGTATAGCAAATGAGATAACACTGCTCTAAATCACCATTATTAACGTAAAACAACTTTTCTTTTTTGATGTTATCTTTCAAAATGCTTTGCTACTTATAAACTGTTATTATTGCCCATGTTAGTTTAGTTTAGTGTTTTTTTCCATATATATGTTCTCTTTTATATATTTTCAATTTTTTTTTCTTTTGACGATTATTTTTGTTTTTTTTTTCATATATAATTATATAGACTCGATTGATTAATGTACTTTTTTTTTGTTGATGTTCAATAGGATATCATTATCTTATTATTAATGTAATTTCAAGTCTATTGTATTCATAACCTATTCATTATTATGTTATGTTTTTTTTATATTTATATGAAACTCAATAAAAAGATTGAAAAAGAAAGAAAAGAAAATGCTTTGCATATTACAATGAACAATTAATTGGGTATTACGCCTTCACAAGCATATTCTAGTTTACACAAACAAATGCATTTTTGAATAAAGTAGAATATGTATATGACTGGTTCAAAGCTTTGTTAGTTTTATGATGCTACATAGTTTACATATTTTTGGAATATTCATTCAAATTTTACCACTTACTTGTATTTTTTGAAGGAGAGACCCATGTGTTGTTTCATTTGTTGAAGTCCATGATAGTCTGTGTAAATGATGTCAAAGGTCAATGGTCCAGTCAGAGGGCAACTTCCTCTTCCAGGAGGTACACCTAGGAAACTAATCAGCGAGAACAATAAATGCACTGAAAAGTATGTTAGCATATCTTTCGCAAATCAGGCTTTTTATCTTAACAAGATCCCTGAGAGATAAGATATAAATTTAATTACTTTGAACCTAATTTAAGAATCAGAATACAAGGGAAATCACTATTTAGCATAAGTGACAGCGGGCTGAATTTTTAGTCAGAGATTTCTGATTACCAGGGGGAAAAAAAAGGTTTGTCTTTTTGTGTGTAAACTCTGAAACACAAACAGATTATGGTATTAAGTATCTGTTGCATGCTCTGGGCCTCATCTGCACAAAGCTCCAGGAGGAAGGCGATCAATAAATTATCCAAGGAGGGAACTTCTGAAGTCTCACCAATGAGAATGCAGGTTGTTACACAAATGTTATTGATTATTCTTCAGAGACTTAGAGAAAGCTAATCAAATAAAATGGATTAGTTAATCATGATTCTTCATTGACGTAAAACTCAACAGTCAGCGTGTGTATACAGACGCAGTTAAAGATATTGCAGTGCTGAGAGTGCCTAGATAAGCAAGATACAAAAGCATTGGTTTCTCTCACACACTTCATTTACTGGGATATTTGCACTCAGTGGGAGTTGTATTTTATTTGCAATGTTATGAGGGACCTAGAATTTACTGTTTGGAATATACACATAGCTTGTATTGTCAAATAGAAGTGGCCACAATATATTTTTACTTTTACATTAGGTCATTTATTATCAACCAGCATATATGAGGCAGAGCTGCAAATGAATCAACACAGAGAATAAATAAATTGTAAAAGGTACACCGTGGAATTCAACAAAATAATTTACAGAACATGATGAAAATACAAAAAAACTCACCCTTACAAAAGTTCTACGTTAGACCATAAGATATAGTAGCAGAATTAGGCCATTTGGCCCATCGGGTCTGTTCTGCCATTTCATCATGGCTGATCCAATTTTCCTCTCAGCCCCAGTCTCCTGCCTTTTCTCCACATTCCTTCATGCCCAGACCAATTTAGAATCTATCAAACTCTGCTTTAAATATACACAAAGACTTGGCCTACAGAGAAGCAAAGAATTCCACAGATTCACTACTGTCTGGCTAAAGATATTCCTCTTCATCTCTGCTCTAAAAGGGCACCCTTCGATTCTGAGGCCATGTCCTCAGGTCTTAGACACTTCCACCCTAGGAAACATCCTCTCCACATCCACTCTATCAAGGCATTTCACCATTCATATCGTTTCAATGAGGTCACCCCTCATTCTTCTAAATTCCGGTGAATACAGGCCCAGAGCTATCAAGTGTTCTTTGTATGACAAGCTGTTTAATGCTGGAATAATTTTTGTGAACCTCCTTTGAATCCTCTCCGGTTTCAGCACATCCTTTCTAAGATAAGGGGCCCAAAACTGCTCACAATACTCCAAGTCAGGCCTCACCAGTAAAGTCTCAATATTATATCCTTGCTTTTATATTCTCGTCCTCTTGAAATGAATGCTAATGTTGCATTTGTCTTCCTTATCACAGGCTCAACCTGCAAATTAACCTTTAGGGACTCCCAAGTCCTTTTGCATCTAAGCTTTTTGTATTTTCTCTCCATTTAGAAAATAGTTAAACCATAGAACATTACAGCACAGAAAAAGGCCTTCTGGCCCTTCTTGGCTGAGTCGAACCATTTTTCTTCCTAGTCCCACTGACCTGACCATATCCCTCCATACACTTCACATCCATGTACCTGTCCAAGTTTTTCTTAAATGTTAAAAGTGAGCCCACATTTACAACTTCATCTGGCAGCACATTCCACACTCCCACCACTCTCTTTGTGAAGAAGTCCCCACTAATGTGCCCTTTAAACTTTCCCCCCTTCACCCCTAACCCATGTCCTCTGTTTTTGTTTCTCCCCTAGTCTCAGTGGAAAAAGCCTGCTTGCATTCACCCTATCTATACCCATCATAATTTTATATACCTCTATCAAGTCTCCCCTCATTCTTCTACACTCCAGGGAATAAAGTCCTAACCTATTTAACTTTTCTCTGTAACTCAATTTCTCAAGTCCCAGCAACATCCTTGTAAACCTTCTCTGCACTCTTTCAATCTTATTAATATCCTTCCTGTAATTTGGTGACCAAAACTGAACACAATACTCCAAATTCGGCTTCACCAATGCCTTATACAACTTCACCATAACATTCCAACTCTTATACTCAATACTTTGATTTATAAAGGCCAATGTACCAAAAGCTCTCTTTACTACCCTATCTACCTGTGACGCCACTTTTAGGGAATTTTGTATCTGTATTCCTAGATGCCTCTGTTCTACTGCACTCCTCAGTGTCCTACCATTTACCTTGTATGTTCTACCTTGGTTTGACCTTCCAAAGTGCAATACCTCACACTTGTCCGCATTAAACTCCATCTGTCATTTTTCAGCCCATTTTTCCAGCTGGTCCAGATCCATCTGCAAGCTTTGAAAACCTTCCTCCCTGTCCACTACACCTCCAATCTTTGTATCATCAGCAAATTTGCTGATCCAATTTACCACATTATCATCCAGATCATTGATATAGATGACAAATAACAATGGACCTAGCACTGATCCCTGTGGCACACCACTAGTCACAGGCCTCCACTCAGAGTAGCAATCCTCCACTACCACTCTCTGGCTTCTCCCATTGAGCCAATGTCTAATCCAATTTACTACTTCACCATGTATACCTAGCGAGTGAATCTTCCTAACTAACCTCCCATGTGGGACCTTGTCTAAGGTCACACTGAAGTCCATGTAGACAACATCCACTGCCTTCCCTATCCACTTTTCTTGTAACCTCCTCAAAAAACTCTAATAGATTTGTTAAACATGACCTACCACGCACAAAGCCGTGTTGACTCTCCCTAATAAGTCCCTGTCTATCTAAATGCTGTAGATCCTATTTCTTAGTACTCCTTCCAATAATTTACCTACTACCAACATCAAACTTACTGGCCTATAATTTCCCGGATTACTTTTAGAGCCTTTTTTAAACAACGGACAAAATGAGCTATCCTCCAATCCTCCAACACCTCACCCATGAATATATTTTAAATATATCTGCCAGGGCCCCTGAAATTTCAACACTGGTCTCCCTCAAGGTCCAAGGGAATACCCCATCAGGACCTGGGGATTTATCTACTCTGATTTGCTTCAAGATAGCAAGCACCTCCTCCTCTTCAACCTGTATAGGTTCCATGACCTCCATTGCCTTATTTCCATTGACTCCACGCCAGTTTCCTTAGTAAATAGATGCAAAAAACCTATTTAAGATCTCCCCCATTTCTTTTGGTTCCATACATGGCCAACCACTCTGATCTTCAAGAGGACCAATTTTATCCCTTACTCTCCTTTTGCTCTTAATATACCTGTAGAAGCTCTTTGGATTATCCTTCACTTTGACTGTCAAACCTACCTCATGTCTTCTTTTAGCACTCCTGATTTATTTCTTAAGTATTTTTTTGTACATTTTATACTCCTCAAGTACCTTATTTGCTCCCTGTTTCCTATAGGTGTCATCCGTCTCTCTCTTCTTCTTTATCAGAGTTCCAATATCCCTAGAGAACCGAGGTTCCTTATTCTTATTCACTTTGCCTTTAAACCTGACAGGAACATACAAACTCTGCACTCTCAAAATTTCTCCTTTGAAGACATCCCACTTACCAACAACATCCTTGACAGTGAACAACCTGTCCCAATCCATGCTTTTTAGATCCTTTCTCATTTCTTCAAATTTGGCCTTTTTCCAGTTTAGAACCTCAACCCGAGAACCAGATCTATCTTTATCCATGATCAAGTTGAAATTAATGGTGTTATGATCACTGGAACCAAAATGTTCCCCTACACACACTTCCCTCACCCTTCCTAACTCGTTTCCTAATAGGAGATCTAATATTGCATTTATATTGCACTAATATCGTAAACCTTTCACTTCCTCTACCGAAGAAAATACCATACACTTCCCAACTCTTTGCCCATTCTCCTAATCTGTTTAACACCTTCTGTAGACTCTCTACTTCTTCAAAACTACCTGTCCCTCCACCTATTTTCATATTGTCTGCAAACAAGGCCATTAATTCCATCATCCAAGTCGCTGAAATATAATCTGAAAAGAATTATTCTCAACACAACCCCCTGTTGAATGCCATTAACCACCAGCAGCCAAGTAGTAAAAACTCCCTTCATTCCCACCCTTTGCCTCCTGCCAATCAGCCTCCATGCTTTATCCATGCTTCTTTCCTGTAATACCATGGGCTTGTAGCTTGTTAAGGAATCTCATGTGTGGCATTTTGTCAATTTCTTCTGAAAATCCAAGTGCACAACATCAACCAATTCTCATTTGTCTATCCTGCTTGTTATTTCTTCAAAAAATTCCAACAGATTTGTCAGGTAAGATTTCCCCGGAGGAAACCATGCTGTCTGTAGCCTATTTTACTACGTGCCTCCAAGTACCCTGAGACTTCATCCTTAATAATTAACTCTAACATCTTCCCAAACACTATATTAATTTATCTAGAATTACCAAGATGTGAGAACTGGTGTCAAGGCTGCATTTATTTCCATGGTTACTCTGAGAGGTGGTGAGTGACCTTGTGTGTTGCAGCACTACGTCCGAGACATCCAAGACACAGCTAATACTCATCCATATTACTTTGTATCTGTCAGTAAATGTTGGTCAGACTGACTAAGATTTCCTTCTATAAAGTGCACGAGAGCTTTTAAAACAACCCATGAGCATCATGCTCCCAATAAGAGCAGATCAAATTACTTTCCTGAATCCAAACTATTAAATAAGACGTTTCAACAAGCTGTAAGCTAATATTTCCTAATTGTTAGTCTTACAGTATGATTCTGGCATTGTAAGAAATTCCAGCATATTATTCTGTGATATAATTTGAACATGATAAATTTACAGAATACAACTTAATTAAAGTAAAAGCAAAATACGCATATTGTAAAGTCCATATGAACCATAAGTTTGGTACAATTAATGAATTTCAGTGATCAAGACTCCTACAATTTAGTCTCATTATTAAAATCACTAATTGAATTAAAACGTTAAAATTGAATAACATTTTTGGAGAGAAGAGGTAAGATCATTTCTCAAATGAGTCTCTTAATTGTTTAAAAAAAAATACTTTCGAGCATTTCAAACTACCGCCAGGCAAACTTTTGTGTTCAGTTCCATTTTATCTTTGTTTCCCTCACCTTGGACGAGTAGAAAGGGTACTATTTACCCCACGATATCTGTAATATAGCCATCATTGAGGCCAGATCCTTATTATAATTGGCAAATAATAATTGGTACTGACAGTTGAATGAAATATTTGTGCACAGAGGGAAACTGGTAGATTTTGTTTGGTTATGATACCATGGGTAATGGAAATAAAATGACATCAGAATCTGGATTAGATTTATTATCACTGTATGATATTTTCTGAAGTTTGTTCTTTAGTGACAGCAAAGACATAAAATTACTACAGATTACAAAACAAATAAATAATGCAAAATCAACAATAATGAGGTAACATTCGTAGCCTGTTCAGAAACTGATAGTGGAGGGGAAGAAGCAGTTTATATGCAGTAGATATGGCAATTGCACTCATGAATATGCATTGTCAGCTAGTTATTTTTTCATTGTGATAGTGTTTAACTCCATTCATTCCGTTGTAGTATTTGTTGATTCGTGGACACAGCAATGCTTCGCTGCCTGCTTGCATTCCGCCTTGCCCGAGAAACTAGACTGTCGAGTCAACTGACTGAAGACTAGTGGTAGACATTTTATTCTTAGTTGTTCTTTTCAGCCACAGTGTAGGCTTCTTTTTCCATTTGAGGGTTTTAGTTAACAGCCCTGTTTGGCCTAGCATTTATTGCTTTCTTTTCCTTTTAACACTGTTTGCATAAAGTCTGTGACCTCTCACACCGCACTTGGGCCATATCCAAATTGCAGTGACATCTGTTTCTTGAAGATGGTTGGGAAGGTTGTGTCATGATGGAATTGACTGGGTCTACAACCTTCTGCAGCTTCTTGTCATCTTGTGCATTGGAGTTTCCATAAAGACTATGATGCATCAGTCAGAATGGACTCCATTATACATCTATCGAAATTTCAAACTCCTCAAACTGTTGAGAAGGCACACCTTCTTTGTGATTGTGTCAATATGATGGCAAGACCTCTGCACATGACTGCAAGAAAGTGCAGATAGTTGTGCACACAAGTCAGCACATCACAGGAATCAAACTCCCCTCTATGGACTCCGTCTATAGTTCTCGCTGCTTCAGTAAAGCAGCCAGCATAATCACTTGAACATTCTCTTTTCTCACTCCCATCAGGGAGAAAATACTTAAGCACTTACCACCAGTCTCAAGGACAGATTCAGTCCCTCTATGATAAGACTCTTGAATGGACAGCTTGTATGTTAAGATGGACTCTTGACCTCACAATCTACTTCATTATGGTCTTGCACTTCATCATTTATCTGCTCTGCACTTTTTCAGTAGCTTTTAAACTTTATTCTGCATCATTATCGTTTTTCCTCATTCTACCTCAATACTCTGTGTTATAATTTGATCTGTGTAAACACTAGCTTATGCAAGACAGCCTTTTCATTGTATCTTGGTAAAAATGACAATGTGTTGAGCCCAGGAGAAATACCCAGGGAAGTTGACACCTAGGAACCAAAAGACATAAAACAAATGGTGAAATAAAAGTTTTAAATGTTTTCAAAGTAATAATTCCCAAATTGCTATAATCTTGTTTTCCAGATGTCTGGAGTAGCCTTTGTGGATGTGACCATTCTTGGGTCAACAAGCCATATAAAACAGTTCAGAGCCAGAGCTTTCGATTCACATTATTGTCAATCTATTGCCATCCCTTTGTCATCACTCTGCAGCCTCCAGGCTAGATAACCTTTTCTCAATACAAATTTTATGAAGGGAATTATGAAGATCTACTTGATTGAGGGATAATTAATAAGGTGGATATAGAAATTTAGTACCAAATCAAAAGCTTTGTAGGGATTTGAATACAACTGACCTGAAACATCTTGAGCAACATGGTTACATGTATATCAATTTGTAATGACATCTGAGAAAACAAATTAGAATTTCATTTAGTTTCTTTACTCAATATACATATAGTAGACAAAGAATTTTTCCCAATAATGACCCCTCATCTCTGTGCTCCACAGCACCCTCATATCCAGTAGACACAACTAACAATAGATGACTGACAGTGGCACATCACCATCTGGTGGCTTGCATCAAAAATGAATGGTATTTCCCACATTTTGAATAATTATTCAGCACTGCAGCTGTGTCTATGGAAACAAACCACATGCAATATCATGCAGTGATCTTATGGTGCCCAATATTCGTATTAATATATTAATTTAATTTAGGTAGGTACATTTGTTCTTTGTATTATTTCACCGGACAGTTATGAAGATTGCAGTGATACTGTACCAGGATATTAAAAGGATCTTCAGTTGTAATCTAAATATACCGACAGAAGGTTTTAATTTTATGAATTTATTCTATGGCTATAAGCCAATTGTATTCATTCTCCTAGCAGATGGGAGTGTGTTGCCTTTTTATCTCTTCCCTGCATTGTGGCCAATTTTCTTCTTCCTTCTGTTCCTTCTGTGAAAATGTGGTTGCGTTTCTGGCATGTATTTTCCTGGATTGCGATGGCCCCCACCATTTTATTAACCTGGCCATTTTACCTGCAAGATTCTTTATAATAACTGTTGGCAGACTCCTGACCACAAAGACATCATAGATGTTATAAACCCATTCACGCTGAAGGTGCTCACATTGACCGCAGCAATAAATAGTAAGACCCTGCCTAATCTTTCCCTCATTATTTCAAAATTTCTGAGGTCCTTCTTTTATTTTAACTTCATCCTTTTAGGTTCTTATCATACAGCTAATTTTGCAGGTATTGGAAATACCGAGTGTGGAAATTTGCTAGCCTTCTTTTTTATGGCCAATGGCTAATGTGTGCAAAGTATTGAAAACAGATTCTCACTTCTCTGTTGCTCACAAATCTAAGTTGAGAATGAGCTAAATTATAGCATTTAAGTATCTAATTACTGAAGCAACCATAGGACGTATAGACATGCATCAAAAGGAAATATGAAAAATAACTTACATACAGTAGTAAAGATAACAGAAAATATTGTTGGAAACCAATTAAGGTAAGGACAGTAGTAAAAAGAAAAAAGGTAAAAATAAAATTTGAAAATTAAAGCTTAATCAATGAAAGTTATTTTGATTATTTTAAAACACAGTTCTAGGAGTCCAGAAGACACTTGGACAACACTACTATCTGCAAAACCAAGCAGTACATATACTGACCATTCAACTTTCAAGACTAAACCATGGCTTTCCAGGAAAATGGTAAATTTATTTGGGCTTACAAAGCAGTAGGCCCATCCTCCGTTCTAAAAAAAGTGTAAAACTGCAACAGTTTTTCGCCTACATGAAAACCTTGATGATAGTTAGCCTGTCATGTGTTCTATGTTATTGGAAAATGTAACAGAGAGGCCTGCTCAAGAGGCAGAGAAGTAAAATCTTCATTCCTGATTTCTCAATCCCCCGGTGCCAGATCTGTGCAGACACAACCTATCTATCCTACCATTTTAAAACTTAAAGTAGTTCTAAAGAATTAAATTGCATTGTCAGCAGCTGCTACAGCACAATAAATCCCTGTGGTAATCACAGCTTCATATAAAGGAGTTTTCAAGACTCATTGTCCATGACTTTCCTAGGAATTGAATCTTAAAGCTATAAATCTCCACTGAGTCAGTAACTGCCCTTAAAACTGACATGTGAACTTATGGTTAACTGTTCTACAGCTCTGTCTTCGCATGGAGGAAGAATACTAATAAATGGTTAGCTTTTTCTAGAAGTATTTTCAACTAATCTGTTCCTACTTGAAATGGTAAAAGAACATAACATCAACTAGTAACTAGATAAGGAGGAAAAGAACAATCTCCTGCTGCCCTAGGCTTCTAGATTTGCCATTATACCTTTATAATGATAAATGGGTTTGTTGATTGAAATTCAATATTTGGATCAGAAGGATGTAGAATTAATGATCTGCATTTTCCCTTTAATTAAAAAAACATTATTGTGAATTTTCAATTTTAAGTGAGAGTGTAGACAATCATTACTATAATCCTTTTCAACCATTTTAGTGGTCACATTGTGAATTGTAAATGATTTTTCTTTTTTGGGGTGATCTTAACTTAGAAATTAGGAGGTATGATGATGTTCAATACTTACTATATTCATTTAGTGTTATTTGGTCCAATAACTTAATATGATATTAATCTACATTATTGAAATAGATTAATGATGTGTCCTTTATTAGTCTGTATAATCTTGCCTTGTAGCTTCACTTTGGAGTTGAGGGATAGTTCTGGTGAAGTTATCTCATTATCACTTCAGAGAGCTAATACCTTTCACAGGTAGTTCCCAGAGCTGCTCCCAGTTTACCACGTGTTCTGCTCTAGTCCTTGCAAATTACATTTTATCCATCAAGAATATGAAGATTAATATTCTACTATTATTTATTTTTGGTACCTGGCCATGATAGTCTAATTTTCTATTTTGAACAGAGAACACAGAATAGTAACTTGGTAACCAAGTTTCTATTTGGTTCATGAGTTCATGATACTGTGCTGACCTTTTAATATACTCCAAGATCAAGCTAACCCTTCCCTCCAACGTGCATCACTTCACACTTCTCCAGATTGAACTCCTTCTCAGGCGAGCTCTGCATCATATCAATGTCCTGTTGTAACCTAGAGCAATCTTCTACAGTACCCACCACACTACCAACTTTTGTGTCATCTGGACACCTAATAACCCACCCTTCCACTTTCTCATCCAAGTCATTTATGAATATTACAAAGAGCAGGAGTCCCAAAATCGATCTCTGTGGAAAACCACTGGTCACCGACCTCCAGGCAGAATGTGCTAATGTGCTCCATTACAATCACCTTCAGCCTGCTGTGGGCAAACCAATTCTGAATCCACGCAGCCAAGTTTCTCTGGATCCCATGCCTCCTCACTTTTTAATGAGCTTACCATGGAGACATTTGTTGAACTCCTTGCTAAAATCCATTTATTTCTGCTTTACCTTCATTAATCTGTTTTGCCACTTTCTCAAAAAAGTCAATGTGGCTTGTGAGGAGCAATCTGCCCCTCACAAAGCCACGCTGACTACCCCTAATCGGACTATGTTTCTCTAAATGCTCATAAATCTTATCTCTAAGAATCTTCTCGAATAGTTTTCTCATCACTGATGTAAGATTCACTGGTCTATAATTTGCAGGATTATCCTTGTTATCTTTCTCAAAGGAATAACGTTTACCCCCTTCCAAATTTCTGGTACTACTCCTGTGGTCAGTGAGAAGGCAAAGATCATCGCCAATGGTGCAGTAATCTCTTTCCTTCTTCCCGTAGCAATCTCGGGTAAATCCCAAATGGCCCTGAAGACTTTTCTATCCTACTGTTTTTCAGAAGTTCCAGCGTATCCTCTTTCTTAACCCCGCCATGTTCCAGCACATCAGTCTGTTCTATATTGATCTTTTGTTCATCAAGATCCTTCTCACTGCTGATTACTGAAGCAAAGTATTTATGCAGACCTTAATTCAATTTGTTTGTGACAGTTAGATATGAAATATATTGAAACTACATTGTTATCAATCATATTCCAAGCAGAATCCTGTATCAAAGCACAAACGAGATGACTGAATTATATTTTTAATGCAGACATTCTTAAATAATAATATTCTGTAGCTATTTGGATCAATACAATGCTAATATATTATTCATGCAGAAATAGTTGAGCAAAATGCACCATAATTTACCTTATGTCAACATGAGACTGTCAATCAGAGACATATGTTGAATTTGTTAAATCTATGGCAGTTATAAATAAAACCTATGGTACTACCTTTCACAACATAAACTGGTCATTGGGTTTCATCAATTAGCTTGTGATATCCTTCATATTTAACCTGTCATATCTGCTTTTTGTCCATATGGTTCTTTGGTTTTATCATTCTTTTGGCTATTGAATTTACATTTCCATCATATTTGTAAAATCATTAGAAATGCCTAATATGTCAATGTGTATTGCAATGTATAGAAATATGAATATGCATAAAAATATAAGAACTGTGGTGAAAGAGGAAGATTTGTTGTCTTCAGTTTTACTTACTCCTTGAGTATGGATGTCATTAGCAGTTCAGCATTTAATGGCATTCCTTAGTGTTCATGAGGATGTGGGGACGGTGAAATCTCATTTCTTTTTACTTGGCTTTTTCAGCTCTAGGTACAAATGTTTGTACATTCTGCCTTCAGCAGAAGCAATAACCAGATCTGGTTAATATTAATAAATATTTACAAGTGAGAAATTAAGAAGAATTTCAACCTGATTTTTCAAATGTATTCACTCAGGAATTAAAATTTATTTTTATAGCAATGAAATAATAATGATTCTGCAGAAAACTAAAGTCTACAAATCCTCCTTTGTAAATTTTAAAGACTGCTGAGAATGAACACAAGATCTCATGGAAGAACATCAGATTAGAATTGTTTTTACTCTGAAGCGGTTATTTTTGGCATTAAAATGAAAAGTCATAAAAAAGAAACCGTTAATAGTTTTAAATACTCAATTTGAAAACCATTTGTGGTACTCTAAGATAACCTATGGCCACCTCTTTACCAACTAACATTACAATTAATCCTTTAAAGTATTGGTTTACAGAAAATAATTATTGATTTATCTCCATTTAAGAATCTATGTGATTTGAAGGTGGCAGAAATATTTTAAACCTGACTAATGTTTAACAGCATATTATTCATTTTGAACATCTGTCTATCTGGAAGGACAATGGGTGATGATCATCACCATCACAACCCTGGTGTAAGATATGGAGATCCTGAGAAGCCCAATCATCAGGATCCCTCTCTCGGCCTCTATGGTGTAGTCCAAAGGAAAGATTATGAAGCAATACGTTCGGCACCAGCTTGGCTGCAGGAGTTGCTGGAAGAATGTTTAATGACATCCAGCCACCTTAGGGGCTCCACTCTGGATCTAATTAAAGGAGGGGCTTAAAAGGGGCTTCCTTTCCTCCACCATCAACTCTGCTCTCAAACGCATCTCTCCCATTTCACGCACATCCGCTCTCACCCCATCCTCCCGCCACCCCACTCGGGATAGGGTTCCCCTTGACCTCACCTACCACCCCACCAGCCTCCAGGTCCAACATGTAATTCTCCATAACTTCCGCCACCTCCAACGGGATCCCACTACCAAGCACATCTTTCCCTCTCCCCCCTTTCTGCTTTCCACAGGGATTGTTCCCTACGCGACTCCCTTGTCCACTCGTTTCCCCCCCCCCCCCACATCCCTTCCTACTGATCTCCCTCCTGGCACTTATCCCTGTAAGTGGAACACGTGCTACACCTGCCCCTACATTTCCTCCCTCACCACCATTCAGGGCCCCAAACAGTCCTTCCAGGTGAGGTGACACTTCACCTGTGAGTTGGCTGGTGTGATATGCTGCGTCCAGTGCTTCCGGTGTGGCCTTTTATATATCGGTGAGACCCGATGCAGACCGGGAGACCGTTTTGCTGAACATCTACACTCTGTCAGCCAGAGAAAGCAGGACGTCCTAGTGGCCACACATTTTAATTCCATGAACCATTCCCATTCTGATATGTCTATCCATGGCCTCCTCTACTGTCAAGATTAAACCACATTCAGGTTGGAGGAACAACACCTGATATTCCATCTGGGTAGCCTCCAACCTGATGGTATGAACATTGATTTCTCTAACTTCCATTAATGCCCCTCCTCCCCTTCTTATCCCATCCCTTATCTATCTATTTATCTCCCCCACCCTCTCTCTCATTTTTTTCTCTCTCTGCCCCTCTCACAATCACTCCTTGCCTGTTCTCCATCTCCCTCTGCTGCACCCCTCCCCTTTCTTTCTCCCTAGGCCTCCCATCTCTCTCAGCTTTATCACTATCCCTCATGTCTTCTCCTATCATTTCACATTCCCCAATCCCCCTCCCACTTTCATATCTCTTACTATCTTTTATTTCAGTTAGTCCTGACGAAGGGTCTGAGCCCAAAACGTCGACAGTGCTTCTTCCTATAGAAGCTGCCTGGACTGCTGCACTCCACCAGCATTTTGTGTGTGTGTTGCTTGAATTTCCAGCTTCTGCAGATTTCCTTGAGTTTGTGTAATAAAATATAAGCATCCTTCTCAATTGCAGGAAAAACAATGAAAAACAGAAATATAGAAAGGAGATCAGGAACATGAAGAAGGAAAACAAAGGAAGCCTGGAGGATGATATAGAGTATATGGAAGTAGGAAGAGACTCATGTAATGCATTCGAGGAGAAAATCAAGACCACTTAAAATAGATGGAATTACATTTGAGAGTGAAGGAAAAGTGAATATGTCTAACTAGTATTTAGGATTGTTTTCTATAGAGCAAGACGGAAACAAGAAAATAGGACCTTTTCAAACTATGGAAGAAACAGAACAACAAGGTAATAACGGCAAGTTTACAAAAGCTACCAGATAGAGACTAGAATGTGAACATATACAGCTGAGGAAACACATCTTTGAAAAAAATTGTAAGCCAACAAAGGCTGTCAATCACATCACAGCTTTGTGTAGTCATTTCCCCAGACTTTCTAACCTAGAAGGAAGTACAAAAATGCGCAGTGGACTTGAAAAAGACATGTTGTGGTGACCCACTTCCTAGCGCACTCGAACCGGCTCACAAATAGCCGGCGCACCGGCACAAAGGCCAGTCCCAAAAGGACGCCAGGTCTGCTTCTCCAACAAAGGGAAAAGCCTGCGGGGGATTGTGAGTACGTGCCCCCTACAGCATCCGCGCCCGGGGAGGACGGGATCAGGGAGGCTTTAAAGCAAGGCTGTGAAGTTTGAATAAAATCTTTCTTTATCTGCAGTTTACCGACTCCGTGTCGTTATTTTAGCACACCGCTACAATTGGTGACCCCGACGGTCCAAATGATTTTTGGACTGGAGATGAACGACGCCGCATCTGTTCATGTGGTTTCGTTGAAACTGCCAAGCTTCTGGACACTGCGACCTCACCGATGGTTCCAGCAAGCAGAAGCCCAATTCCACGTTCGGCAGATAACCTCAGAGGACACACGTTACTACTACGTGGTGAGCTCCCTCGACCAGGACACAGTGGCCCAGGTTGAGGAGTTCATTCAGTCTCCTCCAGCGGATGGCAAATACACAGAATTCAAAGCCTTGCTCATAAGGACTTTTAGACTATCATGTTGTGAGCGAGCTGCCCGCTTACTGCACCTGGATGGTTTGGGGGACAGACCGCCATCGGCTTTAATGAATGAGATGTTGTCTCTGGCTGGCGGACACAAGCCCTGCCTCATGTTTGAGCAGGCATTCCTGGAGCAGCTGCCCGAGGATATACGCCTGCTGCTGTCCGACGCTGATTACAGCGACCCACGGAAGGTGGCAGCCCGGGTGGACTTGCTGTGGAACGCCAAGAAGGTGAGTGGGGCATCCGTTGCACAGATCACTAGGCCACGCTCCCAGCAGCAAACCAGACCAGGCCCGGCCACAGAGCCCGCTAACCCCAGAGGCAGGGGTGAGGAGACCAACGAACGATAGTGCTTCTACCACCAGCAGTGGGGCGCAGAAGCCCGCCGCTGTAGCCCGCCCTGCAAGTTCCCAGGAAACACCAGGGCCAGATGCCGCTGATGGCTACGGCGGCTGACCATCGGGATAGCCTCCTGTATGTGTGGGACAAGAGGTCGGGACGCCGTTTTTTGGTCGACACCAGTGCTGAGATCAGCGTCTTACCCCTGACAAGTTACAACACCCGCAACAGGGCACCAGGTCCCACCCTGAGGGACGTGAACGGCAGAATAGTAAGGACCTACAGTTCGGGTCCAGCCAGTTCACATGGGACTTCACATTGGCCGCCGTAGCCCAACCGCTTCTGGGTGCGGATTTTTTGCGGGCTCACAGCCTGCTGGTCGCCTTGCCGAGACCTTCCAGACATTCTCCCTGGGAGAAGTCCAGTTGCCAGCCCCACACCTCGACTCCATCACGCTGTCCGACAACGACTTCACCAGAGTCCTGGCGGATTTCCCATCGGTTCTGGCACCGCAGTTCATGGCAGCCATGCCCAGACACGGCATACAGCACCACATCCCGACCCAGGGACCACCCCTCCACACCTGTGCTTGGCGGCTTCCCCCGGAGAAGCTCCGACTGGCGAAAGAGGAGTTCAACACGATGGAGGAATTGGGAATCATCCGGCGGTCTGACAGCCCATGGGCCTCCCCCCTGCACATGGAGCCCAAAGTGACAGGGGGCTGGAGACTATGCGGCGACTACCGCAGGCTGAACAAGGCTACCACACCAGACCGCTACCCTGTGCCGCACATTCAGGACTTTGCAGCAAACCTGCACGGCGCACGGATCTTCTCCAAGGTAGACCTCGTCCAAGGGTACCATCAAATCCCGATGCATCCTGACGACGTCCCCAAAATGGCTCTCATCACCCCGTTTGGCCTTTTCGAGTTCCTCCGCATGCCGTTCGGCCTGAAGAATGCCGCACAGACGTTCCAGCGGTTAATGGACGCGGTGGGACGGGACCTGGACTTCGCGTTTATCTATTTGGATGACATCCTCATAGCCAGCAGCAGTCGTCAGGAGCATCTGTCCCACCTCCGTCAACTCTACGCCCGACTGAGTGAGTACGGTCTAACAATCAACCCAGCCAAATGCCAGTTCGGGCTCGACACCATTGACTTCCTGGGCCACAGGATTATGAAAGATGGGGCGACCCCTCTGCCCGCTAAGGTAGACGCGGTCCGCCATTTCCCCTGACCCACCACGATCAAAGGCCTTCAGGAATTCGTAGGTATGGTCAATTTCTACCACCACTTCCTCCCTTCAGCTGCCCGGATCATGTGCCCCCTGTTTGCCCTGATGTCGGGTCCGGGCAAAGACATTACCTGGGACGAGGAATCCGCCGCCGCTTTCATTAAAACGAAAGAAGCCTTGGCAAACGCCGCGATGCTAGTGCACCCCAGAATGGACGTCCCTACTGCCCTCACAGTGGACGCATCTAACACGGCAGTCAGTGGGGTTCTGGAGCAACTCATTGCGGGTCGCTGGCAACCCCTGGCCTTTTTCAGCAAACACCTGCAGCCACCCGAGCTCAAAGACAGTGCTTTCGTCCGGGAACTGTTGGCGCTCTACCTGGCAATCCGGCATTTCAGGTACTTCTTAGAAGGTAGGCCCTTCACCGCGTTCACGGACCACAAGCCACTTACCTTTACATTCACGACGGTGTCCGACCCCTGGTCGTCCCGCCAGCAGCGCCATCTGTCCTACAGCTCTGAATACACGACGGATGTCCGGCACATCTCGGGTAAGAACAATGTCGTGGCGGACGTGCTCTCTCACCCTAACATTCATGCCCTTTCCCAAGGGGTAGACTTTGAGGCGCTGGCAGAGGTGCAGCAGGCAGACGAGGAGATCCCGAGTTACAGAACCACAGTCTCCGGTTTGCAGCTCCAGGATCTCCCCGTAGGCCCAGGTGAGAGGACCCTACTCTGTGACGTCGCCACCAGCCAGCCCCGTCCCGTCGTCCTGGCACCTTAGCGGCAACGCGTTTTCAACTCCATTCATAACTTAGCGCACCCCTCCATCAGGACAACCATCCGGATGGTCTCCAGCAGGTTCGTTTGGCACGGACTCCGCAAGCAGGTCAGTGAATGGGCCAAAACATGCATGCACTGCCAGATGGCCAAGGTGCAGCGGCACACCAAAGCCCCACCGCAGCAGTTCCACCCCACCCACTGGCGTTTCGACCACATTCATGTGGATATCGTGGGCCCCCTGCCAGTGTCACGCGGAGTGCGGCACCTCGTGACTATCGTGGACCGGTTCACAAGATGGCCAGAGGCGATCCCGCTCACTGACACCACCTCCGAATCTTGCGCCTGGGCCCTGATCGCCACCTGGGTGTCTCGCTTTGGTGTACCGGCCCACATTACCTCCAACAGAGGCGCCCAGTTCACCTCCAGCCTGTGGTCAGCTATGGCCAGCCTTTTGGGGACACAGCTGCACCAACCACTGCCTACTACCCACAGTCGAACGGCCTGGTGGAGCATTTCCACCGTCACCTAAAGTCGGCTCTCATGGCCCGCCTGAGAGGAGCTAACTGGGTGGACAAGCTTCCCTGAGTCCTACTCGGCATACGCATGGAACCCAAAGAAGATCTGCACGCCTTGTATGTCGAGTTGGTGTACGGCGCACCCCTGGTCGTCCCCGGGGAGTTCATACCAGCCCCAAGGGGGCATGAAGAAGAACCCGCAGCAGTCCTGGGCAGACTACGTGAGAGGCTCGGTGACCTGGCCCCCATACCCATCGCAGCATGGGTAGAACCCGACCTGTGTACCCCAAGACCTGCAGAACTGTAAGTTTGTGTTTGTACGAAGGGGCGGGCATTGGCCACCGCTGCAACGGCCCTACGAGGGGCCGTTTACGGTGCTCAGGAACAATGGGTCCACGTTCGTGCTGAACGTTGGGGGGAGAGAGGAGGTTTTCACGGTGGACCGACCCAAACCGGCCCATATGGACTTGGCGCAACTAGTCGAGTTTCTGGGACTACGGTGCAGAGGCTGGCCTCCCAAACAGGGTCCGGCCCAGACTGTGGTCATTGGGGGGTGTATCACCGGTTCTGGGGAGGGGGGGGGTTATGTGACGACCCACTTCCTAGCGCAGGGGTCGGCAACGTTTACCACTGAAAGAGCCAATATGGACCCATTTCCCACAGAAAAGAAAACACTGGGAGCCACAAAATGAAATAACACTGCATACAACGGGTTTTTTTTTTTGCCTTTTTGCTATGTATAAACAAACTATAATGTGTTGCATTTATGAAATTGATGAACTCCTGCAGAGAAAACGAAATTACATTTCTGCATGCAACAAAAACATTTTGAACTCCGAAAAAAAGACGTTGGGTTGAAGGTTACTCCGTAGGTAGCCTACCTTGGATCGAAAAATTAAAAGAAAGCGCGCACTGGCGGGTGTCAGGCATTGGCAGTTGTGATGTATATTGATAGCGATAAAAAACACGTTGTAGCGGTGTGCTACACGCAGCGCTAAAATAAAGACTGCAGTCAACGGTAACTTTATTCGAACTAAACAGCCTTGCTTTAAAGCCTCCCTCAACCCGTCCCCGTGGGCGCGGATGCTCCAAAAGACACGTACTCACAAACCCCCGTAGGCTATCTCCCTTAGTCGGAACGGTGGCTAATTGTGAGCCGGTTCGGATGTGCCAGGAAACGGTGTCTCCGCAAAGTTTTCAGATTGTACAAGATCACCATAATCTTCAAATTTCGAATTACATTTCAAAAGCTAACAAACCACGGGGAGCCGCATCACAGAGATCAAAGAGCCGCATGTGGCTCTGGAGCCGCAGGTTGCCGACCTCTGTCCTAGCGCATTCGAACTGGCTCACAAATAGCTAGCGTGCCGGCACAAAGGCCATTCCCAAAAGGGCGCCAGGTCTGCTTCACCAACAAAGGGAAAAGCCTGCGGGGGATTGTGAGTACGTGCCCCTACAGCATCCGCGCCCGGGGAGGGCGGGATCAGGGAGGCTTTAAAGCAAGGCTGTGAAGTTCGAATAAAATCTTTCTTTATCTGCAGTTTACCGACTCCGTGTTGTTATTTTCGTGCTGCGTGTAGCACACCACTACAATGTTACATTAAAAATTATTATCTTCAGGCATAAGAGCATATTAATAAAAACTGTAGTGAATATTTTATATATGGATCTTCCAAAAACACATAGAGCCACAAGAAAGCAAGTGCACAAAAAAGATATTTTACAGATACATTTGGTGTGAAATAGATTGATATACAAAGAAATAAACTGTAACTTAAAATGTCAATGTAAGGTTGGAATTATGTCAAGATAATTGAAAATTTGATTTATTGCCTTGGACAGGAGTAAAGAATGTAAAGGGTGGGCCTTTTAACCCTCCAAAGCCATATTACTTAGGTTTAAGTCAGTAACTAATGAGTAAATAGTAACAAGACATTTCCACTGGTAACTCCGTAACAAGGAATAGGAGGACCGAATAATCACAAGGAGCAAAATTGAAAATTATAAAAGTAGAGTATTTACACAACATAGAAGGAGATACTTTTAAGACCGTAAGAGATAGGAGCCAACTTGGCCCATCCCGTGAGCTATGCTATTCAATCATGGCTGTTTTATTTTCCATCTCAATCCCATTCTTCTGCCTTCTCCCCATAACCTTTGACACTTTGACGAATCAAGAACCTATCAAACTCTGCATTAAACATGCCCAATGACTGGTCCTCCACAACCACCTGTGGCAATGAATTCCACCACCATCATCTTGCTAAGCAATCAGAGTTCCTCAGGCTTTGTGAAATAATCACTTCACAAGATTTTAAAATGTTCATTTCAAGTATTTGACCATGCCTCTTGAAGTGGAATTTATCCATTTTAAAGGAGAATTGGTTAAGCATTTGAAGCAATGTGTGTGATATAGGAAAAGGGCAGAAAATTGGGATTAAAGCAAACAACTCCATCTGAAGAACAGGCAATCACATATATCATTGAATTGAAATGTCATCTAAATATTGGTTTCTATGTTGAGAAGGTTGGTGAGAAGCATCTAAACAAATTCATTTCTATCCAAGCATAAAAAAGCTAATGAACCAAGGATATGGGCGGGAAGTAATTTTTTATATTGTCCATTGGCATAAAGATTCCTGGGAAAATCAATACTTATATGATTGAAAAACAATGGAGTTGAAAAGGAAAGCCAAATAAGCCATTTTAGTCACTGTGCAGTCTTGTAGCAATTTTGAATTTTAGAATAATTTTGTAACTAGAGGCTATCTCCTGGCACTTGTATTTAAAATCTTAATTAAAGAAGCATCATTTTGGATATCATACTCATCTTCATATATCTTGCTTCAAACACATTTCCATTTTGCATCCAATGAATATTTTAATGTATTAACCCTGAACTGGACTCCAATCACTGAGTTGCATTGATCTGGCTTATGGCACAGATTTTTTTTTTGCCACATATTGGCTGGCTGAGTGGTATATGCTTGCGCTCAGCATCCGTAAGACAAAGAATTGATTGTTGTCTTCAACACACAGCAGTTATAATCAAGGGGTCAGCAGTGAAAAGGGTGAGCAGCTTTAAGTCTTGGCTGTCAGCATCTCTGAAGATCTATCTTTGTACCGATGCAATTACAAACGGGTAAGACCAGCAGCTATATTTCACTTGGAACTTGAGGAGATTTGGTATGTCACCAAAGACTCTAACAAATTTCTACAAATGTACGGTGGAAAGCATTCTGACTGGTTGCATCACCATCCAGTATGGAGCAACTGATCCATTGAAAATAACTGCTGAGCTCAGCTAGCTCCGTTAAGGCAAGAGCCTCCTCACCATTGAGATGATCTTCAGCTTTGATCAGCAAACAATCGGGAGATCAGAAGCTTCAGAGGAGGGATTTTCGCTCAGGTCTACCGTTCAAGTGGAAAAAGGCAGCAACTCACGACAGATTTTTCCTGGAGTGTTGACCAGTGACCAATTGAGAGATCAGAAATTTAAGAGGAAGGAATTACATTCAGGTCCACTGTCTGAGTAGAAAAAGGCAGCACTTCACAGCAGATTTTTCTTGGAGCTTTGACCGGCGATCTATCAGATCAGAAGCTTGAAAGGAGGGAATTTCACTCCGCCTCGCGAATGGAGTGGAAACAGGCAGCAATTTGTGGTAGTATTTACAGAGCTCTGACCAGCCTCCTTAGCTCTTTGAGGCTTCAGCAAGAGAGGCTTCAGTCAGAGAAAGCACAAGAAATAAGAAAAAATTGTAGGTAAACTTTTTTTTTCCCTCTTCCTTCCTTACATTTGCCCAGCTAGGACAGTAGAGATGCCAGGCAGGACAGTTGAATACTCCTGTTGAGCGTTGTAGGAAGGCAAGGGATCCTTCAGTGTCCCTAATGACAACAAATGCAAGAAGTCCACCCAGCTGGAATTGAAAGAAGTCCCATTCATTCAGCAAGCTGAAGAGGAGATAGATGGGACGTATAGAGAGGTAGGTGAAGTCAGGAAGGGGAAAAGTGTTTAAGGAGCCAGTGCAGAGTATCCCTGTGGCCACCCCCCTCAACAACAGGTATATCACTTTGGATACTGTTGGGGGGTGGGGGGAATGACCTGCCAGAAGTCACAGCGGTCAGGTCTCTGACACTAAGTCTAGCTCTGTGACTCAGAAGGAAAGGGGTGAAAAGAGGTGCACTGTGGTTATAGGGGAGCTAAGGGCTGAGTTAAAGGGCATGACCTCATGACCTCCAGGGTTGTGATCTCAGGATTTCTACCTGTGCCATGTGCTAAGGAGGCCAGGACAAGGAAGAATATACAGTTTAACACTTGCCTTAGGAGTTGGAGTAGGAAGGATGGCATAAGGTTTTTGGATTCTTGGGCTATCTTTCAAGGAAGGTGGGACCTGCTCAGAAGGGATAGTTTGCACTGAACTAGAAGGGAACAAATATTCGAGAGGGAATGTTTGCTTATGCTGCACGATGGGGTTTAAATTAGAGTTGCAGGGCGATGGGAACCAAAGGGCCAGAACAGTTCATGGAGAGGTTGTAGAGTCAGATATTGATAAGACTTCAGACGAAAAAAGGAATCTAAAGGTTGAGCATGGTGTGACTAATGTCCTCATCTGTGTATATTTCAGTGCAAGAAGTATCATTGGAAAGGCAGATGATCTCAGGGCATGGATGAACACCTGGAATTATAATATTGTAGCCATTAGTGAGAATTGGTTGCAGGAGGGGCAGAGGCTGGGAGCCCAATATTCAAGGGTTCTGTTGTTTTAAACATGACAGAGCGGGAGGGATTAATTTACTTTACCTTAAAGGAGGAAGGGTGGTGTTACTAGTCAGGGAAAATATCACAGCAGTGCTCCATCAGGCCAGACTGGAGAACCCGTCTAGTGAGGTGTTACGGGTGGAACTGAGAAATAAGGAAGGTATAATCATGTTAATAGGGCTATATTACAGACCCACTCAACAGTCAGAGGGATTTAGAGGAACAAATTTGTAAAGAGTTCGCAGACTGTTGTAAGAAACATAAGGTTGTTATAACTTCCCACATGTTGACTGCGAATCCCATATCGTCAAAGATCTAGATGGGATGGAGTTTTTCAGATGTGTTCTAGGAAGCTTCTTTCATCAGTAGGTAGAAGTCTCAATGAGAGAGAATGCAATACTGGATCTGCTATTAGGGAATGAGACAGGGCAGGTGACAGAAGTTTGTGTAGGGGAACGCTTTGCATCTAGTGACTACAATGTCATTCATTTCAAAGTAAATACGCAAAAAGATAGGTCCGGTCCATGAGTTGAAATTCTGAGTTGGAGTAAGGCGAACTTTGACGGTCTCAGAAATCATCTCGCAAGAGTGCACTTGGACTTTCTGGCAAAAGTGCACTTGGTAAATGGGAGGCCTTCAAAAGTAAAATTTTGAGAGTACGGATTTTGTATGTGCTTGTCAGAATAAAAGGTAAAGGTAACAAGTGTAGGGATCCTTGGTTTTCAAGCGATATCAAGGCCCTGGCCCTGGTTAAGAGATAAAACTACGTGCATAACAGGTATGGGCAGATAGATACGAATAAGGGGTTTATGGAGTATCAGGAATGAAAGAGAACACTTAAGAAAGAAATCAAGAGGGCTAAAAGAAGGCATGAAGTTGCTCTAGAGGACGACATGAAGGAGAATCCTAAGGGATTCTACAAATATATTACGAGCAGGGATTGCAAGGGACAGAATGACAATCAATACATGGAGCCAAAATAGATAATGGAGATCTGAAATAAACTGTTTACATCAGTGTTTACTCAGGAGATGGACAGACTATAGAAGTGAGGCAAAGCAGCATCAACTTCTTTGATCCTGTCCAGATTACAGAGGAGGAGGTGTTTGCTATCCTGAGGCAAATCAGGGTGGGGAAGTCCCCAGGGCGTAATAAGGCAACCCTTGGGCACTACAGGAAGCAAACGCAGAAATTACTGGGGCCCTCGCAGAGACACATAAATCATGCTTAATGACAGGTGTAGTACCAGAGGATTGGAGGATAGCCAGTTTTGTTCCACTGCTTAAAAAAGGCTCTAAACATCAATCAGAAATTATAGGCTGATGAGTCTTACATTAGTTGTGGGTAAGTTATTGGAAGGTATTCTAAGGGACGGGATATACTTGGATAGACATGGACTGATTATGGACAGTCAGCGTGGTGGGTCATGTCTAATCATTCTTATAGAATTTTTTGAGGAAGTTACCAGAAGATTAGATGAAGGTAAAGCAATAGATGTTGTCTACATACAGTTCAGCAAGGCATTTGAGAATGTCCTGCATGGGAGGTTGGTCAAAAAGGTTCAGTCATGCCACTCAAGGTGAGGTAGTATATTGGATTGGACTTTGGCTTTGTGGGAGAAGCCAGAGATGGCTGCCTCTCTGACTGGAGGCCTATGAGTAGTGGTGTGCCCCAGGGATTGGTGCTGGGTCCTTTGTTGTTTGTCTTCTACATCAATTGTATGGATGATAATGTGGTCAACTGGATCAGAAAATTTGCAGATGACATCAAGATTGGGGGTGTAGTGGGCAGAGAGGAAGGCTATCATGGCTTTCAGAGGGATCTGCAATAGCTGAAGAAAATTGGCTGAAAAATGGCAGGTGGAATTTTATGCAGAAAACTGTGAGGTTTTGCACTTCAATGGGAGCAACCAGGATGGGTTTTACACAGTCAATTATAGGGCACTGAGGACCGTGGTAGAACAACAAATCTGGGAATACTGGTCCATAATTCATTGAAAGTAGCGTCACAGATAGATAGAATTGTAAAGAAAGCTTTTGGCACATTGTCTTCATAAATTAATGTATTAAGTGCAGAAGATGGGATGTTATATTGAAGTTGTGTTAAGATGATGGTGAGGCCTAATTTGGAGTATTGTGTGCAGTTTTGTTCACCTACCTACAGGAAAGATGTAAACAAGGTTGAAAGAGTACAGATAAAATTTACAAGGATGTTGCTGAATTTCGAGGACCTGAGCTATAAGGAAAGATTGAATAGGTTAGAACTGCATTCTTTAGAATGTAGAAGACTGAGAGATGACTTGATAGAGATGTACCAAACTATGATGACTATAGATCGGGTAAATTAAGGCAGGCTTTTCCCACTGAAGCTGGGTGCGACTACAACCAGGGGCATATGACAGCAAGCCTCTTCACTCAGAGAGCTGTGAGAGTGTGGAATGACCTGCCAGTGCAAGTGGTGCATGTAAGCGCAATTTCAATGTTTAGGAGAAGCTTGGATAGATACATGGATTATAGGGGCATGGAGGGCTATGGTCCAGCTGTAGGTCGATGGGAGTAGGCAGTTTAAATTTTTTGGGCATAGACTAGATGGGCCGAAGGGCCTGTTTTTGTGATGGTTCTTCTATGCGTCTAAAAGGCAGTAACTGAAGAAGGCAGCATCCTTCTTCTTCTTCTGAACAAGCCTGAAGACACACATTCAATGTTTCAGGAACAGTTTCTTTCTCTTCACAACCATATATCCAAATGGTACATGAAACCATGAATATTACCTCACTGTTTTCTTCTTTTTTTGCACTTTTTAAAAAATAGATTCTAATTGTAATTATAATTTTTATTGTACTATGCTGCTGTCACAAACAGCAAATTTCATTATTTATAGTATGTCTATGACAATAAATTTGATTCTGATCATTTTGGTTTAATGAGCACCATAAAGTCCAATGTATTTATTATTTATTTTTGTTTAGAGGCACTGCGCAGAATAGGCTCTTCCAGCCCAGCATCCTACTTATTTAATACCAGCTTAATCACAGGACAATTTACAATGACCAATTAATCTACTAATCTAGCACCCAGAGGAAACCCATGCAATTCACATTGAGAAAGTATAAACTCTTTACAAATATCACTAACTGGTACATCTTTGGGCTGTGGGAGGAAACCCATGTAGTTCACACGAAGAAAGTATAAACTCTTCACAGATATCGCCAGAATTGAATTTCAAACTCTGGAACGCCTTAGGCTGCAATATTGTCGCAGTAACCACTACACCTCTGCGGCATGCTGTACAATTTATAAAATCATTTTTGAAAAAGATTACCTGAACCTATTTGCTTTATAAGATACAATGAGGATTTAGTATGTAGAATTTGAGAGTTTACCTGTAAGATCTGGAAGATTTGTTCAACAAACCTACGTATGTTTATACAAGATATGGTATAAGAATTCAAAACATATGATAATTCTGTAAGGGAATTCATTACTCAGTTGGTCAGCTCAGTCAGTTATGTGTATCATTAAGTTAAAGGAAGGAGGTTAACAACAGGGAGCATTAGGACGAGTGTTGATGAGGCAGTCCTAAACACTGACTTTAGAAGCAACTATAGGCAGCTTGCAATGGTTTAGAAATGTCTACAGGTTAACATCAGTTTCATGAATGCCAAGACAGGCAAAAATTTAGACACCACAGCTAAAATGCTGTTCAGAAAATGGATTGTCAGAATGAAGATTCCATGGATGAACTAGGTGCATATTAATCCCACATTTGAAAATTGGAGACCATTTCTAATTAACTTTTGGACATCTTAACCTTATTTCCACTGATTTTGGATATGTAGAGCTATTATAATCAAAAGAACTACAAGAACGTTGGTTGGATGCAAAGTCCATGACGTAAACAGAACAATGTTTGTTCTCAAATCCAGGGATAAAATATGTTCTTCAGCCAAAAATTAGTGGCTCCTTGTGAATGATTCAATGTGAGTTTATGTCTTTGTCTGCTGAAACTTCAGTCAAATCTTTTAAGAGATCTTGAGTTAGAATACGTTTTTAAGTATTTGAAGAAGAAAGATCCATCTGGGACTGAATGATCAGCTTAGTCTGACTTGTAATGGCAAATACAGAATAAACAGGACTGTTTCAGCAGTGGAGAATATGACCCCGAAAATCAAGGAAAACATCAAAACAGGTACATTACAGCTATTAATCAATGGCAATAACTTCAGCATTGGTGGATGTAGTACAGGGAGATGAAAGGGAAACTACTTTCAATATCTGAATTTTTAACAAAATGCAAGAAGCATTTGCTATATAGATCAAACATTAGTATAGTCCCAACTACTTCTAACAACAGTACCTTTTCCTGAATATTTTCTGTGTGTAATCTTCTTACAGTTTCAAATACCATTCACCACAATGCATTTGATTGATGTAAAGTATAATGCAGGCATGCCAATTATTAGTGCAAGATGCCATTATTTTGTAATTCATCCAGTTCAATGCCTTCCTCAGTCAGAGATCACTAATAATGAAAAAATGATGGAAATACAAAGAAAGTATGAAACAAAAGAGATTATACCAACAGAGCATAAGTTAATATATATTAATTATTCTCACACACAAAGTATATATATGGGGGTAGAAATCCACCCCCTGCAGTATCACAGAGTGGGTGGCATTCATTTGACTGCCCATTAGATCCAATGCTGGAGATTTATTTCCATTACAAATACCTTAGTTGGCTGGCTGCAAGTGATGTTCAAGGTAGTCTCAGTTGTGTTCATTAGCTGGAGAGAATTCAGATCACTTAAAATTCACACTGTATGCAACTAAAGTATTTTCCTCCAAATGTGCATAAGCTTCTATGCTGTGATTTACCTATTCTTCCATCATGTTGTCAAATCTCAAAGGCACCACTGAAAACATGGCTGATGACCCCAATGAAGTAAAACCAAGAAAGCCCAGAAGCGTGATATAAAAAGACACTGGGCCACAAATTGCCATTAAAACAAGCCTCAAGCATGAGGAACATATGCTTTGGGTAACGTGACCACACTAGAGGTACCTTACTCAATGTTCCAGGTAGAACAATAATAGTGTTGGTCATCCATAGTGCTCTCTGCAACACCATGACATACAGAAGACAATGACACTGCCAAAGGTATCAGAGAAAAGGGAAGGAAGGAAAGGCAGAGGAGAAAGAAGATGCAGCAGTTAGTGTCAAAGGATATTGCTGTTGGGAATGATCAGAATGTCCTCATTACATCAGAATTAATTTAGCCTTTGTCTCTTCCACAATCTGTTGCTTAGACTCTTACATTTGCACCTTTCCAAAAATAAACTCTGCCAATAGCCACTAATATCTTGTCATCCATCTATAACTTCTCTGCTTATGACTATCCCACCATTAGTCCATAATCTCCTTAGTTTGCACAACCTAAAGCACATTAATACCCTAAAATAGAGGATCATGTGAATAAATACTTTTAGTTTCAGTCCCAAAGGAACTAACCAGGAGCCAGCCAGACTTACCCATGTTTCTCTACTGACATCCTGGGGTTGGATGAAGCCTGAGATCAGCAACTTCAGCAGTGTTGCAGGTGCACAAGAGGAAAGTACAAACTTTGGCAAACGTTCCAACTCTTGGGAAGTTTGGAATTTGGAAGTTAGGAGTTTGCCCAGTTACAGCAGTCTCATCAAACCCAAAGGGAACATGTGGTTGTTAGGAAAACAACCTTTGATTTAAGTCAGTTTCTTCAACTGTCCAGTGTCAAAGGCTTTCCATCTTTGATGTACGAAAACGTTTATTTTTTAAATATTACTTAAAAAAAAATTGCCAGGTGTTATTGAATGTTTGTCATAAAGGGCAAATTTGACAGCTGGTGCACCCAGTGCTGGGGTCTAACATCTAATTAAGGCTTTTCTTATTGAGGTCAATGACAGGCACTTTCATATTGTGGCCACTCTAATATATTACACCACATACCATTGATCTGGGACCTCTGGTGAAAGACCACTCAGTATGACAATGGAAAAATCTGTGCAATCCAAGATAGCCAACACACTAGGCAGGGAGCAAGGGAAAATCTCAATGAAAGCCTGTCTCCTGAAATGCTAACTCGGGTTCTTTTCTATTGACACTCCCTGATTTGTTGGGTATTCCCAACATTTGTTATTTTTATGACAAATATTGCCTCTTCCTGTTCCTACAGTTCCTCCATGGTGAACTTCTGTAACTTCCTCAGAGAAAAGGCAAGTTGCTCATAGCTTTTGGTCCAATGATTAAGATGCTCCTGTGTGACATCATTTGCAGGCTTACAAGCTATCCCATAATTCTACTCCATTATACCTACACCTATGAAGAAGCAGAATCAGATCTCTCAGCTGCTTGTGGGGTATTGAATGAAGGTGAATGGGAGAATACATTGGGTGAAAAGAACTTTAAATAAATCCCTGAGTCCTGACTTAATCATCCATCTTAAAGTCCTTTCTCTCTTCCCTATTTGCAATTTGCTACTGAACAATTTGTGACAGCCTAGTACTGAACAGTCAAAGCTAGAATACCCAGTACTCATCTTCCAACTACATGACGTACAGTATATACATAACCTCACTTGTCTACAACCAATTCTATTGTGCGTACTGACAGCTCTAATTCATGGCTTTAGCCTGCTACAGAGCCTTCACTTGATGCAACGTGCAGTGGTAATATTTATAGTGCAAAAGCTCCAGGTGACTCTCATTTGATTACAATGTTTGAAGCTCTTTGTTGGTGGCCTCACATTCCAAGGAGAATCATGCTCTTTGATGTCAGGTTCCTTAATTCCTCTAGATTTTCAGCTAAACAATAGCATGCGTTGTTTAGCTGAAAAGTCTGCGACCATCTAAACACAGTTTTTTTCTGCTGCTCATCCAGAAGTATCTTGTTTCTAGGCTGTCCCTGGGGCACGGTACATGTTCAGCAGAGCCAAGCTTAGTGTGTGCAAAGCAGATTGCGCTTTGCCCTTCATTGAAGATTTCTCGTTTCTGTCCTTGTCTTCACTGTTCATGTTACTAATCCAACTGAAATGAGCATCAGAGTTGGTGTGGTAGAGATTTTTGTAAGCCTTTTCAGAAAGAGGGAACTACACTTAGGAGAATATAGTTTCTTCCCGCTATGTGTTATATCAGGTGAAAGCCCTGCAGCAGATTTAAAACATGAAAAGAACTATTAAGGTAAATTTTAAAGACCATCATGAAGTGCAGGATAAATGGACACAGGATAAATGTAGTAAAATTCTGCTATTGGGTAGCTGTGAGAATTCCAGACCTCGAATAATGCATCATTCCAATGATCTACAGGGTTGTCGCTTGCACAGTAATATCATGGGAAGTTATCTCTTGTTACCTCCCAGCTCTAATGTTACAAACATAATTAGAAGTTGTAAAATATAAATAGAAGTCACTTTGCCACAGTGCCTGCTCTGCCATCAACTAAGAACATCGATTATCTCATGCTATAATATGACTTCCTTGCACAAACCCTTGATCTGTTTAATATGAATCATCCTCCACAGTCCATTTTAAATTCACTATTTTCTGTGTGGAGAAATTTCATTGCATCTCTGTTCTAAATGGCAACTTTTTATTCTGATCCTATGGCTTCTAGTTCCAGACATCCTTGCCAAGGGCAACAGCAACTCTGCATCCTGTCTCTCGAACTTGATCAGGATTTTATATATTTCATGTTATGTTTTGTAAGTTTGAATCATAAAACTGATCAAACTAAAAACAAGACAGTCTGCAAAGCAAGTCTAACTTTCTATTTTACTATAAGCGAGGTCTATAAATGATAAATGTCAGTTAAAATGACACCTGGACTCCACTGGAAGCCTGAGAAGGTTATGTATCATATATGCCAGGAAAATATTAGATCCTTTAACCTGAAGCTCCTTGAACTCCCTTCCAGTTTAAAACCAAGCCATATTTCTCAAATAACTGCTTGATTAACATATCAGAAGCCTTCTCAGATATGTTGCCTACAAAAGCTAATGAACTTGGACCGGGTCTGGGATCACTATAATGCTTCCTCTGAGCAGCATGGTCCTCCCTTGGTTAAATATGCTTTCTAACCAGAGGCACGGAGGTTGGCACCATCACCTGTTTGCCCTCTGTTGGGCAACAGTTCATGGATGGTGTGCATGAAGACAGTTGTGGCATCATCCAATCCCTATCCTAATTCCCTTTCAGTTGACTCTGTTTCAGGGAATGTGGCATGGAAATGGTGGATAGATCTCTAATCAAGTTGTAATTGTTTCAGCCACTCACATCCCAATAATGCTGGCCCTCCTGTTTTCACCACGTGCAAAGTTTGTTGGTTGTATTTCACTGTTACAATTGTCATTCCTATAGGAGTTAACTTTTCCTCAGAATAAGTTCTTAGTTGGATATTTGCAAGTTTCAGTTCAGTATCTTTTAAATACCACTCAAACTCATTTTGTGGAATGACTGAATCAGCTGAGCTGGTGTCCAATTCCATTTTAATTAATTTGCCGACGTAGATTGGGAGACCACTTTGCCGAGCACTTACGTTCCGTCTGTCAGAAAAAGCCGGATCTCTCTGTGGCCACTCATTTTAATTCCACTTCCCAATTCCAATATGTCTATCCATGGCCCTCTCCATTGTTGTGATGAGGCCACACTTAGGTTGGAGGAACAATACCTTATTCCTTTCTGGCATGATGGCATCAACATCGATTTCTCAAAATTCCGATAATGCTGCACCACCCCCCTCCCCAACCATTCTCCATGCCTTTTTCCTTTCTCACTTTATCTGCTTCCACCCCCCCATCACCTCCCTCTGTGCTCCTCTCCCCTTTTCTTTCTTCCAATGCCTTCTTTCCTCCTCTATCAGACTCCTCTAAGCCTTCTCTAGTCCTGTATCTCCAATCAACTTCCCAGCTCTTTACTTCATCCACCCCCTTTCAGGTTTCACCTAGCACCTTGTGTTTCTCTCTTCTCTCCTCCCACCTTTTAAATCTGTTCCTCAACTTTTTTTCTCCAGTCTTGTTGAAGAGTCCTGGCCCCAAATGTTGACTGTACTCTTTTCCATAGATGCTGCCTGGCTTGCTGAGTTCCTCCAGCAATTTTTGTGTGTTGCTTGGATTTCCAGCGTCTGCAGATTTCCTCTCGAATATTGGTTGCCATGGCCAGAAGCTAGACAGCTGGGGGCTACTCCAAGCCAGACTGAAATGCAGACAGATGAGGTCCTGTCTACCCAGATTCTTGTTAGCAAGTTTGTAGTTGCTGGAGAACAAAACTGAGTACTTCAAAGCAAGATTGCTGTACAGGAAGGAAATGAGATACTGGTCTATTCTATGTCTGAACGAAACTTGGCTGACCCCAGCATGTCAGCTACAGTGGTCAAACAGGAAGACTTCTCAATTTACCAAATGGACTTAATTGCTGACTCAGAAAAGACAAAAGGTGGAGGTATGTTTTTCATGATAAACTCTTGGTGGTGCTCCAATGTAGTGTTTTTTTTCAAACTTGTATTCCCCTGATCTTGAACACTTGATGGTCAAATGC
The DNA here is from genome assembly GCF_030144855.1 of Hypanus sabinus. NCBI lineage: Eukaryota > Metazoa > Chordata > Chondrichthyes > Myliobatiformes > Dasyatidae > Hypanus > Hypanus sabinus. The sequence goes on from NC_082728.1 coordinate 30,626,054, forward strand.
CATCCGTTCTATTTACTTAGAGAGTTCTCCTCCATAACCCTGACTGCAGTTTGCATACCACCAGCAGCCGATGATAATCAAGTGCTTGAGATACTGCATGATGCCGTCATCAAACAAGAAACAGTCCATCTCAGTGCATTTCAAATCATAGTCAGGGACTTCAGCAGGATTGTTTGAAGAAAACCCTGCCTGAATTCCATCAGCATATAACTTGTAGCACTAGAGGTCCAAACCACTAGACCATTTTTATATCAAGATAAGGAATGCCAACTATTCCATACCGAGACTGCATTTTGGAAAATTGGATCATTTGGCTGTACTTCATCTACCTGCATCCAGGCAGAGGCTAAAGAGCAAGGCTCCAGAGATTAGAACAAAAAAGAGGTGGTAGCAGGAGGCAGAGGAGCAGCTGTGGGATTGCTTTGAGTCAGTGGACTGGACCATGCTCATTTGTGGATCTAAATTAAAGCACCATGGTTGTCATAGACTTTATTAAAACAGTTGTGGATGAGTGCATTCCCACAAAAACATTCTGTCTTCTCTCTCAGAAGCCTTGGATGAACCATGACATCTGCAATCTGCTGAGAACCAGATCGGAGGCATTGAAATCTGGTGACCAAGGACTTTACAAGAGGTCCAGGTTCAGTCTCTGGAATGGCATCAAACGGGTGAAGTGGCAATTCCCTTGCAGAAATCCATTTTTTTCCTCAATCCTCAGGATTACTCCAACTGCAGCATTGTAAGCCTTGGCTTCTGAACTAATGCAGTCTTTAACTTCTTTTGTTACTTTTGCTGAAAATTCTTCCTGTTGAGGGTTGTGATTTAAAGGGATATACTGTATATTGCTTGTAAAGTATGTACTAATTCTCAGTGCAACTAAGTTTTCACTGCTATCCTTTTACAATTGAGAAAAAAGACCAACGAGTGGGAGGAGTGACCTGTCAAATGGGTGCACAGAGTTAATGTTTAATAGTTACGATGAGGGAGAGGTATGGCAGTGCAATAAGATATTGTGAATGATGCAGTGGCTGGTCAGATGTATGTGTAAGGAAGGATGTGTGAGATACCAAGTGAAGATTGACAGGATAAGAGTAATTCAAACATTAGGATGCAGATAGATGTGTCACAGTACTCACCTTACTTGATTTGATGAGATAATTAAATAATGACACTGATTCCACTTTCCAGCTGCTGGTTACTATGCCAACCTTCTGCCACATCTTGGTGTCATCTTCTTCCTGTCATCATAAGGGAAAATAATTGCCCTGTGGACCTTGACAACCCACAGAATGACAGTAAATAATTTAACACTGTATCCTGGTGCAGCTTTTGAGTGTCCACCGATCGCTTCCTTTTTTCGTCCAGGTTGAATCCAATGTTAGTGTCCATAGAAGCATTCTGAAGGTAATCTAAATTTTTATTTTTGGTGTTGCTCCAGGAGTCTTGACAGAATTATCAACATCCCAAGTTAGGCTCCCCCCCCCCCCATCTATAAAATTTTGACTGAATAAAGCGGTTGAATTGATAGAAAAATGCAAATTCATACACTTCTGAAATTTGTAAATATTTTGAGCATGTATTGTTTTCAGTTATGGAAATCATGCACCAGGTTAGGAATCCATTGAATCAAGTTTCGATGTACTTGATCTATCAGGATCTATCTATAAACCTTAATTTCAACCTGATATATTCTAATGCATCAGCCCATCTAACTTAACCAAAGATGTCATTACCATGTTAATGAGAGTACTTAGCATATTGAATCAGAATAGTTGCAGCACAGGAGTAGGCCACTCAAACCTCAGAGGACATCCGGACTCCCTGCAGCAAAGTATATTTGCTTCCTCCCCTTTGTAAGTTGTTCTCAAATTTCTATCTAATTTTCTTTTAAAAATCCTGATTGAATAATTCCATTATGCTTCTAAACAGCAAGTTCACTTTATCACTAGCTGCATGATTTATTTTGTATAGTGTAGTATTTCTGTGTACTTCATGATAATTTCTGTTTGGGAAAGCCACCAGCAACCCACCGGGAAATTATATGTGGGACATACATGTATGTAACTCCTGTTTCAAACTGCAACTGCTAAGCATATACAGTGGCATCAAATAGAAAAGAGTCTGATCTTACCTGGGTTGCGGTCGGGTGCAAGTAGTTAATTACTTCAGTGATAATTTCCAACCTCCCTTTATTGTCAATGACCTACCTTCTCACCCTTCCAATACTCTCACTTCCCCACATTGATTCACTCCCAAACCTTGCTCAACAGAAAAAGCTGTGTGTGTTGAGTCCCTCTGGTACTATTCTGTGGAGTACAGGAGGAACATTAATGTAAACAAGGATTCATATATATTCCATGATGTATGCGCTCGATATTGTTGATGACCAAGTTTTATTTCTGAGCTTATAATGACAGCATCATTACACATCCAAGCATAGGAGGATGAACGCTGGGTGCCCTCCCAAGACTATGGTCAACACACTCCTAGAAGATAGGATATTGTAGATGAACTGAACACTGATGAGGGAGAGGGAGGAGTGGAGAGTAGAGAGTCTGTCATTGTGCCTGACGCCAGCCCCCTAGGCCTGAGTCGATGTAGTAGTATCATTACACAATGTCATCTGACTATAGGACTACAACAAATGGGCTTGCCCACACACCATTCTGGACCTTATCAGCAATGAGGACTTTGTATCTAAAAGATCACTGTATGGATTATTAATCAAGGCTTATAATTTGTGCATGTTGCTTTTGAGCTCCAGCATCTGCAGACTTTCTTGTAGTTATAATTTGTTCAGCCCTTATTGTGCTATACTTAAACAACCGATTCCTGCCTAGTCAAAGTGAAGCACCCATAACCAACCTTTGCCCAAGCATGATGGTCATTGTGTTGTCTACAATCTTTTTACCATAACTCAGAACCATAGAACCATAGAACATTACAGCACAGAAACAGGCCTTTTGGCCCTTCTTAGCTGTGCCAAACCATTTTCCTGCCTAGTCCCATTGACCTGCACCTGGACCATATCCCTTCATACACCTCTCATCCATGTACCTGACCAAGTTTTTCTTAAATGTTAAAAGTGAGCCCGCATTTACCACTTCATCTGGCAGCTTATTCCACACTCCCACCACTCTTTGTGTGAAGAAGCCCCCCACTAATGTTCCCTTTAAACTTTTCCCCCTTCACCCTTAACCCATGTCCTCTGTTTTTTTTTCTCCCTTAGCCTCAGTGGAAAAACCATGCAACTTATTTTGCCCAAAGCCTATTATTCAGTTCATATCGCTGAGTATCTGCTTCTACGCATTGTTACTGAGCGTATCAAAGCCATGTCAATGTTCATTTTTAACATTAGACCATTTAATGTAATGATGATTTAAAAATCATTGAAATCTTCCTCCTGGCAGCTCGTTGTGTAAATGCCATTTAATGTGGTGCTTTGAAAAAAGTTACTCTCCTACAGTCTTATGACAACCTGGCGTAGGTCCAATATTCTGCATTTCAGCATGTACCTAATATGTCCTTATGGTAGGGAAGGAGGCATTTCATCACATTGAGTCTCTGCTAGCACTCCCATTAGTAGTATTACCTCACTTACTTCCCTGTAGGTTACTTTACCATCAACTCCCCTAATCCTCCTGCCACTCACCAACACTGCAAGGTGCAGAGGCCATTTAACCTACTACCACAACTTTGGGATGAGCTACATTTCAGTCAGATCCATGTTCAAGAATTAAAAAGCAGAGTTTTCTCTGAGTTGGGTAATCCACACCAGGGATGCATAAAAGAGCTATTTTTTAATCAGGGTGGGGATCGAGATTTTGAAGGCAGAGATTTGCAGCGGTTTCTCTCAGTTGAGGGGCAACCATTCAGCAATAGAGATTCATTAGAAAGGGTCAATAAGAATAATTCAAGTGCAAGTGGGACAGTCATTCTTGGAATGGGTATTGTGTGCCAGTCTTTGGAGTGGCTTTGGCTCAATCAGAGGTAGGTTGTCTTGTAAGTTACTCTCTCTCTGTAATTATTTGTTCATTCCTAATCTATTCATGAATAGTATAGTGAGAATGGCTCCAGGGGCAGCATTTTGTACTGTGATTGGGATGAGGGGAATCTGGGAGATCTCTAGTCTCTCTGATAAACACATCTGTACCAGGTGCAGCAAGCTGCAGCGCCTGAGAGAATGTATTAAGGATTTGGGACTGGAGCTGGAGCTTGATGACCTTTGACTTATATGGGAGAATGAGGAGGTGATAGACAGGAGCTACAGGGAGGTAGTCACCCTTAGGTTGCAGGAGGCAGGTAGCTCGGTACTGTAAGGAAAAAGAGCAGAAATGCACAGCCAGTGTAGAGTACTCCTGTGGGCATTCCCCTCAATAATATGTATATAACTTTACAGCGATGTTAAACTGCCAATTTCCATCAACCTGCACCAGGACCATAGCTCTCCATACTCCTACCATTCATTTAACTAGCCAAACTTTTCTTAAATGTTGAAATCGCACCACTTGCATGCACCACTTGTACTGGCAGCTCATTCCACGCTCTCATGACCCTCTGAGTGAAGAAGATTCCCCTCATGTTCCCCTTAAACTTCTCAACTTTCACCTGCAACCCATAACCTCTGGTTGTGGTCTCACCCAACCTCAGTGATGTTATTTACCTCTAACCAATCTCCTCTCAATCTTCTATGTTCTAAAGAACGCAGTCCTCAACTATTCAATCTTTCCTTATAACCCAGGTCCTCTAGACCCAGCAACATCCTTGAAAATTTTCCCTACACTCTTTCAACTTTGTTTACATCTTTCCTGTAGGTAGGTGACCAAAACAGCACACTATGATGGGGTGCCCATAGTTATAAAGTCCAGATAACATTGGCAGATGTACCACAGCATTTCTGTAGTTTCCTCTGGAAACATAGGCTCACCAGCAGTCTGATTGGTCAACATTCTGAAGGAAATGTCTGGTTCAGACAATGGGAAGCATGGATCAACCCAGATGGCAGGCTTTCAATTTCAGGCTACATTTAGCAGCCGAGGAATTCAGAAGTGGCAGCATTTTCCATCCAATTCTTCTCAGGTTTTCCTGGCATGAAAAATGTGAACAACATCAACAAAGATATTTGCTGACTAGTCCACACTACTCATCAGATTTAGAATTTAGACATTCCTGATATCCAGAAATACTGAAAATATTAAAAATATGTTAAAGTAAAATGAACTTTAATACATTAAAAATAAATAATTACAATACTAAAGTAAACTCAACAAAGACACATAGAAAAACAGAGCCAGCAGTAGGCCATTTATAGCCCTTCAAATATGCTCTGCTAATGACCAGCATCAAAGCTAATTTATTATCTCAATACCATATTCCCACTCTCTTTTGAAGGGTCTTGATGCCTTTTTATATGGAGAAATCTATCTCTTTCTGAAGCATATTCAGTGATTTGGCGCCCACAATCTTTGAATTAGAGAATTTCTCAGGCTCATCATGCTCTAGGTAAAGAAACATCTCCTTATCTCCATTTTCCTCAAGACTGTGACCCTGGCTTTAGAACCCACATCCAGGGTTCTAATGTTTCCACTCATTCTGTAAATTTTAATGAAGGCACCTCTCATTATTCTAAACATCAGTGAATTCAGGTCAAATATTTCCTCAGGGAACTGCCAGATACTGCAGAAACCAGTGAACTAAGACTTCAGAAATCAAGTTTATGAACAATACTCCATTTACAGTGTCACCAAAGCCATGATTATTAAAAATAATATTAGCAATGATAATATCTTTAAATATCATTTGGTGATTTTGTAAAAAAGATACCAAGGATGCGTATTATTTATAGCATGTATGAAGTGGTCAAAGGACACATAATTTGCACTGTCCACTTGCACACAGTACAATCCTCAGTTACTGACAGTCATATTTTTTTTTGTGTTAGGAGATCCAACACCTTTTCTGTGCGGCTCAGTTGAAACCAATTATTTAAGATGCTGAGGAGTTAATGCCCAAGTGGTAAATAAGAACTGTAGAAGGGAATAAAATTGTGGAAATTGCAAGCGGTAGTCCTGCCAGCAAAGAAGTCATTTTGAGACCACTGAGGCAGTGTTCCCAGAATGGTCATTGTAGTCTGTCAGGGGTCACTGCTTTGGCTGTTTTACATTTAATCTGTCTATATATAATAGGCTATTTTAAGCAGGAATGTAAGAATTTATTGTATGAATCTTGTAACTTAAATTGGTTGAGCTTATCAAAGACATCTTTTAAAAAATCTATCTTTATTCTTCACTGCAAATGCAGTGGCAGGCAGTCGAGTTCCCAAATCAGCTCTGACAGTAACTTCACGTTTGAGCTGACATGAATAGTTACAGACAAGAAAATCTCCTTATATACTGTTGCCATTTATTCTGCTTCTGACCAATAAAGGGCATCTCTAGAGATGAGGGTGAAGAGAACATACAACAGAACTAACAACAACAGTAAATCTTGCAGGATGTATGTAGGACTATATTTATGACTCAGTTTTGTCAAATAATCCATTTTGCACGTTTTTATATCAGGAAAAGTGGTAGTTGAAAAATGTTAAAATTACTCAAGGAGGTTTCAAGCAAGATAAAGTTGACAGTTGTAAAACTCCTAATGCATAAATTCCACTATAAACAAATTGCAAAAGGTTGTTTCAATTTAATTTCACATCAAGTATACTTTTCAAGTATTCACAAAAATTAAAGAGTGAATAGTTCATTCACTACATATGAAGCCCCAATAGTGTTATGCTATTTAGTTTATTAATTTGTGATGTAAATGCCCCTTATTATTTGTAAATTTATTTGTGGTAATATTACTCAGTGTTGTGTTGTGCACGTTGGTCTGAAGGACTATAGTTTCATTTGTTATACGTGTATATGGCTAAAATGACAATAAAGCTAAACTTGAACTTGGATACAAGAGATTTCTTTCATGATTTCAACAGAAACCAGAAACAAAAGAATTGTCTTTTTTTAATTCAAGAATTTATGTCCAGTACAAAATCATCTGTAGCCTTTTTTTTCAGGTAAGCAGTAAATAAGGAGCAGGAGGATGACAAACAGCTCCTCAAGCCGGTTACAACATTCATAAGATCATGAATTTATTTCAGGTACCCTCCCAGTGCTCTCCCACATACACTTTTCTTCTTTCTTTATTCATCCCTCCCATTTAACTCCCCCCCCCCCATCTAATTACACCTGTTCATTATCACCACCCCATTAAATTCCTCCTATCATCTAATTTTGGAACATTGTTTTTCATAAATCAGAGTTTTGAGTAGAGGTGTTGGAATGTTATGCTGAAGTCATACAAGATTTTGGTGAGGTGAAAGTAGGAGTACTGTGGGCAGTTCTGGTCACTTATTACCTACTACAGGAAAGATAGCAAAAAGATTGAAAGAGTACAGAGAAAATTTACAAGGATGTCTATGGGACTTGAAGACCAGAGTTATAAGGAAAGTTGAATAGTTCGGGAGCTTTTTCCCTGGGGTGTATGGGAGTTTTTTTTTTACCTGGGGTGCAGGTGAATGAGGGGAGAATTGGTAGAGGTATATAACACTGTGAGAGGAATAGATAGGATAAATGCAAGCATGCTTTTTCCACTGAGGTTATGTGAGATGAGAACTAGAGGTAATAGGTTAAGGGTGAAAGGTGAAATGTTTAAGGGAAACACGAGGGGGAACTTCTTCACTCAGTGCATGTGTAAGTGTGGAATGTGCTGCCAGTGGAAGTGGCTAATGTTGGTTTGAATGTAAGATTTAAGAGAGGTTTGGATAAGCGCATGGATGGGAGGGGTATTGAAGGCTGTGAATCAGGTGGGGTTGATGGGATATGGGACAATAACAGTTCAGTATGGACTAATGTGGCAAGGGCCTGTTTCTGTTCTGTAGTACCCTATGACTCTGAGTAATCATCCTTTTTCTACCCACACCACTATCAACAACCCCCCAATACCTTGTACTATTAACTTCTGGCAATTACTCATCTTCCCCCTCAGATTTTATGCAGGGTCTTGATTCAAAATCTCTGCTTACGTCTTTTGCCTCCTCAGAAGTTGCTTGATATGCTGAGTTCTTTCAGAGTTCTGTTTTGTTCAAGATTCCAGAATCTGCAGGTTCATTTGTCATCAGAGTCAGATTGATTATCACTGACATATGTCGTGAAATTTGTCGTTTTGTCACAGCAGTACAGTGCAATACATGAAATAAAATACTGTAAGTTACAATAAAAATAACTAGTGCAAAAGAGGAATACTAAAGTAGTGTTCATGAACTCTTCAGAAATCTGATAGCGGAGGGGATGTACCTCTCACTGATGATAGCAATGACAAGATGGCAAGTCCCAGATGGTGATGGTCCTTAATGAGATAAATAAAATGGAATCTTTCATGATTCTGTCTCCATAACTCTTGCCTCACTTCCAGTTAAACGTCTAATTATTTGTGTTTGAATATATTCAGTGATTGGAAAGAGAACTATGAAGATTCTTCACCCTTTGAGAAACAACGTTTCTCCTCATCTCTCTCTCAATTATGTGAGTCTTCTCAAATTCAGTTACCCACAGAAATACATCTCCACCTTATAGTTGCTCTGTATCAGCATGTGATCAACCAGTGGGGTCATAACAGAACCATTCTCAGTGAAGATCAGTGTCAAACAAATCAAGCAACTTCATTGCTCCAACACGTTTCTCAATTTTCCTTGCTGCAATGCTGCATCCCACTTTCAGCAAACTTGTTGCAGCAGTGGAAGTATTGAGAAATTCCTCAATCTATAGCAACTACATTCCAGAACCTGGTCCTACCAGACCTCAGTCATCACTGCTGGGCAGACTTGTATGCTCAAAGGCTAAGCTCATTGACATTATTGACACTTTCACTGAAGCACATGAAAGAACGTGCCTTGCATTGAACATCTACAAGATCCTTGACCCATCTGTCCCTCCTGCATCACAAACCCCTCTGACAATGAAGCTTCACGTAAGATCCAGGATAATGGGACTACCTCTCGGGTTTGTGAGCCACCTCCTTCAATGCAGCAGTGATTTCTGTTCCCGTCTGTGCCGACATTCCCTGAAATCTGTTATTGATAGGTATTACCAGGTGGATAGAGGAAAAACGTTCAAGGATGTGCTCAAGGCCATCTTGAAGGAGTGCAACATCACGACTGACTCTGGGGAACTTCCGTCACTTGATAAGATGAAAAGTGCAGAGGAAGCACTGGGAATGATTTTAAACACCTCAAGACCATGCACCATGAGCATGTAAAGGCTCTGCATCAACTGGAAAGAGTGGACCAACTCACAAACTATCGCCAGCTACAGATTCTCCATTTCTATTTTTCACACTGGCCTTCTTAGCCCACTCAAGGTCCACAAAACTTGAGTGGAGTGAAAATCGTCCTTGAGGATTGGCTAAGAAAATAATGTTCTCAGTTCAAAAAGTATTATGAATATCATTGTAGATTACATTACATAGAAATACTGTGTAAAATATTAATGAGATTCATGCACGGAGGACTTGCACTGTCAAATTACAGAGAGAACACAATCAAATTTATATGAAACAGTAGTACGTAATTGAAGGCAGATCCAAATTTATTACAAATTCATTAAAGGCATTAATTGCAACTCCATGTCATGTCTTTTGTTCCAGCGACAGCCCATCTGCTGCTGAAACCTCATCTGTGATGCTGCCACCTTCAGGTGAGACTATTCTAACAGTTGGCTGGTATGTCTTCTTGCACACTCCACAAAAAATCAACTCATCCAAACTTTTGCTGCTCATATTTTATCCCAAAGTAAGCTGTAAGGCTTCAGACTCCTTATTCCCTCATTCAACTTCAAAATTCATGTTTGTGGATTTAAGTGCCTCCCTCATCCTTGCCCCTTTCCACCCTCATCTTTCTACCTTAAAGCTTTACTTGCAGCTGTGAGCAGATTTTGGCATTTTGATGTTGTCTGCTTCGTACAAAAATAATATTTTAAAAAATTTAATTCGTAAAAGTCAAGTGGCTTGATGTTGTCAATTTTAAAATTTGTGTATTGCAGTTTTGATTGCATGTCTAATTCCCACTCTTGGAAACTATGATTCAATGATGGATGTTCGATTTTGTATGCTTGGTAAAATTGCTACCATTTCAGCACTAAAAGGTTTACCAAATATTCTGATCCTCTATTATCAGGCAATTCACGTGATGAATAGAGTCAAGAAAGAGGGGGGAAATTAGTAGATTTGCCAGTGATCCAATGATAATTTTGTGGACTACAGGGGTTGATTCATTAGGTGCAATATAGATAACTCACCAGGAAATAATGCACCAAATAAGAATGTAAATGAAGGGGTTAAAACATTGTAAATATAGTATTATAGTATTAATTTAATAAATTCTTCCTTTGGAAGCATTGTTTCATTATTTAATACAAACATGATATCATCGGGTTTATAGATAGGTATCCTGTAATATAATTAAAGTATATTGCAGTTCCACTTCAGTTATTCAGTAAAACTGAATTGCTAAACAAAACACTTCAGCAATGTGGGCGCTTTGGAGTTAAGGCAGATATAATGGTAATAAGTTTCCTGAATATCAGAGTTCCTGTGTGATATAATTATATCTGTTATGAAACCTTCATTGCAGAATTCTCTGAAATAGCCTTCTAGTCAAATATAGAACAGCTGGAACTATGAGAGAATCTAATGATCCTGCAGATATATTTTCAACAGAGCAGACAATAAACATCTCTTCTGATAGCATTGTTCACACTCTGTTATAAAAATTGGAATTCATCCAGAATTTTAAAAGGTAATATTTCAAAATGTTGGGTATGTAGACAATTTTGACCTTTCAACTACTGTAATGGCAGAATTACTAATTGCCTGCTCTGTGCTTTGATGGTTTCTGAAGTTGACAAGAAGTGTCTGCTTGCAGATTTACCACGCTTCATAATTATTTCCTATTTCAATAATTAGGCTGTAAAAAAAATTTGAAGGAAAGTAACTTCCACAATTCATTAAATAAATGTCAGTCCTTTGGCAGTTTTTGTCTAAGAACGGATATCTAAAAGAATTGAAAGGTCATATTTTACATCACCTTTGCATAAATGTCACAACACTTTTAAATATAGGACATTCAGACAATTTATAAGTGCAAACAGAACTAGTGTATGTAAGAGAATATTTAAGACAAGATCCATAATTTATGACTTAAGGCTTTTCATGATGCATTATTAGTGATAAGCAGTAATTTATTGCATTTTTAAATTAGCAAATTGACTTGCAGCTACAAATTTAAAATCAACTTACTTTGGGATCTTGTTGAACAGGAGTCAATAACATTCCAATTATAGCACAGGGGTTCTCAGCCATTGCTCATACAGACTCTAGAAATTAGTTCATAATGTTGTAGTTCATGAATGGTCTTTTCAATTTAGCTTCCTGCTCCAGTCAACTAGTAATTACTTTATTATGGTGGGAGAATTTACTCAGTGAATTATTAGCTTATTGATAAATGGCTTTAAAAATATTTTGGTGATACTCAAGGTGAAATATGTTATCAGCTGGAAGAGAAAGAGACAGCAACTGTAAAAGGGAGAGCCTTCATCTAAACAAAGTGGTTTTACTCAGCTATCAGGATTAAAGTTCCTGGATTTGGGACCTAGCTCCGAGTGCTTTAGTGTTGGTTCTCTCTTGAAGAGCATTTCTTTTCAAATCTGGACTATCCTTATGAAACTTCAATCCTCTCTGTAATTATTTGTGAGTTCACTTTGACTAAGGTTGGGACAATGCACACTATTCAGTGGGACTAGCAAAAAGGTACAGTTAGGAGTCACTGTGAGCTGCTTCACTATGTCAGAGACCTGTGTTGATTTTTGACTCTGGCTGCTGGCAGTGTGGAGTTTGCTTGTTTTCCCTATAACCATGCGAATTTCCTCTGGGTGCTCCAGTTTCCTCACACATCAAGCCCTTAGTGAATTGGTCGCTAATTTCCTCTAATGTGCAGGTGCATGGTAGAATCAAGAGGGAATTGATGAGAATGTGGGGAGATCAACAGAAACAATCACTATTAGTGTAAATAGGTGGTTTATTGTCAGCATGTCCTGATCAGGCAAAGGGCCCGTTTATGTGCAATATCTCTCTGTTACTCCATTCAGACATTTTCTATAGATCACTGGATTCACATTCTGACTTTCAAACATTGCCCAGGCTTTCTAACTGAAGTTTCTCTTTTTGTGTGTATTTTTGACAACCACTCTTCTCACATGTAGCGGAATAGCCTTTACATGACTACATTCCACTCTTTAAAACTCTTTAAAGTCCTTATTGGCCCCCTATTTTCCTATTCATTTTGCTCACTGGAAGATCTTCAGGTGTTCCTGAATCTGTAATGACTGCTTTCTGGCAATAGGTTGTTTTAATAGCTTGCCCTAGATTTCAGCTCCTGTAGTTTCTTGGATCTTTGTCTCAGTTCCCCTTGTGCACTGCTCACAGAATTCACTGACCTTCAAATCAGCATCCATTGCATCCAAGTAATAAGCACTAAGCACTGAAAAAATTAGCTGCTTAGTGCCCATTACTTGAATGCAATGGATATTGAACTGGTTCCAATAAGGCAACAGATATGTGCACAAACATATATGGCATAAGTCTGGCACTATGTAGAATAAGCAGATTGTGATATCAATCACACCAGCACTGCTAAACTGGAAGCCAACATCACAGCCAACAACGTAAGTCAGCCTTGCACAGCTGAAGAAGTGTTCAGCAACAGAAATGAGAACCTGGCAGCATTATTTAAAAGGATCTGTCACTATTTGCAGGTTAATTGTTGGCTGGCTTTAGCTAGCTGTTGAGTTAGTTCATCAACTAATGTTTGATCCTTCTAGACATTCTCAAAGTTGCTAAATTCTCCAGCAGATGGAAACCAAAGGCTGGCAAAGTTAATTTTAACTTCAGGGCTTTGGTAATAAACAGTTGCTCTCAGAAATGGATGCATTGAAAGGCAATCTCCCTGCAATACATCATGACAAGGCAAATGAATATAGTACTTAGGAAGCAGAAAATATGCTGGAAGCTAAAGATCAGAGGAACAAGATGTGGGTTAAGCAAGTGACATATCACCCAAGGTATTTTGTGACCAATTATTTGACATCAGCCTTAATTAGAAACACTGAGCAAAAACATACACATATTCCAGCTGGAACACCAGCTTGATGAGAGGAAGAGAATGGTTTGTCAAGACAAACATGAACATGAACATTTATATAAAAAATATCTTTCAAACTAGAGTACAAGGCACTTGTATTACAATTACACATCTGCTCTTTCAGCAGGAAGAGTACAGTACATTCTGTATGCTATATTTATTTCCTTTTGAGGAAATTGTGAACCACTAGAGAACATTAGCAACTACCCCAAACTTTCTATTATGTCCTTTCACTAACATACACTCTTCAGAACTTGCAGTTCATGAAGCCCATCTCAAACATTGTCATTAAATCGTTGACAAAGAAAATGCTTTTGCAATTTGATATACTTATCTCCAACTTCAAAAGTTGAATGGAATCTCTCTGACACCTTCTCCATCCTTCTAAGATCCTACAACTGACAACTATTTTTCAGACTGACATTGATACCTTCTCAAATCCATTATCTATCGGCGGTCTCCAACCTCATAAATCCCAGTTTACTTATCTCTCTCCCCAGATCCACAAAAAGATCATTAGAACATCTATTGTTCCAGTTTGATTTTTATCCAGGCAAACAGTTCTTCCTTTCTCAACTCCAAATAGTCGTTTTCTTCAGCCTATTCCTACCTTACAATAACCTTGAACATGTTAATAGTTTCCAGTTTCCTGTTCTGAATAATCATGTTTTGTTTTTAAATTTTGAGTGGTTTCCAATCTTGTACCTTTTTAGCCCTTCCATTATTTTCTTTGAACAAAAAACAAATTAGTCCTCATCCAGTATCATCTTTTTTTTTTTGCCCAGCTGACTTATTTTTAGAAAGAATAATTTCCACCTTGTACTGTACTTATTTCCAGGCTTTGTTTTTGGCTCTGTGTTCTTTAGAGTTCCAGGGTACTGTTAAGATATTTGAAACATTTCTTATTTCGAGTTCCCTCCCTTTGTTCAATATATAGTATTTTTTGTATTATCTTGAGTTGTAAATTTCCATTGACTTTGCTGCCACTTTCCAATCAAGACTCACTTTTACACAAACTGAGGTATGAGTCGGAGATGGACAATTCCAATTTTAAGTGTAGACTAGCAATCAATAGCCATCATAAACACTGACTCTCAAAACAGTTTTCACTACACTTTCTGCCAACCAATTTTCAGTTTGGACTGCATTCAATTTTCCTTGTTTCTACATCCCCATGGCTCCTGTTTTGATAATAAGAAACATAAAAACATGAGAAGCAGGAGAAGCAGCAGGCTACATCTCTTTGAACCTGTTCTGTCATTCACTGAGATCAGAGCTAAACATTCTTGGTCTTAACACAATTCTCTCCCTCACTTCCTTTGGCTTACTTGTAGTTTCAATGTCCATAAAACATTGTCTTGAACATATTAGGTGACTTTGCCTCCATAGCTGTCTGGGATAGAGAATTCCAAATTCCTCCAATTCTCTGGTAGAAGAGGTTCATCTTGATCATTAATTTCTGCATACAAAATCATTTCCTGATACCAAGAGGGTTGTGAATTTCAGGTTCTTAGCAATGAACTTCATCAATAGCCTGCCCTGGTTGAATCATGTTGATGCTACACTAGCAAGCACAACTACTTCCTCAGAAATTGATCATATCCCCTTTGATGCTCACCGATTTATCGATGCACCGTAGAAAGCATCCTAACCAAATGTATTACATCTTGGTATGGCAACTGTTCTACCCACAACTGCAAGATACTGCAGAGCTGTCGACACAGTTCAGCAATCATCCCTTCTCCAATGATCCTATCTGTACTAATCACTGTCTCTGTAAAGCAGCTAGCATAATCAAAAATCCCACCCTCCCCAGACATGCTCTCTTCTCTCCTCTCCTATCAGGCAGAAGATACAAAAGCAGGAAAGCATATACTACCAGTCTCGAGGTGAGCTTCTACCATGCAGCTTTAAGACTATTGAACTGTTTCCTGTACAGTAAAATGTACCTTTAATCTCACAGTTTATCTTCCTTTGACCTTGCATCTTACTGTCTACCTGGACTGCACTTTCTAAGCGCTGTAACACTTTATTCTGCACTTTGTCATTGTTTTACCTTGAACTACCTTAACGCACCATTTCAATAAATTGATCTGTATTGATGGTTTGCAATGCATGCTTTTCATTGTACCTCAGTACATATGAAAATAATAAACCAATTTACCCACCCCTGATAACCATGGCATTTTACTAGCTACTGAATGTCATGTATTTATTTCACTTATGTTTTCCTTTACTCACTCCTCTATCCATCCCATTATATTGCCCTCACCTGTATTTGAATATCCCATGGAGGAACGACCTTGACCACTATGGTGAAAAGGTGGCCAGGGAGTAGAAGATGTTGGGGAAGGAAGCAATGGTACGACTAAGGCATGGCCATACTTTATAGAACAAATTGTTTGCATGCACTACCAAGAAATACTGCCTATGTAATTCCACATTCACCAACACTTGACAGCTTTGCTTTCATTCTATCACTGACCACAATACCAAAGTAAAAAAAAATCAATACTCAAAACCTTGTTGATAAATGAAAACTTGCCAAGTATAATACAAGCATCAACTAATCATCTTTGTTCTGCTGACTACCTTTTGTCCTCCTTATCCTTGTGGTCCTACGCAGTGCAACACCAGTGGTTAAAACATGCCTAGTAGAAAGCTTTTGACTTTCAGTAAAGAAAACCAGAAATGGCTTTGAAGGATGTTCTTATGTTAGATTGTGCAATGTACCTTAAGATCCCATTCTTGAAAGGGTGTCTTGTGTTGCAAAAATAGCTGCAAGAACATCTGCAGCCCAGAAATAATTTCCTGAGATGGTCATTTGTCATGTGTGAGTATGATGGGGGTTGGAAGATTTCATACACAGACTAATCTTGTCATCAACTAAATTTCACAATGGATAGCAATCAGAAGTTGGAACTCTGGCTGATTTTCCATTTACTACTTTGTGTGAATCAAGATCAATTGTACAATTCTGTCTGCCACCTCAACTCAAACCTTTATTGAAATAGAGGTCATTCTGACCTGTTGAGTTCAATACCACACCATAATCCACCAAACTAACAGGACGGGTTCATTATTGCCACCTTTGAAACCACTTCTCTGCAATGTAATACCATTTGTCATTAAAATAATCTGGAGTGATCCAAATGCAATTCTGGGTTGAAGTTCTTAATATTACTCTCTTTCAGAAAGTAATATTCCGTTTCTTCACTTTCGTTTTTTTTGTCATTAGTAGTCAATCTTTGTCATCCCTTCATTTTGCAAGCTGACTATACTTTTAGTTTTAGCCATCACTTTTAGCCATCACCGCGTGTTCCAACGGCCATGGATTCGCCCCGGCTGTCGATCTCGGCTGCTCTAGCGACCCAGGGCATATTGAAAACCCGGACTCCAATGCCATCACCGCGTGTTCCAACGGCCATGGATTTGTCCCGGCTGTCGATCTCGGCTGCCCCAGCGACCCAGGGCATTTTGAAAATTCGGACTCCAGCACCATCAACGTGAGTTCCAACGACCATGGACAGCTTCAAAGCGATCGTGCAACCACCGACTGCGACTCCAGCCTTGAACTCCAGGCCGGGTCTTCACATGCTGCGATTGTGACTCCCGTCTCCCCTTCCCCCACCACCACTCTGCAATCCCCTCTCCCTCAGATCCCATCGTCAGCTCCTGGGCCCTCAGAGGCTCCATCTTCCTCTCACCCCAACCCTTCCCGCTCCACTGACACTACCAGCCTCCCTCCCCCCCTCTGATCCCATCTCTCATCCGTGCCGGGTCTTTACCATTCCCTCTGACCTTCAACTCTCTGAGGCAGTGCACTCTGTCCTCAGTAAGGGCCTCAGCTTTGTCCCCCTTCGCCCACACCTCAGTGAGTTCCGTGTACGCCATGACACTGAACTCTTCTTCCGCCGGCTCCTTCTCCGAGCTTACTTCTTTGACAAGGACACTCCTTCCCCCACCGATGACCCCTTCTCCCGTCTTCAAACCTCCTCCTCTTCATGGACACCCCGCTCTGGTCTTCTGCCTGCTCTGGATCTCTTTATTGCTAATTGCCGATGGGACATCAACCGTCTTGACTTCACCACACCCTATTCCAAATTCAACCTCACTCCTTCCGAACGCTCTGCTCTCCGCTCCCTCCGCACCAATCCCAACCTCACTAGACAACCTGCTGATAGGGGGGAGTTGTTGTCTGGCGTACTGACCTCTACCTGGCTGAGGCACAGCGACAACTCTCTGATACCTCCTCTTATTTACCCCTTGATCATGACCCCACTAAGGAGTACCAGGCCATTGTCTCCTATACCATCACCAACCTTATCAGCTCTGGGGATCTCCCATCCACTGCCACCAACTTCATAGTTCCCACACCCCGCACTTCCCGTTTCTACCTCCTACCCAAGATCCACAAACCTGCCTGTCCCGTTAGACCTATTGTCTCAGCTTGCTCCTGCCCCACTGAACTCATTTCTGCATACTTTGACACTGTCTTATCCCCCCTTGTTCAATCTCTTCTCACCTATGTTCGTGATACTTCTCATGCTTTGAATTTTTTCAATGATTTTAAGTTCCCTGGCCCCCACCATCTTATTTTCACCATGGACGTCCAGTCCCTATATACCTCCATCCCCCACCGAGATGGTCTTGAAGCTCTTCGCTTTTTTTTGGATTCCAGACCTAACCAATTCCCCTCTACCACCACTCTCCTCCGTCTAGCGGAACTAGTTCTTACTCTCAATAATTTCTCCTTTGGCTCTTCCCACTTCCTCCAAAGCAAGGGCGTAGCCATGGGCACCCGTATGGGTCCCAGTTATGCCTGCCTTTTTGTTGGCTTTGTGGAACAGTCCATGTTCCAAGTCTATACCGGTATCCATCCCCCTCTTTTCCTTCGCTACATCTACGACTGCATTGGCGCTGCCTCTTGCACACATGCTGAGCTCGTCGACTTCATTAACTTTGCCTTCAACTTTCACCCTGCCCTCAAATTTACCTGGTCCATTTCCGACACCTCCCTCCCCTTTCTTGATCTTTCTGTCTCTATCTCTGGAGATGGCCTATCTACTGATATCTACTATACGCCTCCAGACTGTCACAGCTACCTAGACTATTCCTCTTCCCACCCTGTCTCTTGCAAAAAGGCTTTCCCCTTCTCACAATTCCTCCGACTCTGCCGCATCTGCTCCCAGGATGAGGCTTTTCATTCCAGGATGAAAGAGATGTCTTCCTTTTTTAAACAAAGGGGCTTCCCTTCTTCCACCATCAACTCTGCTCTCAAATGCATCTCTCCCATTTCCCGCACATCTGCCCTCACCCCATCCGCCCGCCACCCCACTCGGGATAGGGTTCCCCTTGTCCTTACCTACCCTTACCTACCACCCCACCAGCCTCCAGGTCCAACGTATAATTCTCCGTAACTTCCACCACCTCCAACGGGATCCCACTACCAAACACATTTTTCCCTTTCTGCTTTTTGCAGGGATCACTCCCTATGTGACTCCCTTGTCCGCTCATTCCCCCCCCCCCATCCCTTACCACCAATCTCCCTCCTTGCACTTACCCTTGTAAACGGAACAAGTGCTACACCTGCCCTTACACTTCCTCCCTCACCACCATTCAGGGCCCCAGACAGTCCTTCCAGCTGAGGCAACACTTCACCTTTGAGTCAGCTGGTGTGGTATACTGCATCTGGTGCTCCCGGTGTGGCCTTTTATATATTGGTGAGACCCAACACAGACTAGGGGTCCGTTTCGCTGAACACCTACGCTCGGTCCGCCAGAAAATGCAGGATCTCCCAGTGGCCTCACATTTTAATTCCACATCCCATTCCCAGTCTGATATGTCAATCCATGGCCTCCTCTACTGTCAAAATAAATCTAAACTCAGGTTGGAGGAACAACACCTTATACACCGGCTGGGTAGCCTCCAACCTGATGGGATGAACATTGACTTCTCTAACTTCCATAAATGCCCCTCCTCCCCTTCTTACCCCATCCCTGACATATTTAGTTGTTTGCCTATTCTCCATCTCCCTCTGGTGCTCCCCCCTTTCTTTCTCCTGAGGCCTCCCGTCGCATGATCCTTTCCCTTCTCCAGCTCTGTATCACTTTAACCAATCACCTTTCCAGCCCTTAGCTTCATCCCACCCCCTCCGGTCTTCTTCTATCATTTCACGTTTCCCCCTCTCCCCACTACTTTCAAATCTCTTACTATCTTTACTTTCGGTTAGTCCCGACGAACGGTCTAGGCCCGAAACGTCGACAGCGCTTCTCCCTATAGTTGCTGCCTTGCCTGCTGTGTTCCACCAGCATTTTGTATGTGTTATACTTTTAGTTGCCAGATGACCAGAAACAAAACTGATAAATATTCTTTATTTTTCTATATAAGCCATTGATGGTATTGTGCCAATGTGAGGTAGGATCTGGGCCCTTTGTATAGCTTCTAACACTGTTGATACAGAAAGCTCTTTCCCTCCAATTCTTCCCACCTGCATTCATGTGTTATTAGTAGTACTAGATTACCCTGCCACTGCGTTACAGAAGTGACACAGCTTGCCAGGTGTTGTGAGTTGTCTTTGCTGGGAGGAAAACAACACTCAGGAAGTCAGGAGTGAGGGAAGATGATGTAAGTGACACCATGAGTTGTTCTAAGGATTTTGATTTGACTTCTATCAAGTAGGTATGAGCTCATATATTTTCCAGAAGATTGATTATTCTTATAAACAGGAGATATTACTTCTCACCAAGATAATTTCTTCACATCATTCTGTCATTTATATGAGACTACAAAGCAAAGGCTTAATTACAATGGAAAGGGAAAAATCAATAGCATGAATGATGTATGTATAATTGAGAATGCTGCTGGTACTTGTAGAAGCTTATTTTTATAGCACATAAGATTCCTGAATATGTTATAGCCTTGATCTAAGTGTTTCTGTCTCTGCAAGAGGTATTTGAAATAAAGAATCATTCTCAGTTCAATGGGGAAATTTTGGAGTGGTTATAATTATGCAAGAAACTGCTTTCAAGCTCACATCCTTGAAACTTGATAAGGTGAAGTATGAAGTTTAAACATGCATATTCTTATAAAAATAAATTTTGAATAAGTGAAAGATAGGAAGAAATATTGATAATGAACTACTTTTAATATCAAACTGGAAGTTCTCTTCTGCTGGCACTGATGATTTACAATACTCTTATTATCTCCATTAATGCTGTTATCAATTGTATTAAAAAAACGGTGACAGACATTAAGATGATGGAACAAGCCAGCACCTTCTTAAATTCCCAGATGTGCAGTCCTTAAATTTTACACCGAGCTGATTAATGTGAACACGAAATGTGTCTGGCAGTTAATTGTTGATGCATCTGTTACAGTTTTGGTCTTAATGTGAATTGTGCTTATATGAAATTCTGTTGGATTTATGGCAGTGTTTAGAAATCTGATCTAAGTTTTTACTCAAATTGGTATTTGCAAAGAAGTCTGATTTTACAGGCAAATTTTCAGAGAAATGTCATCAGCAAAGGCCACATGGGTGTGGAAGGTTTGTTAAAATCATCAAAAATTTCAGCTGGAAACCAGCTTCAATATCAGATTTAACCCAAGGGCATTTTGATTAATATATATATATAACCCAAACAGGCAAGGAAAATTACCACTAATATTATTCAAAGGAGCTACATTTTGAGATTTTGAATTAAATTTAATTTCATATACAAGGTTTTCCTAGACCTCTTGAAATTTGCCATAGAAACTTAGTAAAAGGACTGCTAAGCATTTCAGGAGTTCATTACAAATTAAATACAGACTCAAAAGTACTCATTTTCTTAACAGCCACTAGGTAGGATTTTCTTAAGTAATTCAGCTGAGGTGCTTTGGGCTTTCAAGACCAGAAAGGGTTGTACCTTGACTAGAGGATCTCAGATGGTGGTCAAGATCACCATGAATATTCAGTTAATGACAATAACACTGACCTTGACTGTCCTGTATACAGATACAAGGGCACGGGTGGTGCTATATCTAGAATATCACAGCCAGCTTCATCTAAATGCATAAGGCAGCTGGATCAATGTTGATGGCTGACAATGATATTAATTTTGCCTGTGATGTTATCAGCCAGAATGAGTGGACACCTAGATCGTAAGATAGTTGTTTTAAGATTCCATTGATTGTACATGTGGCAACCCTTGTACATTGGATCAGTTATGTGAATTGGTGAAATGAAATAGCTATGATTTAATCATTGTTCCGCTGATGTACAACCACAAAGGAAGATTAATCCCAGCCTGTACTAAGTGCTTAATAAGCATTTTTGTCCTAAAGCATTCAAAGCTCTTATTTCAAAAAGTACATTTATTGTCGATGTATGTATACCATATACTGTACAACCTTGATATTTGGTGCCTCACAGGCAGCTGCAAAACAACGAATCCCTATAGAATCTGTTAAAAAAGACCATCAAACATCCGTTGTGCAGAAAAAAGCAAATCGTGCAAACAATAAAAGTAAGCAAATATCATTCAGAACTGAAGTTTACTAAAGTGAGTTCACAGCCACAAAGCCAGTCATCACTGCAGCCAATATAGAAGCTCAATAGTTGAAGGCCACAGCCTCAGTTCAGTAAAACTTGTGGAGCAGTGAGATGAACCAGCCCTTCCCTCGCCTCGGGCCCCAACACCTTGACTTTTCCAATCGAGACTTGTGCTTAAATCGTCCAAACCTTGGGTCATACCCCACTCTCGGACTCGGGGCCTGCTGCTTCGATACACTCTCTGACTCCAGGCCCTGCCGCTTACAAACACTCTCACTCTCAGGGTTCCACCATCTCAATTCAGCCTGAAACCAACTTTTCCAGTTTGGTCTGGCGCTTAAGTTGATCATACCTCAGATCTTTCCCTCCTCTTGGGCCCATCAACAGCTTCACCAGCGCCATCTTTGCTTCCCCGTATAAATACTGTGGGCCGGAAGAAGGCAAAGAACTTTTCAAAGGAGTTCAATACTGGCACATTGACAGCCTCAAATACTTTGCTAAGTAAAGAAAAATCAGGCTGAAAATGTGATTGAGATACTTGAACAGATCTGGAAATAACCTCTTACTATTCACTAGCAAAGCTGCAGGTGGAATATAATGTTGCACTGTAAAGAGGTTTGGAACTGGAAAAAATTGACGGAAAAATACTTCCCCAGATTTCAGCTGAATGAAGTAGAGAAGAAAGGATTGCTAAGGAGATGAAAATAGAGACCCACTCAAACTCACGCACAGCTGCAAGTGTCTGTGCTTATTCACTTGTTATCTGTTGGTTACCAGTAAAAATTCAACTACTTATCTAAGAAAGTATATGTACTAGTAGAAAATATGGAAAAAAAATCCTGACCCAAAAAAGAAATAAGTTATGTCATTCCAGAGGTCATTGAGTTCTGCTGTGATCGTAAAGTCCTGGCACAGAGAAGAGATAAATTAGTGCTTGCAATGTAAGAATATTTCAACTAACCTGTACACAAATTAAGTAATTAAATATAGTGCTGTATAAAACCCTGGTCATTGCCTTTTAATTCAGTCACAGATCATGGTGGCTTTTCACCTGTGATGAAGAGGCACAGTTAAATGCCATTATTAGTTACCACTCTCCCATCATCAAGGAAATCTGCAGTAGACTACCTCTCGTTTTCTCATAAGTGTTTGTGTTTTCTTCATCTAAATCTAGATGTGTTTGGAGTGGTAGGTGTTATCCCACCATATGCAGACTGCAATTGTAGTGGGAAGGCATTAACTTGCATAAAACACATAGGAATTACAAGGAGGGAAATAATGGGAGCTCTTACAGTATAACTAGGTATAAAGGGTTAGGCTACAGAGTAGATTTAATAGAGAAAGGGGAGAAGTAATGCACATAGGAATATATACTTTTCTTCATTTTCCTAATCTGCTTGGGTTATGAAAGTGATTCCAACAGATAACTCTGGAGTATATAGCTCCGTCTGCTTGATATCTTCAGCCATCTTCAGTCATGTCTCCAGTGCAGCAGTGGGAGGTTTCTTCCTTCTGTTGCTGGAAAAGATCCTTTTCTACACTTGTCATCATGATTAGAATTAAACCAATCCTTGCACTACTAAATGGAGGAGGAAGCATTCATTCTCCTGAATCTATCGTGAAATATCTCTCTCGTCTACCCCAACTCTTCTGTCTTCACCAACAAAGAAAATAATTTCACTAAAATACTACTAGCTGACCCACTGGATGTTCTAAAATTAAAAACAGAAAATGGTGGAAACAAATCGCTGCCAAAATAACATCTGTAAGTTTTCATCTGCCTTTCATATCCAAATTGTCTGCAAATGCACCTCAAAGTTACTTGGGTCATATCTTTCAGTTTCAACACTTTGATGGTAATTCAATAGAGACTGAAGTTAACTCACTGACAATAACAAATATTAATGGTTGATTGTCCATAATAATTCATAATTATAGTTTAGATTTTTATTTGAGCTTAATATTGTATTTTGACATTTAGAGATAGACCTTGAATTCAATAGTACATATTAATCTCCTTTATGCTTTTGTGAGCTCACTAAAAACCTATTAATTAGCCTTGAAGTAGATTTATAGTTTTGGCAGGTGGATGGGAAACCATTCTCTTACATAGCAGTTGTCTTTTACCTGGCCAGGCATTGCATTAAGGTTGTGACTGTTAGACTGTAGAACTGGGTATTCTGTCTTCCTAACTACTCTTAAGGCCAGCGGAGTAAACTTCCATAGGAAATATAAAATAAAAAATGTCAGAGACACTTAGCAAGTCAGTTTGTATCTGTGGGAAGAGAAACACACCTTTCCTCAGAAGTGGGAAAGAGATTAAAAAAAATTGTAAAGGGTGTGGGAGGGTAGTCTCATAGCCCTCTCTATCATTGGATTCTTCAGTTGTTCTTTCCAATACTGACAGTACTGTAGTATTTAGCATGGTGTAATTGTATACTGCATTATCATCAATCTCGAGGACTACTTAGTTAGAAATAGCCTAGTCATTAATCAATCCAGTACATGGCTTATATATCACCACATTGCAAAGGCATTACAACCCTTCTTGCAAATAATGCAAAAGGCAAGGAGGAAAGATTAATGTCTATCACTTTGCTGTTTTGGTGTTGCATTGCTAAAGATATGTAACAAAATGCAATGCTATATGTCAAGAGATCTACATAAGTGTAAGAAGTTGTGCTGTGACATGAAAGACATGTCACAGTCGGACAAGCCGATTAAGATGGTGACTCTTTACGTCAAAGAGTCAAATGTTCCCGTTTAGGAGTACTACAACTGAAATCCAGTCACAGCTATGGGTAGTTCAGTAAGCAGCATTTAAAAACTCTACTGTTACTCAAAATCGATGGATCCTGGACCGCAGGCTCATGTTATGAGTGAAGTTCCCTTGAAGAAAACAGAAAGTGACAGTGCATTGGTTACAGGAATGATTGAAATACTGAAGCCTTAGAACCAACCCTACCCCTACTTCTGACTCTCCTCTGGAAAATAAAAATGAAGGCCTCAGAGCAAGATTGCTGTACCAAAAGAACATCAGAGACTGCTGTGTACTTTGCTTCACAGAGACAGAGCTGTCCCTCACCACTTTGGATTCAGCGCTGCAGCCTAATGGCTTCATCATTCTTTGCAAAGACAGGAGATTTCAGCCTCTTAAAGGAGAGGAGGTGTAGTTCCTGATTAGCTCAGTGTGGAGCACAACTGCAACAGTTCTGTCTCAGTCCTGTTCACCTGACCTGGAACATCTAGCTATCAAATGTTGTCCTTTTTACCCACTGTGGGAGGTTTCTGCCATCATCCTGCTAGTGGTTTACATTCTGCCTCAAGCCAACATCAGGCATGTACTGGAGGAGCTGAGTACTGTAATCAGCAAAACAGTGTATCCTGATGCCTTCCCTATCATTGCGGGAGATTTCAACCAGGTCAGGTTGAAGAAATTTCTGAACAACTACCATCAACATATCACTTGTGGAACCGGAAGGGCCAACGCACATGGTCATTGTTATACCAGCATCTAGAAAGCTTACCACGCCATCTCACACCTACATTTTGGAAAGTCTAGTCACCTGACTGTACTTCCACTCCCTGCATACAGGCAGAGAATAAGACCACAGCACTAGAGGCGAGGACCAAGAAGTATGGTCAGGAGAGGCGGAGGGGCACTGACTGGACTAACTGAGTCAGTGAACTGGACAATATTCAGAATTTCATCTTTGAATCTGAATGAATTCGCCACAGTTGTCACCAGCTTCATCAAGACCTGTGTGGATGAGTGCATGCTTTCATGAGCATACCAGACATACTCAAACCACAAGCCACGGGTGAACCAGGAGACTGATAGTCTGCTTTGGTCTATATCTGTAGCATTCAGGACTGATGATCCAGAGCAGTAAGAAGTCCAGGTACTACCTGTAGAAGGCTACCTGCACAATTCCAGTTAATGTTAGAGATGGAATCAGACACATGCCAGTTCTGGAAGGGGTTGCAGGCCTCTATTTCCTATAGAGCAAAACCTAACATCATAAATGGCTGTGGTGCTTCACTTCCAGATGAGGTCAACATCTTTTATATACACTTTGAAAGGGAGAATAAAAGTACCCTTGAGAAGCATCAAGTGACTCTATGACCTCTGTCACAGAGGCTGACGTCAGAATATCTTTCAAGAGGCTAAAACCTTGCAAGGCCTGGAAGCTTTCTGAAAACCTCTGCCAACTAACTGGCAGGACTATTCAAGGGCATCTTCAAACTCTCACTGCTGCAGTTGGAAGTTCCCACATGCTTCAAACGGGTGACGATAATACTAGAGCAGGGTGAGCTGTCTCAATGACTATCGCCCAGTGGCAGTCAGATCTACTGAGATGAAATACTATGAGGGGTTTGTCAAGCCTAGAATCAACTCTTGCCTGAGCATGGACCTGGTTCCACTGCAGGTTGCCTATCATCACAATAGGTCTATAGTGGATGCAGTCTCACTGGCTCTCCATTCGGCCTTGAATCACCTGGACAAATGTAATACTAATGTCAGACTGCTGCTTATTGATTACTGCTCAGCGTTCAACACAATCATACCTTCAATTCTAATTAACAAGCTCCAAAACCTGGATTTTTGTATCTTCCTCTGGAACTGGATCCTTGTATTCCTCACTGGGAGACCACAGTCTGTGTGGCTCAGGAATATCATCTCCCCCTCACAGATAATCAACATTGGTTCACCTCAAGGATGTGTGCTTAGCCTACTGCTCTACTCACTTTACACCCATACCTATGTGGCTAGGCACAGTTCAAATCCCATCTATGAACGAACTGAGAACCAAGGTGACGTGAGTGGAGGCAGCGCCCGAGAGCGAGGAAGGACCTGAAGTTCAGTCCATTTGAATGCCAAGCCAAACATGGAAGGTCGCCTACAGGCCAAATTGAGGTGGTGGCGTCCACACCTGAGAGTGTATCAAAGCGACAGGGCCTGGTTCTGAGAGTAAGGAACAACCCAAGGTTTAAGTGCCTTACCAGATGAAAAAGGTCAGGATATCAGGGCCAGAGGTGAGGGACAGGCCTGTTCAGTTTGCTGTTCCATGTGGTTTACTCGTCTCTGTGGTGAACTGAGGCTCTGGCCTACAGGTAAGGGGCTCCTGAATCGGCTGTGGCTGGCTTTGTAGATGTGGACTCACTTTTGTGAACTTCAGTTCTGAATGCCACTTGCTTACTTTTATTGTGTGCATGATTTGTGTTTTTTTTTTCTTTTTCTGTACATCGGGTGTTTGATGATCTTTTTTAAATGGGGTCTATTGGGTTTCTTTGTTTTGTGGCTGCCTGTAAGGAGACGAATCTCAATGTTGCATATAGTACACGTACTTGATAATTAATCTCCTTTCAACTTTGAAATTTGCCGACACAACTATTGTTGGCTGAATTTCAGATGGTGACAAGGAGGTGTACAGGAGTGAGATAGATCAGCTGATCGAGTGGCGTCGCAACGACAACGCACTCAACATCGGTAAGACTAAGGAATTGACTGTGGACTTCAGGAAGGGGAAGTCGAGGGAAAGCACAACAGTGCTTGTCGAGGGATCAGCAGCGGAAAGGCTGAGCTTTTTCAAGTTGGTGGGTGTTGACATCTCTGAGGATCTATCCTGGGCCCAACATATTGATGCAATTATGAAGTAAGCACAACAGCGGCTATATTTCATTCGGAATTTGAGAAGTCTTGGACAAATCTTTTCTTTCTTTTTCAATCTTTTTATTCAATTTCATATATAAAGAGAACATAACATAATAGTGAATAGGTTATAAGTGCAATAGACTTGAGATTACATTAATAATAAGATAACAATATCCTATTAAATATCAACAACAAAAAAATAGTATAATAATCAATCAAGTCTATAATAATTATATATGAAAAAAATAAAAATAATCATCAAAAGAAGAAAAAAAATTAAAAATACAAGAAAAAATATATATTAAAAAAAACACTAAACTAAACTAACATGGGCAATAATAACAGTTTATATGTATATGATAGTGTCAAGAACTCCGGAACTCCATACCTGAACAAGAATAAACAGAGAGAAGGTCTGGAAGAGGTCAAATTAATTCATATGAAAATGTCGAATGAACGGTCCCCAAGTTTCTTCAAATTTAATTGATGAGTCAAAAATAGTGCTTCTAATTTTTTCCAAGCTCAGATAAGAAATAGTTTGAGAGAACCACTGAAACATGGTAGGAGGATTTACTTCTTTCCAATTTTGTAATATAGACCTTCTGGCCATTTGGACAAATCTTAAGACATTAGCAAATTTCTACAGATGTACCGTGAAGAGCATTTTAACTAGTTGCATCAGTGTCTGGTACTGAGGGGGACACTGCACAGGATTAGATAAAGCTGCAGAACGTTGTAAACTCAGCCATCTCCAACTTGAACACTAGCTTCCACAGCATCGAGGGGACCTTCAAAAGGTGATGCCTGAAAAGGGCACCATCTATCACTATGGACTCCCATCATGCAAGACATGCCCTCTTCTCATTATGACCATTAAGGAGGAGATATAGAAGCATGAAGTTACATACTCAACGTTTCAGAAAAAGCTTCTTCCTCTCCATCATCAGATTTCTAAATTGACAACGAATCCATGAAGACTATCTCAGTATACTTTTCCTCTCATTTGGCACTGCATACTTAATTAACTTTTTCATATATACTGATTGTAATTTATAGTTATTTTTATTATTATATATTGCAATTTACTGCTGCCTGCAATACAACAAATTTCACAACATATGCCAGTGATATTAAACCTGAGTCTGATTCTGATTCTAATTCTATCACAGTGATTGGTCCTGCTGTTGTCTGGGCATGATGTCTGGAACTGACTAACAAAATCTCAGCTGATGAAACAGAGAAAGGCAAATATACATGATGTAGCAGTCTTATGAATTGACTAATTTATATTCTTTGGTGAATCAGTGTTTCTGCATGTTGGACATTTGAGAGAAGTTTCAAAAGCAGCATCGGCATAGAATGAAATCAAGACGGGGGGGCTTTAAAAAAACATCATTAACAATGGCTTAGGAGCATCGCCATTTCCTAAGCTAGTCAAATTCCGAAGGGCATAGCTGTCAGATTGGATCTGCATCAAGTAATGAGAAAACCAACATGAAAGATAAACTTGTCCAACCATGTCTTCAGCAGTACTATGTTATCTAAATAAGCAACACACAGTTTTGTCTTCAGATTGAGCACACTCCATCACATAGAGTAGTACTGTAATTGTGGTAAGTGGCATAGATGCAGAACACATGTATCGATTCAAAACGGAGAATGCATGAGACACCAAGGAGCAGTAATAGCAGCAGAAATATGCACTGACACACTCGATAAACCAAACACCTACCATTTTCTTTACTTTGCCATTGCATTAAACCAGTGGAAACATCCTGATTCCCTCAAAGTCACAAGAATAGCTTGCAATGGATAAAGCTAAGTCAGATTCAAATTCAGATTTATTTATCAAATGTACATCAAAACATTTAGTGAAATATGTCACTTGCATTAACAACCAACAGACTCAAGGATGTGCTGGGTCTACAACCAATGAATCAGATGAATATTCTGCAGTTCTGCCACACTCCAGCATGAACAGTGGTAAGCACGTAAACAGCTAACAGAGGAGGTGGAACTAACAACCAAATGTTAACAGAAGCCGGTCCAAATTTGCTGGTGAAAAGGTTGAGGCATTCACAGCAATATTCAGCCGGAAATGCCAAGTGAATAACTCCTCCCACGATGCCTACTATTACAGCCAGTTCACTTTACTTTGTATGATATCAAAAATAGCTCATTGACCTGGATAAAGCTTAAGGGGAACAAAGAACATCCTGGCTGTGGAATTGTTGTTTTTCAGTCTGGAATCTCCATGTCTTAGCCAAGCTGTCCCAACCTTGATCACCATTCGACAATGTAAGACATTGTTTAGATACGTCCAGTTCATGAAGGACAGCAGAAATTCACTCTCGCGAATAACTACGTTCACCATTGATTCATAACTGCTTTCTCAACACCTACGTGCTAGCATCACATATTAATTAACCTTGTACACAAGTCTGAACTGAGCAGCGAAACTGCAAATTAAATGATTCTCAATGACATGAGGATTTAATGTGACTGTATTAGAAATGACATGATTACTTGGAGAATGCATTGTTAGGGGCCTTTGAGGCCTAAACTCACGCTACTTGAGAAAAGAACAAATTCAAAGGGACAACGGTTTTGATGGTTGTACATCACCACTCTCTATATGAAAGGGGGGGGGGGGGGAAGAGAGCCCAGACAACATGCTGATGTGTCAGGAGAGACAGAAAGAAAACAAGGAAAAGCTTTTGGCCAGGAGGCCTTGCCCTGCCAGAGTATCCGCCGAGAATTTTTACTATAATAAGACATCCAGGGAGAAATATTTAATGAGACTTTGTTTCTCCATGGAAATCTTCACAGAAATCTGCCAGCACTGCATCCACACCTGCAAATATGCTAGAGGGTGTGAACTGCCATGTCAGTGACCACCAAAATAACAATGGCATGAAATTTTCATGCCTTCGGCTCAAAACAAATTGACTTTGCATGTCCATCAGCTTTGGTTGCGGAATTTTTTTGAAGTTGTCATCCAGGTCCTCTGGTGTAAAATGTTTGTGTAGACTCCAAGTTCCTGAACTCCTCCTCCCAGCTAAAGGTTGCTCACTACAAGCAGATCCAATATCTGAGTCAGTGGGTGCAACCGTCTGATCAAATGACAGGTGCTTCCTTCTTTGCTCTATTACTGTTCATCCAGGTGGGAATTCTTGGCTTCCAGAACTGAGAAATGAACAACAATATGGGAGGGAAGTGACAAGCGATGTGTGTGTGTGTAGTTACTGCAGATATTTAAAATGTGTGATGGAGCATATGAATGTTAGGCAAGCTGTGATTACTAGAGACTGTTATAGGATGAGTGATGGGGATGCATTAAAGGGACAGAAATACGATTGCTGCCAAATAGGTTTGTTACATCTTCACTGACCTTTACTGTGCAAGTGAGTTTATTATAATCTTTGCAATGCAGCATCACATATTTCCATTGTGGTTTACTACGGTCTTAGCTAGCTTCCAGTATCTCTGAGCACAGAGGATTTTTGCCCTCTATGATTCATCCATTGCAGCATCCAGAACAATGATAGAAAGGCAGAGCTACCATTCTTCATCTGTTCACCACAGCTCCCAAAGAGCTGATTATTGACTACAGGAGGGCCAAGAGCCAGTCCTCATTGGAGGATAGGAGGTGGAGAGGATCAGTGACTTTAAATTCTTTGTTATCATAGCAGAGGAACTGTCCTGGGACCAGCACATAAGTGCCATCACAAAGAAGTCACAGCAACACCTCTACTTGGCATAGATTCAGCATGCCACCTAAAACTGTGACAAAGTTCAATACGTTTACAAACTGCCACAGTGGAGAGCATCTTAACTGATTGCATCATGGCCCAGTATGGAAACATCAGTGCCCAGGAACAGAAAGGTTTCCAGAAAGTGGTAGTTACAGCCCAGTCCATCACTGGCAAAATCTTCCCCACTATTGAGTGCATATACATGGAGCACTGTCACAAGAAAGT
Source organism: Hypanus sabinus (assembly GCF_030144855.1). Classification (NCBI taxonomy): domain Eukaryota; kingdom Metazoa; phylum Chordata; class Chondrichthyes; order Myliobatiformes; family Dasyatidae; genus Hypanus; species Hypanus sabinus. The sequence continues at coordinate 30,657,454 of NC_082728.1, forward strand.
AGAATCTGTCACCAAGGATTCCAACCATCAAAGCCATGCTCTCTTCTTGTTGTTATCACCAGGCAAGAAGTACGGGAGTCTTAGGTCCCACATCACCAGGTTCAGGAACAGTTACTACCCTACAACTTTAATGGATTTTCACTTTTGCAGGGTCTGGGAGGCTTATTGCTAACCTCAGCTTTCTCATACTGTAGCTTGACCTTTCCAAAGGGTCAGAGTTGTTTGTGACAAAGTTAAACTTCTGAGCAACATTCCTTGCTCAGCTTCTTGTTGTAAACAAGAACCAGTCTTCTGTTCTTCTGTTTCAAGCAATTATCAGTTTGAAGTTAAAAGCACAGCTTAGCAAGCAGTGTTACAGAGCACAGGCTGCTAGCCTACAGTGAGGTGGGGGTAGTGTGGCTGGCTGCTAAGAAATGAGGTTTGGAAGTGAAGTGACAATGTACCCTCTTGTCTGCATTAGGTTTGGGTTAGACAATGGGTTTATGTCATTTGGAACATCAAACATAGTTTCAAGTATGATCAATGGTTGGGATATCTGTGTACTCAGTCACCATTAATTTTAGATGTCTGGGAACTCTGTCACCAAAAACTCTTAGACCATCCACGTTAATTACTTTGTCACAGCAAATGTTTCTAAGAATAATGCAAATAATGTCAGCTAGTAGCAAAGCAATGTAAAAGATTGTTATGAGTGACAGAAAGACAAGGTGACAGAAAGAAGAGCTGGAGTTCATTCCACAACTTTTGTTTTTTGTGATGGTCAACTAGTTCATCTGCAACTTGTTGATATGTGCTTTTAGTTTGTAAGAGTTGTGTTTGGAAATATTTTATAAATTAAAAATTCTCTGAGTGTTAAATGTGTACTAAGAGCTATTTGTCTAAATTTAAATGTGTATTATTAAAAATAAAATAAGCTGTCTTTAAACTTCTTCACCAGCTAGAAGCATCTCCTCTTTGGTAGGGAGGGGGGTCTACCACTCAAGCATTCCGTAGATGGACTTCACTACAGAGCCTAGACAGGGAAATGAGCTAGACCTTGAAGAGTAGGTGGATACAGTATAGGCTCCCGATATAGAGGGTAGATGTCTATATCGGATAGGGCTTAAACTCTTCTTTTGATTTAGACTTCTGTGGACAGTGAACCCAATACTATCTCAGACTCCTGAGCTGGTGTGGATAACTTCACTCACCTCAACTCTGAAGTGATTCCATAACCTACAGACTCACTTTCAAGGACTATGCATCTCATGTTCTCAACAGTTTTATTTGCACAATTTATCTTTTGTACGTCAGGCTTAGTTAATGTATAGTTTTCAATAAATTATATTGTATTTTTTTCATTTTCCTGTAAAAGCCTGCAAGAAGATGAATCTCAAGGTAATACATGGTAACACATCGTACTTTGATAATAACTTACTTTTGACTTTCACTTTGACAAGTAGCTTCCCAAACCACTGGAATTCCCATCATTAGCAGTTGCAGACAGTGAGCAAACTGAGTTCAGCTTTAAACTTCATCTAGCTTCAATTAGTGTCAGTAACTGACAAAAGTATGCCCCATGGATATCCAACCAAGCAATTAGCAGCGCAGTTGTCACAGAGTGGATGTGATGGTATTGATTCTGAGAGAGGTGCACAGATATGATGCATGACTTAGGCATTTCGAACTCACATGGGTTAACCACACATTGAAATACTAGCCCTTTTCCTAGTGTCATTCAAACTCTGACCAATCTTTTCATGGTTTTCAATGATCTTAGACACAGATGCTGTTTTGGCTTCTATCTTCTTCTATCATTCTGAGCTTAGTGTCTCCCCCATACCTATGTTGGGTTCACATGTCTTCTCGATTGATGATTGTATCAATGTCAGGATCAGTTTGCTTCAAGGTTTTGTCCCCTCTCGACAACTCCTTGAAATAAAAGTTGGTTTACTGACTTCAAATACATGAAGATATTTCAAAATTCTGCTCTATCACTTCTGCAAAAAAAAAATCCATGTTTTCTTCATATTAACACCATAACCTGAATACTAAGTAGTCTTGCTTCCTGCTTTCAGTGGTGTCTTAAATCAAGTCCAATTTCTTTGATGTTTGTTCCCCAAAGTTCATTGTAATTCACAAAGATCTTTTCCCACTTCTGATGGAAATTATTTAAGTAACAAAACATTAGCTCTGCTTCTCTCTCCATGAAAACTACCTGATTTTCCTGAATATTTCAAGCTGTTTTTATTTCTGTGAAAGAAGGAATTAATAATTGTGATTGCTTCATGTTCCATGGATTACTAACTAAAATATCTGGATTAGTTTAGCCAGCGTAACAACTTGCCCCATCATTGAAATATTCCCACAGTCTATAGATCCATTTTCAAGGACTCTTCATCTCATGCTTTTCATATTTGTTTATTATCCTTGGTGTTAAAATGGTTCTTGTGATGCGTCTAGTGCGGTAGCATAAAGGTAGTGCTTGTCGCTCTCACTTTCAGCTTCCACCACTGGCTAGTAGTCTTGCGAAAAGGAGAGCTGAATGTGTAAGCCTGTCCTTGCCAGTACATAGCCTCTCCAACAGCAAGCCTCATGTCGTGTCTCCTTGCTGGCAACACACAGAAACTGAACTCCTTTCAGACTTGGGCTTAACTATAGAGGATGGAGTGGAGGTCTGGCCCCTGCACATATAGCACACAGGTCCATCAGTGTGTGGACATGGCTTGGTGCTCGTGAACCAGATCCCCAACTATGGGTAAATAGGCTTATTACCTTGTGGGCAGCCTCGGGAGAGGCAAATGCTACGGGACTAATCCCAGACAGAAAATCTGGAGTGGAGCTCCTAAGTTGGCTGGATCTCATTAAACTTCCTTCCACCAGCCCCTGCAGCCAAGCTGGTGCCAAAAGTATTGCTTCATAAACTTTCCTTTGAACTACACTGGTGAGGCCGAGAGAGGGATTTTTCTGAATGGGCATTTCAGGTTTTCCATACCTTCCACACAGGCTTGTGATGATGATCATCATTACCCATTGTTCTTTGAGACAGACAGATGCCAGCCAACCAATTACTGTTGTTATTTCTTTCTTTTTCTGCTTGCACAGTTTGTTGGCTTTGCACACTGGTTGAACACCCAGCTGGTCTGGTCTTTCATTGATTCTGTTATGGTTATTATTCTATGGATTTATTGAGTATGCTCGCAAGAAAATGAATGAAGTTGTGACATATATGTCCTTTGAAAATGAATTTTACTTTGAACTTCGCTAAAATCTGAAAGAGTCAGAGTTGTCAGGGGATTATAGTCTCCTGTTTGCTTTTTTCTGACCTACTTTTGCAGTTTCTCCTTTGTAATGCTAGCAAAATTATGTTATAGAGATAGGCCAGGGAAAAATTGTACTTTATTTCTTAGTGCATAAGATGTTTCTCTCTTTCCGTTCTCTCAGAAAATCACTTGGGATCAAGCATGATTTGCTTTCACTTCAATTTTATGGGCTCTGTGATGGCCAGTGAGGTGAATCTGGGAACCACAGACTCTTTGGGAGATGGATAAGGTATTGTCTTACAACACACACAGAATGCTAGTGGAACACAGCAGGCCAGGCAACATCTATAAGGAGAAGCACTGTCGAAGTTTCTGGCAGAGACCCTTCATCAGGTCTCGGCCCAAAACGTCGACAGTGCTTCTCCTTATAGATGCTGCCTGGCCTGCTGTGTTCCACCAGCATTTTGTGTGTGTTGTTTGAATTTCCAGCATCTGAAGGTATTGTCTTAAATTGGTTCGTGCCTTCTATCATTTCCTCAGAGCTTCTGTGTCCTCCTGTGACTTTGAGATTCTCAGTGCTCTGCTCCACTTTGAATGGATATGGGTCAGAGATTCCAAGAGTCAGTGGGGATACAATATCTCTTTAAAGCTTTGAGAATATCCTTGAACATTTTCCTTGCCCACTTGCTAATATCCTGTCATCACAGAACTCAGAACAAAATCCTCATTTTTGTAATCTACGTTTGTAAGGCACAGCTGATTTCCTGCCTGATTTAGGCCCTTTTAGATTTTTAGTTACATTGAATGGAACTAAATATTATAAGGAGAGTACAATGTGTAATACACGTTCGTCAGCGTGAGCAGTAGATAATTTCCCAATTTCAAGCTTGGCTACTTCCCATCATAAATGTAGATATAGAACTTTATGATCAAAGAAGGAGACAGGAAGTAATTATAGATGTCAGGTTTTAATATACTTTAGATAATCCCAGTAATTGGCAATTAATGCAAAAATAATCATAAACTTATTGCTGTGATTTTGTTCTTATGGATTGTCCAAATGAAGAGGCCAATCTATCTGTAGAGAAATTAATCTATGTTGTATCAGAAAATGGGAATATTATACTGAAACTTTGTGGGAACAATACATATCCAGTAACCTGTGCTTCAAGCTGTTTCACTTTAATAGCTGGACACACACCATTAATGCACTTATTGAGAAGTCTGGATATTTGCATGTTTAATGTTTTTAATCTATTTTGAACTTCAATAGTTATTTTCTTATAACATATGTTGTGTAGTATTTTCTACCTGACAATACCAAGTTGTTAGGAAATCCATTGTAGTCCACATTTAGGGGGCTGGAACATGAAAAAGGATGCAGTGCTTTCCCGGCATAATAAACTCTTCTTGGGCTTCCAGCCGGGTACAGGTCTCAATTTTAATTGATGTTTTGATGATATACTCTACCATCTTCATCAGAGATGATGCCTAGACAGGTCTAGTCCAGTGGTATATATACCCCTGTTTTCTGTCTCTCTGTTTCTGTCTGTTTTCTGTCTAATCCTCATCCAATTGGCTTTCCGCTGTCCCAACTTGTTTAGAATCAAATTCCTGTTCTTACTTAGAGAGAGACATTTGTCTTTGTTAAAATACTTTTTCTCTAGTTTTATTTTAATGGCTTCCTTCACCATGTGGTTCCAAAACCCACTGGCGTGTGGTTCAGTAGTTTTGTGCCATTGAACTCAATCCTATGACCATTGTGAATGCTACTGCCGATTTCACCTGTAACTCAAGTGGATACTCCTCCTGTTCTCCTTGATGCAGATTTCCACCACGCATCTTGGCTGGCCAATATAACGCTGATTATTCATAGAAAATCCTGTAAAACACCAGACGTTCCGAGTCCCAGGTCATGTTTGGCCAGGATAAGCTGCAATTTGAGCTTTGAGGGTCTGTGGGTGGTATTAATCTGGTATTTCTTCAGGATCCTGGGATCCCAGAAACTGCGGAAATATAGGGAAGTTAGGCATTCCTGGACATTCTAATACGGTGGAAACTGAACGGTAGCCTCGAGCAAGGTGATTATCGGAAACCCACTCATACCTCAATAATAATAGCCACCATCATGCCTCCCAATATAGAGTGGTTCTTTCTACTTTGATTAACAGTGCAAAAACTACTTTGGATCTGGAGAGTCTCCATAAAGAAGTAAGACAATTATGCACAATTTCCTACACAACAGCTACAAAATGAAGGAAGTCAATCAGGCCCTTAAAAGAGCTGGCAGAAAAACCAGGAAACCTAACAACGAGGAGGAACCTGTCACTACTGTCTGTCTTCCTTGTATTTCCATGTTTTCTGGAAGGATCACCAGGATCCTGAAGAAATACTGGATTAATACCATGCACAATCTCTTAAGGAAGCTCAGTTCGCAACTTATGCAGGTCAAAAATGATCTGGGGCTCAGGACAGTTGGTGTTTACAGGATTCCCTGTGAATGCAGCATATATCAGACAGTGTATATCATCCCTGATGAAGATGGCAGAGTTTGTCATCGAAACATGGGTTAAAATTGATACCAGTACCAGGCTGGAAGCCTGAGGAGAGTTTATTCAGACTGGAACACATTTCCTAACAATGCTTTGGTCTACAAAATCTCCCTTGGTTTATTACCTGATGTTACAATTGAAAAGAACTCGTGGGATAATAAACAAGATTATTTTCAATTTATTGATCAGCTTTATTTACATTGATTGTTTTCTTCTGAAGCCCTAGATTCCTGCTATCTCTGTAAGTGCAATACAGCTGCTAAATCTTGTGACACAAATTCTACTCACAGAGAAAGGAGATGATCTGGAAGGTGGCCCAGCACCATTTTCTCAAGGGCAATTAGTGCTCGGCAGTATACTTACATTTCAGTGATGCCATTTTCCCAAAGCAAATGAGTAAATAAAAACAAACTGCTGAGGGAAATGTGGAAATGTATTCCCAAAGAGTTTCAGATATGTCACTCAATATGAATCAAGTCCTTTTGGGACAGGGCCCTTTTTGAAAAGAATATATAATTCTAGATACAGGGGTCATGATAAATAATGGTTTTGCATTGTGTCTGCTGTTAAATCTTCCAAACGACTCAATTATGTAATGGACTACCTCGTGCATAATTAAGTTAACTGATACAGGGTGGTTGTGGATTTATTCCAAATTCTTAATGAACTAGGACCCAATCTGACAGAGGAGCTTTATAACAGTACATTACTCGAGGACATTAATGCAAAATGAGACAGATGGGATAATCAAAGTTTTGGTAATGCCTGTGTCCTTGCTTATATGCTTTAACTTCATCAAAGAAGAAAAACAAATCAACTTTAACAACCTTTGGTTGTATTTGGTCATTTTGATTTTTTTCCCCTATCGCTTATATCAATTATTGCAAACTTTAATCATCCCCTCTGCATTCTATTTTTAGGACTTTTTACTGAACAATCAGAGAAGGGGGCTATTCAGCACATCAGAACATGCCACCTCACATGGGAACAACCTCATCAGTTCTATTACTTCTTTCATAAGCCATCATACACCCATTGACTCACTATTAATTTTTTTCTGACAACTTACACCAAAAGGTGTAAATATCTACAAAGTAGTAGCCACTTAATGTAAAGGCAGAAGCTTGGGATGTGGGAAACAACCAGACTACTTGGAGAAAGCCCTTGTGATGATTCAATGCCGGAGGCATTATAACAATGGAAGATACTAGACACTGAACTGGTGTTATAAAGTTCCTGAAGGTGTAACCTTTCCATAATTGTGGAAGTGCAAGGTAGCATGTGGTGTAATTCTGCCTAAATTACATTGATACAATCTGGAAGGGATAATAAAGGAGAGATAACTATGTGCAGTTTCATGCTTCCTTCTGTTGTAAGTCAAATTTAAAAGCAATTCAATTTTTTTTTCTAGAATGATTTAAAACATGGCAGGAGTTGGTTAGATAGGGTTTTTACTTGAGATAAAAGATAACTCAAAATGAGAATGAAAATTAATATGTTTGTGGATGTGCAGACCATTTTTTTGCTGTGTTTATTAGAAGCTTTGTGCTATCCATTCAATGTGTTTCAAAATCTATAGACAGACAGACATACTTTATTGATCCCGAGGGAAATTGGGCTTCGTTACAGCCGCACCAACCAAGAATGGAGTAGAAATATAGCAAAATAAAACCATAAATAATTAAATAATAATAAGTTAATTATGCCAAGTGGAAATAAGTCCAGGACCAGCCTATTGGCTCAGGGTGTCTGACACTCCAAGGGAGGAGTTGTAAAGTTTGATAGCCACAGGCAGGAATGACTTCCTATGCCGCTCAGTGTTACATCTCAGTGGAATGAGTCTCTGGCTGAATGATAGTGGAATCTTATCAGTACCACCTATAGAACTACATTAATTATTTTGACTGAAGATCACATGGTTATGTCTTTAACCTGCTGCCTTTACCTATATGCTTTGAACTGTATCAGAAACTGTTCAGGAATAAATCAAGAGTACAATTTCAGTCTAGTATTTCCTTCAATAAAAGTATCAAATATTTTGAGTCATTTTCAACACATGGAAAATCAACACCAAAACAAAAAGTACAATTTAATTAACCTTCAAGCTGACAATGGGAAAATAAGCCAGTCAGGCCTTTTTTTCCTTTGTGGATGTGCTGAATAGGCGAAGTGACTCAGAAAGACATAAAAGTTACAATCTGCACTTCCAAAAGGATATGCTAAGTTACACTCTGCTGCACTTTAATAGCTGAGAGACATTTTGCCGATTAACTCCCACAATGTTCCTATTGTTATAAAAAGCAATGTCTGTGAAAAATGTTCCCAGTATAAAGAAGAAAAGGGGAAAAAACAGTTCAAGTTACCATCATTTTATTTTAAACTGTTTGTACCTACTATATCCCGGTCTTAATGGCAGAGACTGGAATTGTTACTGACGTTTTATATATTGTCAATGTATTTGCCATTGGTCATATTGATACTTTTCACGGTATCTTGCAGTGAGACCAAGTGATCTCTGTGGAGTTTTCTGAGTGCATTGCATACTGTTTTAAGATAATTCTAAGAACCAGACATTTATTCAGTTTGATAACCCATTTTCTCATCTGTAACCTGCTCAGTGACATTAGCACAAAATAATTATGTAATCTGAATTCCCTGCTCCTTTATAAAATGGGTCATGATGTTTGCTTTGCTTTAACAGTCATCTTCCCTTCTAGATTCAACCAACTAAGAAAGTCTTCCATACATCAGCATTCATGTAGGGCTATATCTTCAGAAGTAACCCACATTAATCTATAGCTCACCAAGAAATCTGTTGAGTTCACTCTTCTTAATAAGATCTGATCTGCTTTGCATGTTTTGTCTTAGAGACTCTTTCACCGTACATTCTGATATTTCAGCTTTTCAGTGTTTGAAACCATAATTGGGACAGGAGGATGTTTCCTCCCCCCCCCCCAATGAATTCTTGAAGTTGCCATTGTGGGAACTACAGACCTGGGTCTTAAATGGCCAACAAGAGTTATAGTTTGTGACCAATGTTAATAGCCTGTCTAACCAGAAGCTGTGGATACTTGAAATGCCAAATTTAATTTTCTCTCTCTTCTTTCATATTTCAACATTCTTCCTTTTACATTTTGATGGTCTATGTAACACTGAGGTATTTGGGCTTTACTTAGAACAATACAGCACAGTACAGGCCATTCAGCCCACAATGTTGTGCCCACCCTTAAACCCCGCCTCCCATATAAACCCCACCCCCCCGACCTTAAATTCCTCCATATACCTGTCTAGTAGTCTCTTAAATTTCACTAGTGTATCTGCCTGCACCACTGACTCAGGCAGTGCATTCCATGCACCAACCACTCTCTGAGTAAAAAACCTCCTCTAATATCCCCCTTGAACTTTCCTCCCTTTACCTTAAAGCCATGTCCTCTTGTACTGAGCAGTGGTGCCCTGGGGAAGAGGCACTGGCTGTCCACTCTATTTATTCCTCTTAATATCTTGTATACCTCTAACATGTCTCCTCTCATTCTCCTTCTCTCCAGAGAGTAAAGCCCTAGCTCCCCTAATCTCTGATCATAATGCATACTCTCTAAACCAGGCAGTATCCTGGTAAATCTCCTCTGTACCTTTTCCAATACTTCCACATCCTTCCTATAGCGAGGTGACCAGAACTGGACACAATACTCCAAGTGCGGCCTAACCTGAGTTTTATAGAGCTGAATCATTACCCTGTGACTCTTAAGCTCTATCCCTCAACTTATGAAAGCTAACATTCCATAAGCTTGCTTAACTACCTTATCTACCTGTGAGGCAACTTTCAGGGACCTGTGGACATGTACCCCCAGATCCCTCTGCTCCTCAACACTCCCAAATATCCTGCCATTTACTTTGTACTCAGTTTTGGAGTTTGTCCTTCCAAAGTATACCACCTCACACTTTGCTTGGCCATTGACCAAAATGTGCCTTATTGATGTCTCACCTTAGGAGAAACAAGCTTTCGTGTGTGAGTGGTGCAAAGACAGCCCAATTGTGGTTCACTACCAAAACTTTTCTTACAAAGGCTGGATAAGCCCCTTGCCGGTTGTCATAGTTGCTCCTTGCTCAGCAGTTAATACAGTCCTCTCAGGTGTGTTAGGAGTCTGGCAGAAACTTAGCACAGTAATGGAACAAAGTTCATAGATTTCATATCCCTGACATTGCCCTCAAACCTTTCTTGGATCAGTACATGTTTATTCAAGTTTGCTAGTTGTTTTCTCTTACATTCGATGCATATAACGGTGGTCTATGCACGCAATATGAGAACATTGTTCACTCATTCATTATGTGCCATGTTGTATGATGTGGGCAATTATGATCTTTCCATGACCATGATGATTCTTGGCAAATTTTTCTACAGTATTGGTTTGTCACAGCCTTCTTCTGGGCAGTGTTTTTACAAGATGGGAAACCCTAGCCATTTTCAGTACTCTTTAGAGCTTATCTGTGTGGCATCATTTGCATAACCTTGACGTGATATACACCAGTCACTCATATGACCATCCACCACCTACTCTCATGGCTTCACATGACCCTGATCAGGGGGCCTAAGTGTGTGCTACATATTGGCCAAGGGTGACTGCAGACTAATGGAGGGAAAGAGCACCTTACACCTCCTTTGGTAGAGACACATCTCCACCCCACCACCCAATGCGAGCATTGTACTCCTTAATGACAACCTATGAATCATTGAACCTATCTCCACATTGCTCGAGAAGTTTACTTCAATCTGGCTGAAGAGAGTTCACATCAAATATGTTCTTCCATCCACTTATAGTCAATCGATTTATAACAGCATTGGTTTGTTTTCAGTGGTTAGCTACTATGAGAAGCTGAACATAACAACCAATTAACAAAAGTCATTTAGTATATTTAAAGCAGAGGTTAATAGGTTCTTGATTAGTAAGGGTGTCAAAGGTTACAGGGAGAAGGGAGGATAATGGGGTTGAGAGGGATAATAGATCAGCCATGATGGATTGACAGAGCAGGTATAATTGGCTGAATGGCCTATTTCTGCTTCTATATCTTACGGTCCTAATTAAGAACTTCTGTGCTGAGCCAAAATATGCCTTCACATTCAGCATGTTTTTCTATTAATGCCACTTTGCTATGATTTTACTCCACAATCTGGATCAACACGTTGGTGTCGTATGGAGGCATGCATGCTTTTAGCACTCCAGCAGGCAATGCCTACTCAGGGCCACCCATGTTGGAACAGCTATGGATGAAATGCCAGACGAAAAGTGATCCAACGCCATTCCCCGGATGGATTGATATGTGTCTGCCGCTCCCCCGGCATGCCTTGCGAAACAACAGCTAAGATGTTTGATCCACATAGCTCTGTCTACAATTGAGCAAAGTCCAGAATCACACACTGAGATTGTGTTTCCTTTCATTGTGCAGTTGAAGCAGTTTGCTGCTGTTAAAAGGTCTACTAGTAATGAATAATCTCCTTAACATTGGGAGGAGATTCTCCCACTGGTCTTTTTTTTTTGCATCAATACTTACACTTGTGACTCAGACTTGATCTATCAAATGGCATGCTATACAAGGCTATCTGTGATAGCAAAATATTTTCATTATGCTCTTGTAGTGCTTTATTCTGGACAACGACAGTCTCCCCCTCTAGTGATTTCAAAAATACTCTTTGCCATGAAGAAAACCTTTATCTGTTCTGCATAAAAACTGATTGCATGAAGATCGATTTTCCCCATTCAATCTGGACATCTTCTGAGCTGCCATCTTGCCCAATTCCTTCATCAGCAGTTTTAATGCTTTCTCATTACCACTATCAAGAAGGTAGAGGAGTATCAGATTTCTGAATGGGAAATGAACCCAAGAACACTACCTCAGTATTTTTTCCTCTCTTTTTGCGCTACTTTAAGATTTAATTGTTTTTATATATATTTATTGTAATTTATAGTTAATTTTATTATTATCTATTGCAGTGTCCTGCTGCCACGAAACAACAAATTTCACAACAAATGCCATTGATATTAAACCAGATTCTGATTCTGATTACATTTGGTGGTTCATATGCACCACCCTTTATTGCTTTTCTTCTTAAATTTGACCATTTGTGTCATTGTTTGCGATCTTCTTTGACTAATTTCTGACTCACCTCACTAACATGTAAGGTCATATAGTAAGCTTGATGGCTCTTAAGTTCAGGCAGCTTCAATTCTCTTCTCTTTCACCTTACGTGTCTCCAGTATATTCCCTGTAGCGCTCCTAGTCTAACATGTACTTGGATTGCTTGAGGTTATTTTCAGACTGTGCACATAAACAAAATATACACATGATCAAATACATCATGAAGAGATGACAAACTTATGCGTAGATAGTACAGAGTGTAAATTAGATAGCACCTTCTAGTGATTGCAAATACATTTTAAAACTTACAAATCAATGTTTCTGTCTGCTGCCCTACTCTTCTAGATGCTAGACTACATAGTATCTTATCAAAAGAGATTTGTCACTGCACGTTTAAAATTTATCATAAATTTCATCAGGAAGAGTCTGGCCACATCCATATCAGGCCATGCAAATATTGAGAACAAGGTTAGGACTTAATCACTGTGGACCAGTAATTTAACTTTTGAGAGCATAGAGTCCCATTCCTTCCAAGTTTACTGAAAAAAAGAGATCCAATCAAAAAAAAATTGCTTTCAGTTTGTCTTTTCCTTGATCCCATCTTTCTTTCAAACTTTTGAGTTTGTTTCTGCCTGTGGTTACGGTTGAATTAATTATTCTTATTTACACTTTCTGAACACTTACTTCACATTTAACCAATAGTTTTAAAATCCTGTTCATTATGAAGTTGCTTCCTATAACTCTCTCAGATTCCTAATGCTGCATACTGTAGTCCTATATGGTTTCATCACTGGTGCCAATGTAAAAGCCTTAAGAAAGATAGTGCATCAGTGCAAGTTTAATTGCTGATTTTGTCCTTTTAATTTTGGTTGCAAAGTCTGGGCTAACAGGCAATAAGTATAGCATCTCTGATGTCCCCAGTATAGTATTTTCTTCCAAAGTAAGTGTGATAGAATTGTGAATTTGTCACTAATGGTTTTCACAGGTGAGTTTGGATTTGGAAGTGAAAGCCATCTGCTCTTGGGGCATTCTGATTTCTGTGTTGGGGTACGGCCTTCTGGACTCGTGAAGGTCACAGGCTCACTGGGCTGAAGGGCCTGTTACTGTGAGGTATGTCTAAATAAAAAGTAAAGTTAATAAGAAATAATAGCAGTTAATTTTTAAGGAAGTCTTATATTGATACCATGGCAAGGGAAGCTTGAAAAAAGGAGTATTCCTCTGTATCCTGTAGCCTACTATGTGTGGAACTGTGGGCGAATCACAGGCTCTTTCAGATAAGTATGTTTCGATACTGTACTAGTCTATCTAGATGTTAATCTGCTGAATACTCTACTGTTTTTTCATTACACTTGTTCAGATCATGAATCAATTTACTTACATGAGATTGAGTTGATGCAGAAAGAATGAGATTTTGTTGCCCTTAATATTTGAAAATATTTCCTGTTATTTATAATAAAGTTATAGAGATACAAATAAACGAGCAAATAAAAAAACATATTTACTAAATGCATTTAAAATATTGATAAGAGAGAAAGGCAAAAGTACATACATTTTCTTGATGAAAATTTAAATCAACTAATCCAATGTTTTATTGAATAAAACAATGAAATTCTAAATTCTGAATCCTAAAATAAGAATCCATAATGTTATTGAGACCAGATTCTCAAAACTGTGCTCTACATCTTTCAAAAAAAACTGAAAAATTCTTCTCATGACAATGAACATATACCTGACAGTAAAACCCACCCTTTCTCATGGTCAATTCATAACTCAAAGCATTTGGATTTCTGCCTACAACTATGACTAGTTTGATATCAATCTACTCAGAGACAAGCATGGACATTGCATACAGTAGCAGCATCACATATTCAAGAGTTCGCTGAAATTCATCTTGAAAATGTCCCAAGTGATTTGTAGGACCTACAGCCCCTCAAGCCTGTACCATCACTTAATGGAAGCATAGCTGACTTCGCTTCTTACACTCACATTTGTCTCAAGTCTTTTCATATCTTTCACACAATAAATTTATTAATTTCAGATTTAAAATAGCCAACCTAGCTCCAATAACTGTTCACCACTCTTTAAGCATGGAAGAATCCAGCAATTTCTCTACAGAAAGTGCCAGTTCCAATTTTTAGAAAATATTCCTAAATTGTTGACTTACTAACCATTGAATATGGTTTCTTTACCCACCCTACTTATTCAAAAACTGGAACCAAATTGCTTCACGATATACTGAATACTAAGTGACTGGTTTGTGGAATCATACAATCAATCATCATAATTTAATCTTTGGAGTCCAAATACTACTCTGGCAAATCTGAGCCATTGTCTCTCCAAGGCCAATGTATGATGCGTAAGGTACAATATTGAAAACTGTTCATTGTACTTTTGGCAGATTCTGTCCAGGGCTCTGAGATCTTCTAGATAAAATCTGGAAAACCGTTATATCTTGAGATTAGTTTCTAGCCAAATTCTATTTCATGATATATGTTATTTCACAAATTGGAGGAATTGGTCTCCTTAATGTAGGAGACCATTCAGTCCATTGGGTCTATGCCAGTTGTTAGTGCAAATGCCTCAATCTAGTTCCCCCAATTATTGATAAAATCATGACAAATATATGACCAAGCATATTTCATAATTTCCATCAGGATGTAGAGAGTGATATGGAGCAGATAATTTCATATTAATACTTATTTCCACTTAACAGCATCCAAAAGCAAGCAAAGGACACCCTCTACTTTCTTGAAAGTGGCAGTAAGCATTTCTGTAATTCACACATCCATGTTTTCTTGACTAAAGCACTTCAATATTAAATTATTAAATGTGAGTTAATTAAACATTCAATTTATCAAGCTTAAACCACAATTATTGTTAATAAAAATGTGAATTAAAAGGTAGTCTTGCAATGTTTTAGTAAGAATTTAGTGTTCTCTTGACATCAATAAATGCTACATTAAATCTACAATTAAGGAACTGATTAAAGCCATGCTTCAGAAGTTAGCCTACAGAAAGGAATTGGAAGAACTAATCTGATCAAGACTTGTGGGATGATGTGTGGGATTTGTCAAATAACGTGGAATGATCAAATTCTGCACTAAACGCATAAGTCAGACATTGATAATTTTTTCATGAAAATGAAAGCAATATTTTCTCTTTAGTCAGTTTCAGTAGTTCTTCGCTTACCAGAGTAAAGTGATTACATGACTATGTTCTATTTAGTTTGCTTCTGGAAGGACTGAGCTCTCCTTTCATTTCAATAAGTAGAAAAGAAAGTAAATTTTTCTCTAGTCTTTTCCAAACATTTAGTTTCATTTTGATTTTGTTACATAGTGCATACTAGATTTTTCAAATCAACAACATATTTTGGATATTGTCTCACAATACAATCAATAAAATCTTTTCAAACCTATGAGTTAGCATTAAAATATATCCCCTCATTTCTGGATACAGTAAATTAGCACAATTAAAGTTCAAAAATAAATTTATTATCAAAGTATATATATCACCGTTTACAAACCTGAGATTTATTTTCTTGCGGGCATACCCAATGTATCTATAAAAATATTACTATTTGCATTTATGGGTACAGTGGATTCCAGTTAATTGGGACACATTGGGACCAGTACATTTTGGCCCAATTAAGTGGATACCCTAATTAGCCAAAGTTTCATGGAAATAGTTAAAACTAATAATAAAGAGAAGCTACTGTTGAACTGAGTGAGACGTTATATATTTAAATGAAAGACAGAATAAACAAGAACATTAACAATACTACTACAGTACTATAAAGCTGTATTAGTTCCTAATCATTATCAACAGAGGAATTTATTCAGTGTATGCTGCCACGTTCTTTTGATTGACAGTAATGAACAAAATCAGAGCAGACACCTATGCAGATGATGGACTACCTTCATATAATTGCATCCTTCAAATCCTCATTTTCGTTGTAACATCTAAGATGATTGTTGATACCTTTAAATCCTTTACAGTTTCTAATTTCTTGAAGTGGTGAAATTGTTTCATTTTTACTACTGGCCATTTCTGGCACCTCCCAGCCCAAATGCTTGAAACTGCAGTGAGCAAAACAGTTCCTAATTGTCTTACTGTTTATTTCTCACTGGCTATCAGTGACAAAGATCACTGTCTTTTGAATACCAGCACATACACCTGTCATATTTGAATACTGTTCTTTTGCCTCTCTTTTGGCGAGATGTTTAGTTCTCCTTAGGTGGAGAGATGTTGCCCCACCCACTCATGCTCAATGGCTTAATGATATTATGTCCTGTTTAGACATTGAAAAAATTCATTATTCACTTCTCAATTTGGACATAAAGTTTCAAAAGATGCGGGGACCTTTTCTTGAATACTTCCATAACTGCCCTTTAGATTAAGTTTATTCTTTTTAATCCCTTACTTTTAGCTTTCTTTCTCTCTAAGTTTTATGGTTTCTTTTTGATGGAAATTACATTATAGTTTTGGTAGTAGGCATTATTATTCTTTTTAAAATTCTTATAAAAAATTTAAATTTACAGCTCTGTGGGGTTGAATGCTCCGACTAATTTTTTTTTACATATTGTAATGGTCGGCCTGGATTTTTATAGTGAGAGAGTGGGGAGGATACTAATTTTATCAAATTTTATTCTGGGTGCTGTTTCCTTATTGTTATGAATTATATAATTGATACACTTATTTTGCACTGTATTAGTCTTCACTTTGTTGTTGGGTTTTTTGTTTGCAGTTGGTTTGTCAAAGTGCATAAAAAATTTAATTAAAAAGTACTATTCCCTCTAGGCACATTGTAGTGTTTAATGGCACACAATTACATGTGACTGGCGCTAGTTAGAAACTTCGTCAACAATTTCCTGTAGCAATTAAGTGGCAGTTCCTTGGTTAGTTTTTGTTTAAGAGTTGTCACAAATAAGTGACTGCACTGATTAACAGACGGCCCAATGAAGAAGAATCCACTGTGATTGCACAGAATGGTGATCTACTTGGTTTTGCTTATCAACAGCCTTTCGTCACTGGGTCAATTTTGATATTATATTAATTACTACATAAATTGTCGATCTTAGGTGTCAGGTATGAAAGTTTCACATATGGAAAATGGTAAAAATGAGGTTCAATCTGTAATAAATGAGAACTAATTTAAACTAAAGACTGAGGAAACATTATTTCATGTTTGGTTCTTCAGACCTTGATTGCCTGGTTATTACCTTAAAAAGATTATTTTTTTTAATCAGAAAATGTCAATATAAAGACAACTTTCTCAAAGGAGCATCAATTGCCTCATAATTGACATTGTTGGCTCCAGAGAGAAAAGGACATGTAACAATGTACAATAGCTATCCTACACAGGCTAGCATCCACCAGTGTGCAAGAGTCAGCATGGCATTAATACCTGACTGCACCATGTAATTGTAGCATTTCTATGAAATCAATTGGAAGTTGAATCCTTAAAAAAGAATACTTTGTTGGTTAGCCCTACCTTAGTTTTGCCTCAGTATACAGCTCTGAAGGTCTTGCAGACACTGCAAGCATTAACTAACATTGTTAGAAAATTATGTTATTTGGCACCTATTAAACCATCTTTGGATTGTGAGCATTGACATACAATTACAAAACATTTTGAAATTATATTTCTGATTGCTGATTTTATTTCAATTAGAGTTAGGTTACATGTGGGATCCTCCATTACGGACTTGAAATTCTGAGTGAGCGAACAATAACTCAGCCAAATTCCCAGCTTGAATAGCAGTTGTAATTAATATTTATCTTAAACAATAATGGAAATATAAGGACTCTTTAACACTTAACGATGTTTGATGGCAGATTAGCTGCTTGATATTAAATGGATTTTTATTTCACCTGAACTATTTTTATATGAACAACATTTTCTGTTCAAATGATTTAGTGCTGCCAGTTTATAATTGACGTATACTACATTGCCACATCTAAACTTTAACCTGGTCTTGAAGCTTTTGGTCAAAAGTGATCCCCAAGATGTTGAGAGTTGGTGTGTGTGTCTGGGGGAAATAGTCCTTAGTGACGGTAATGTTTTGAATGTTGTAAGTGGTTAGACTTCCTCTTTTTGGGCAGGGGTCATTGCCTGACATTCATCAGACAATGTGCAAAGTTTCTGAGATGGGTGACATGTAGGCAGGAGTTGCTCCATTAGCTGAAGAATTTTGAATAGAGTTGAACAGTGAACATCCCCTATTTCCAACCGTAAGATGGATAATAAGTCTTTGAGGAAGCAGCAGAAGATGGTTGGGACACCACACTGTTCTGAAGAACTCCTGTAGGGATGCCTGAGGGCTGTTATGATTGATCACCAGCAACAACAACCCATTTGGCTTTTGTGATGGCAAACACAATTAAGCAGTTATGAGATTCAGGCTTGGCTGGCCCAGTAGGTGATGGTGCCACTAAGTATAGATATTGATGCTCCACACATTTTATTTCAGTGTCATAGAGTCCTAGAGAGGTACAGCACAAACCGGCCCTTTGGTCCATTTAGTCCTTGCCAAAACCATTCAAACCGCCTACTCCAATCAACTTGCTGTGGGGCCATAGCTCTCCAAACATCTACCATCCATGTACCTATCCAAACTTTACGTACACATTGAAATCAAGCTTGCACGAGTCACTTGTGCTAGCAGCTCATTCCACATTCACAGGACCCTCTGAGTAAAGTGGATTCCCCTCATGTTCCCTTTAAACTTTTCACTTTTCAACTTTAACCTATGACCTCTGGTTGTAGTCTCCCCCTAACCTCAGTGGAAAAAGCCTGCTTCCATTTACCCCTCTTAATTTTGTATACCTCTTAATTCTCTTTTCAATCTTCTATGTTCTAAAGAATATAGTTGTAACAAATTCAATCTTTCCTTATAACTCAGGTCCCCAAGACCTGGCAACATCCTTGTAAATTTTCTCCCTACACTTTCAATCTTATTGATATCTTTCCTGTAGGTAGGTGACCAAAACTGCACACAGTACTCCAAATTAGGTCTCTCCAACATCTTATACAACTTCAACGTCACATCCCATCTCCTGTACTTAATACATTGATTTATAAAGACCAATGTGCCAAAAGCTTTCTTTATGACCCTATCTACCTGTGACAACACTTTCAATGAATTATGGACCTGTATTGGCAGTTCCCTTTGTTCTACCACACTCCTCAGTGACCTATTGTTGACTGTGTAAGGCCTACCGTGGCTGTTCTTAGCGAATTGCAAATCCTCGGACTTGTCTCCATTAAATTCTATCTGCCACTTACAACCCATTTTTCCAGATGATGTGGATCCTTCTACAAGCCATGATAACCATCCTCGCTGTCCACTACACCCCCAGTCTTGGTGTCATCTGCAAATTTGCTGATCCAAGTAACCACATTATCATCTAGATCATTGATATAGATGACAAACAACACAGGACCCAGCCCTGTTCCCAACGGCACAACACTAGCGTCAAGCCCCCAGTCAGAAAGGCAACCATCTACTACCACTCTCTGGCTACTCTAACAAAGCCAATGTCTAATCCAATTTACTACCTCATCTTGAATGCTGAGCGACTGAACCTTCTTGACTGACCTCCCATAAGGGACCTTGTCAAATGCCTTCCTGAAGTCCATGTAAACAACGTTCACTGCCTTGCCTTTATCAACTTTCCTGGTAACTTCCTCCAAGAATTCTATAAGATTGATTAGGCATGACCTGATTGATTAGACATCAGTTCATGTCTATTCAAATATTTATATATTCCAAAGAATTCCCTCAGAATTCCTTGCAGTAACTTTCTCACAACTGATGTCAGACTCACTGGTCTATAATTTCCTGATTTATGTTTAGTGCCTTTTTTAAACAGTGAAACAACATTGGCTATCCTCCAATCCTTTGGAACATCTCCTGTCGCTAAGGATGATTTAAATACCTCTTCTGGGGCCCTGGCGATTTCTGCACTTGCCTCCCATCAGGTCTGAGAGAACACCTTGTTAGGCCCTGGGCATTTGTCCACCCTGATTTGCCTCAGGAGAGCAAACACCTCCTCCTCTGTAATCTGTCCAGGGTCCATGAAGTTGATGCTGCTTTGCTTCACTTCTAGAATCTGTGTCTGTCCAAATACAGATGCAAAAAAATTATTTAAGCTCTCTCCCATCTGTTTTGTCTCCACACATGAATTATCATCTGGTCTTCCAGAGGACCAATTATATCCCTTGCAATCCCTTTTCTCTTAACCTATCTGTAGAATCCCTTAGGATTCTCCTTCATGTTGTCTGCTAGAGCAATTTCATGCCTTCTTTTAGCCCTCCTAATTTTTTTCTTTCCTCAATGTTCTCTTGCATCTTTTATACTCTATAAGCACCTCATTTCATCTTACCTGCCTATACCTGCTATGCATGTCCTTTTTTTTCCTCTTAACCAGGGTCTCAATATCTCTTGAAAAACCAAGGATCACTACACTTGCTATCTTTACTTTTTATTCTGACAGGCACGTACAAGCATTGTACTCTTAAAATTTCACTTTTGAAGGCCTTCCACTTACCAAGTACACCTTTGCCAGTTCACAGCCTGCCCCACTCCACTCTTATCAGGTGACCTCTGATACCATCAAAATTAGCCTTTCTCCAATTTAGAATCTCAACCCATGGATCAGATCTACTTTTTTACATTGTGGTCACTGGATGCAAAGAGTTCTCCTACACAAACCTCTGTCACCTCATTCCCCAATTGCAGTTTCAGTATCACACACTCTCTCATTGAGCTTCTACATAAGAATTAATGAACGAAACTTTTCTGAGCACATTTTACACACTCTTTCCCATCTAATCCTTTTACAGTATGGGATTCCCTGTCAGTATGTGGAAACATAAAACTACTTATTATAACAACCCTATGTTTCTTGCAACAGTCTGTGATCTCTTGACAAATTTGTTCTTCTAAATCCCTGGGACTGTAATATAGCTCCATTAACATTCGGCATGGACTAGAAAGGCCGAGTTGGCCTGTTTCCGTGCTGTAATTGTTATATATGTTATACATGGTCATACCTTTCAGTTGCACTCAGAATGCCTCACTAGATGAGTTCACCAGTTTGTCTTGATGGAGCACTGCCATGATATTTTCCCTGACTAGTAGCACAGCCTCCTTTAATTCCTCCCACTCTATCACGTCTCAAACAACGGAACCCTGGAATATTGAGTTCCCAGTCCTGTCCCTCCTACAACCAAGTCTCAAAAATGGTTACAATGCCATAATTCCAGGTGTTGATCCATGACCTGAGCTCATCCACCTTTCCTATGATACTTATTGCATTGAAATATACTCAGCTCAGGACTCGCGTCACACCATGCTCAACCTTTTGAATCCTGACTTTGTCTGAGGTCTTACAAACATCTGTCTCCACAACCTCTCCACTAGCTGTTCTGGCCCTCTGGTTCCCATCCCCCTGTAACTCTAGTTTAAACCCTACCGTGCAGCTTTAGCAAACCTTCCCATTAGGAAATTAGTCCCCATCCATTTCAGATGCAAAGTGTTTCTTCTGTACAAGTTCCATCTTCCCAGAAAGAGTGCCCAATGACCTAAATATCCCTGCCTCCTACACCAGCTCTTTAGCCATGTGTTAAACTGTATAATCTTCTTAGTTCTGGCCTCACTAGCACATGGCATGGGTAGCAGTTCTGAAATCACCACCCTGGAGGCCCTGCCCTTTAACTTAGCACCTAACCCCCATACCTCCCTATGCAGAACCTCGTCACTTGTCCTGCCCCTATCATTGGTACCCACATGGACCATGACTTCCAGCTGTTTGCCCTCCCATTTGAGAATGCTGAAGACTCAATCTGAGATGTCCAAGATCCTGGCACCCGTGAGGCAACATACCATCCAGGGATCTCGTTCTTGCCCACAGAACATCCTTTCTGTTCCCCTTACATATGAATCCCCTATCACCATAGTGTTCTGCTTCCCCCTTACCTTCTGAGGCACAGAGCCAGACTCGGTGATAGAGATGCAACAGCAGTGACTTTCCTCTGCTAGGTCATCTCCCACAACTGTATCCAAAGTGATATACTGGTTGTCAAGGGGGACGGCCACAGGGGTACTCTCAGTGGCTCCTTAACCCCTTTCCCTTTCCTGACGGTCACCCAGTTTCCTGTGTCCTGCACCTTGGGTATAACTATCTCTCTATATGTCCTATCTACCACTCCTTCAATATCCTGAAAGATCGGGAGTTCATCCAGTTCCAGCTCCAACTGTAGATTGTTAGAAATTGCATCTGAATACACTTCTTTCAGTTGTACTTAACAGATACACTGAAGGTCTCCCTGCCTTCTCACCTCCCATAAGAGGAGCATTCAGCTATCCTGCCTGGCATCTCTAAAGTCCTCACTGAGCAAATGTAAAGAAAGGCGGAGAAAAAAATTCTACCTAGAGCTTTCCTTTTTTTTGGCTTTATGGGTGCTTCTTTCAAATACTGGAGCACCATTTATTCATCAGCCGAGGGAGGACAATGAATGGTAATCAGTAGGGGATTTCCTTTTTGATGTTTGGCCAGATGCGCATGTCTTCATGGGGTCAATATTGAGGACTGTCAGTCCCTACTTCCAGTACACTAATGTATAACCCTTCTTGTGCGCCTGTCCTGCTGTGTGACAGGTGGTGCTTAGTGATTGCGGAGGAGTGGTCTGTTACTTTGCTGTCATTTAATGTCTCCCATTTAAATACCGTTCCCAAAGTATTTATGGGGTAGATTTTGCACAATTGATGGGATTAGGGGAGAACATTGCCATGCTCTGTTTAATGGCCAGAAACCTGCTCAGTTTTAAAGATTGTTCTGGGTGAGTAGTTTGTGGTGACCATTACTAATGACAAGATTTTCTTTTTTAAAAATGTTTCTTAATTGTCAAATTACAAACCAAATTTAAACTCATCAAGCAATGCACATCACAACATATTAAAGAGACCAACCAAATGAAGTTCACAGTCATTAAGAATTGGGAATCACTCATGAGGCTCCCTTGGAACCTAATTTTTTTTAGCCCATTTTACCAAATGAACTTTAAGGTATATGATGAACAATCAGTGGGTGAAGCATAGTTTTTCACTTGGCTTGCAATAATTGGATATGACCATGGTATTATCATTCTTTTCTGTAAAAGCCATCCCTTCACATTAATATACTCTCATCATATACTTTCAATCCTCTGCCTAAAAAAGATCTCCTGGAGAAAGGGCAACATCAATCAGATGTTTCTTTTCACCATGCAACATTCCTCACACTTCTCTGTCTTTCTTGGCAGTTCTTCCCTCGAAAATGACAATAACAGCTTTTCTTACAGCAAAACCAGCAGGGCATAAGAGCACTTAGGTAATAAACAACTTTGTTTCAGAGATCACATGCAGTCGGTGTCAGAATCAGAACAGCTACAGCATCGGCCCAATGATTTCACAACCTCATGATGCATTGTAGCGAAGCTCTAATTCTTAAGGAGAAATATTACTTACTGTCAAAATGTTGCTAGAGCATGATGATTTGCAATGCACGCTACTGAGTAAGGCATGACGGAATGTGCAGCAATACCAGCAGCTCCTACATCAGTATGGATTAGCTCCACACAATAAAGGGTATTATCTGCTCCAAATAAGGAGATTTGGAGCGTGAAGTTGTCCTGATGATTGATTGTAATAAAGTTCCATCAAATAAAATAAAAATGCTATATCGTGATATTTGTTTGTGAGATGTAAATTTCTGTTTGTAGAGTGGTTTTGATGACCAATTGCTATATCCCAGAGTTGCCTATAACGATACAGACCGGGTGCTTAGAGGCAGTTTCCATTCATCCACATGGTTACACATGGTAGTCCGCTAGAAACTTTTACCTTAGATGGGCTTGCCTCAGACTCCTTTCTGGAATCAACTGATTGTACAGTCTGGAAGAGTGTTTCCTGAGAGCCTGTGGTTGGGGTGACCTGGTGTCATTGTTAGGGATATATCAGTGCCCTGAACATATCACATCAGATCCCCATTGGGTAGGCAAGGAGAGCAGGTCAACTTATCATTGTTTCAACTTTCAGACCTGGAATTGACCTGGCTGATAGACATCGATCCACAGTCTGGTTCATTTTCTTCAGTCATCTTCTTGGAGCCAGCACCATGCATAATCTGAGAAGGACTTTGCATTGTACAAATCCATGGGATTTGGGGAAATGGCAATGGTGGAAGGGGTGGTGAGTCCTAATATGTTACATCTTTGTCCCTGTTGGATAGCGAACTGTTGAGGAGCGACATTCTGCTGATCATGCAACAGAGTTTGGCATCGATGTGCAGTATCTCCCCCCTCCCTGAGCCGCTTTGTGGAGAACATCTGGTTGTTGAAATACAGTAGCACTGTGTGCTTGTAGAACTACAAGAAGCTCATGGGAAGATCCTTTCACTCAACGAGAGTGGCGGATTGCTGATAAATGGGATGCCACTGTTCAACGAGAGTAACGGGCTGTGTGACAGAGATCAGAGCACCACCAGGAATAGGCTGTGACTGCATCAAAGCAGCAAAAGCACTCCACAGAATCTGTAGTCTGTGCCCCAGTGAATACCTCATGATGGAACTGCTCCAAATCCAAGAAATGTATGTTCATGGCCTTTAAAGAGATCCTGTCTCCTGGCATCAAGATGACAAACCCTTGCTATTTCCTTCATGTGGTCTGAAATGTACACCACTATCAGATGTGAGATAAAGGCAAACAAATAACAGCCCTCATTTGAATCCTCTGTGGCTGTATAGCAGGCTACATCTCCCCTCTGGCAACCCCAGACCAGATTGCACAAGGCTAATGGCAGCTGACAACTCACTCGCTCCCTGGTGGTACATATCCTTCTAATGTAATGTGCTCATCTGTCACGGTGCCAGTCTCTGGGTAGTGCCCAGAGCAATGATTATTACACCACCCCTTCCCTTCTCTGAGAGACCCCTCTTGCTCTATGATCTCCCCTTCTAAAGAGAGTAAAACAAGCAGCCTCTCCTGATGCCCTGCAAAGACAAGACACAAAATATTTGCACTTGTGAGCTCCAGCCAAAATACCTTTTATTGTGATGCAGCAGCACAGATGGCAATGTGGGTGTCTGCAATTGATCAAATCAAACAAGATTCAGTAATTACAATTGCTAGGGAGTGTACCGAGTAGCTCACACTCAACTTATGAAATGGTTTGCCCTGCTGTGGTACCCATGGTTCAGCTTTGCAGGTGTGAAAGCTCATTTCCTATATGGATGCCCTCCCTCCTATTCCTATTCCAGATATTTTAGCTGGAAGTAAATAGATGAAAGATACTAGGTTTATTTTTAATTACCCTGTCTTTGGAGGGTGTGTGTGTGTGTGTGTGTGTGTGTGTGTGTGTGTGTGTGTGTGTGTGTGTGTGTGTGTGTGTGTGTGTGTGTGTGTGTGTGTGTGTGTGTGTGTGTGTGTGCACCTCTTTCCCCCTCCCCCACAGTTCTTATTTCATCCAAGACAGCCGTCATGAGGACTGCTGCTATAGGGTTGCCATGGGGATTATGTTTCTAAAAAGGCCTGTCTGTGATCAATACACAAGTGTTGGCAGCTGTGTCAAAGTGAGTATGGCCCCATTGGCAACTGCAGGAAAGGTTTCAGTGATTCTTTCAAAGTGTTCGATTTTTTTTAGGGTGCCCTGATTTGGCATTAGAACTTAATGCACGGATGATTTAGTGTACCAATTTCTCATCTATATTTTCCCCACTAGACTCCATTCTGGTTTAGTGTGATAAAACATAATTGATGTTTTGGTTTTTCACTCAATGGCCTGTTGTTCACACATTTGCTTTAGAAAAACATAAGATGGATAATCTCAGTTACTCCACTTCTAACTTGATACTCACTTCTGGGATAACATGAGATGGCAAATACGAATTGTATGACCTGCCATTTTTGCAGAGTGAACAGAAGTCTCAAAGGTGCAGGACGTTGGCAGCGTGGCAGTACAGGCTGAGTCAAGGCAGAGTGGGGAATGACCCAATGTCTGGCCATTACTGCAGCGGATTTGGAGGAGACTTGATGCAGCAGAACCAAGGTGGAGGCTTGGGCCCAAGAATGAGGAAACACCCTAGGTTTGCCTGGCTTAAACACTGAGCCAGATTGAAAAGGCCAGGGCATTGAGGCCAGAGGCGAAGGACAGCCTGGTTCAGCTCGCTGACCCGCACTGTCTACTTGCCTCTGTGCTAAACATAGGCTGTGGCCTGCAACTTCGGGCTCCTGAATCAGTTGCTGTGAAAACTGGCTTTATGGCCGTGGACTCACTTTTGTGAACATCAGTTCTGAAGGTTACTTGCTTACTTTTATTGTTTGTATGATTTGTTTTTTCCCCTGCACATTGGTTGTTTGACCATCTTTTTTTAATGGGTTCCATTGGGTTTCTTTGTTTTGAGGCTGCCTGTAAGGAGACAAATCTCAAGGTTGTTTATAGTATACATAGTTTGATATATAAATGTTCTTTGAATTTTGAACTTTAAATTTGAAATGTTGATTTATATATATTTTTATATAAATCAATGGAGTTGAAGGTAACTAAGGCAGGTTAATCTAGTACACCTGGCTGATGTTATTTGGATGAAGAAAAACTAATTAACATTTCCTTAATCTACATGTCCAGCAAATTACATGATAAATTTATTTGGTTTTGAAGAGAACTAGTACCCCAGTATACATATAAGCAGATTTAAACGTAGAACATTCATTAATTTGATGCTCTATTTCCTCTTTGCTTATTCAGGCATTCATCATGCTTGTCAAATTCCAAGACAACGTAATATATACCTATTCTTCATGTAAGATGCAGTTAACAAATCCATGCAAAAAAAAGAATACTGGTCCATTCCTAAAATGCAGACTCTGATGGGGCAAGTCAAATTGAGTTAAGTAGCTAAACTTGCAAAAGTACATAGTAAATTAATTTATAATACATAATACTTCTACTTACTTTTTTTCTATCACAAATACCTTTGCCAAATATCTTTGTTGTATTCCCAAACTTTGTCTCATGGGATTGCTTGACAATGAACATCCTCAATCATTTACCTTTGACATTCAAAGGCATTACGATTACTGAATCTTTCACTGGCAACATACCAAGGATTATTACTGACCAATAACTTAACTGGATCAGTTACATAAATACTTTGGCTGCCAGATCAGGTCAGAGTCTGGATATCTTGCAGTGAATGACTTGTCTCCTGACTCCTCAAACTATTTCACCATCTATAACACACAGATCTGGAGTGTGACTGAATACTCTCTACTTGTTGGGATGAGTACAGCTCCAAAATCTCTCAAGAAGGTCAAAGTAATCTAAGACAATGCAGTCAACATGAATGCATCCCGTCTTCTAAACAAAACATTCATTTCCTCCACTACCTGGACCCAATGGCAGCAGTGTGGACATTCAAGAGAATACACTGAAGTTATTTGCCCAGGTGATTCTGACAACATCTTCAAAGCCTGCACCACTTACCACTGAAAAGGACAACAATACGGTGCAGGGGTTACATTACAACCTCCAGTTCCAACCCCCACCCTCCAGGCTGCATGCCATCCTGATTTGGAAATCTATCACTGGTTGCTCAGTGACACGCAGTCCTCCCTCCCCAGCAACACTGTGGGAGTACAATCATCAGAAGGACTGCAACTATTCAAGCCTGCTTCTCACCACCATCTTCAGGGCAATTAGGGACTTGTAATAAATATGGTTTTGTCAGTGCTGCAGAGATCTTAAAAGAATAACTATATAATTAAAATATTACCATACATGACCAACATAAACAGTTTTCATTAAAGAAGTCTGTCAAAAATCGTAAATTAAATAAATCATAAAATTATAAACACATTTTCTGATATAAAAAGCGTAAAGATGGAATAAGTATTTTATTTATTCAATATTTCTCAATCATGGAACCAACAGAGACAAAATATTATCTGAAAATGCTGGACAGATTCAGCAGGTAAACTTGCAGATAGAAAGGAAAAAAAACAGCATTTTTTTCTAACACACACACAATGGTGGAGGAACTCAGCAAATCAGGAAGGAAATAAACAGTCAATGTTTCATGCTGAGACCTTTCATCAGCACTGGAAAGGAAGGGGACAGAAGGGGGTGGTGGTGGTGTGTGAGTGTGAGTGTGAGTGTGAGTGTGAGTGTGAGTGTGAGTGTGAGTGTGAGTGTGAGTGTGAGTGTGAGTGTGAGTGTGAGTGTGAGTGTGAGTGTGTGTGTGAGTGTGTGTGTGTGTGAGTGTGTGTGTGTGTGAGTGTGTGTGTGTGTGAGTGTGTGTGTGTGTGTGTATGTGTGTGTGTATGTGTCTCGAGATTTCAAGCAGTTTCATGTCTATGAACACTCTTTTTTACTAAGAGTTAAGGATGACTTGCTGCTGCTGGATTTATAGACTGCCACAGGTGAGGCAAAGGTGGAAAAATGGGTAGCTTGTGAGGTGGTGCATGCCTTTGCTATTTATCCTGCAGTTCTGTGTACACGAGGTTCTCAATGCCAATCCAAAAACCCTTTCTTCACTTTATGGGCCAAGAATATTTCCAGAAGTTGATGGGAATGTTATATTATTTCAACAAAGTTTTAACAGTACATTTAAATCATTTAATGTCTACATGGTAATCTCTTGCCTTCATGGGGCCTGGAGTAAGGTGTCTACTTCAGAGGTTTGCTGTCCGGGACATGCAATGGACTGAGACTCTGAATTTAATTGTTGCCTCAGTGTTGGAAAAGTTAGCCAAGGAGAGGATGCTGCCATTGATTCACTTATATTGCCAATGGATTTCATGGATTCTGTGCAGATAACACTGGTGATAATGGCACAGTGGTACCACTGGGGAATGTATACCTAGCAGCTTCAATGGCCCATGTTTTATCCTGACATCTACTGCTCTCTGTGTGGAATTTACACGTTCTCCCTATGACCTCACACTCCCAAAGGAGTGTTGTTTGGTAGGTTGATTGACCATTGTAAATTACCCTGAATGTGTAGGTAAGTAGCAGAATCCGATGAGGATGAGAAGGATATGGGGAAAATAATGAAATGGCATTAGTGTGAGCGAGTGCTTGAGGACTGACATTGGCTCATTAAGTTGAAGGGAATGTTTCTGGATAGCATCTCTGACTCTGTGACTCTCCAGTGTTTTGATATTCCTGGCAGGCAACTTTTCAGAAACATATTGGATTACAGCAATCACCATTGTCAACAGGTACTATGAGCTTTGTACTAGTTTTGATGTCTCGATCTGCGAATGGATTTCTAGCAGTTGGGTAAAGGTTGGCACAGTGGAGACAATGGTGAGAATATCTTCATTGATGTTTGCCTGACATATTGGCCATTTACAAGTTTTCAATTTCACATACTCAGTATCTGAAGTACATATATCCTGCACAACGAGAAGATCCCATTAACATAAAAGAGTACATTTTGTATTGAAACCATTTGTATTTGTCCTTCAACAATTTAAGGACACACTCAAGACTTCACTCTAGGCCCTTGAGGTCGATCACACTTCTAGGGAGCATGCAGCCTTGAATTGCTGATAGTGGCTCGGCCTTCTGAATAACAGCCATCAAAGATGAAGAAAAACACAATGCTAAAGCAACTGGGAAACAACATCAACAGAAAGTATAAGTTACAGGCACCTTAACTACAGAACCTGCACACACATGCCCCACGTGTAGGAGGCACTTCCTTTGCCTAGATTGGACTCATCAGTCACAAATAACAAACGCACCGCCCAAGGATGTCAGTGGTCCTCAATGTACGCGTGCGCACGCACGCACACACACACGCACACACAAACGTTTTGTATTGAAGTGATTGAAGTCACAATACCTCTGGAGCTCCCTTAAGGTGGCTGATATTTTCAGGCTGTGGCCCAACACATAGAGCGTGGCCAAGATGTCAGCCCACTGAACCAGCTCGCCCAATGGACCACCCTTCGATACAATAGGACTGAAAACATCTCCTGCTTCCTCTGTCAGGAAACCCAGGTGGACCAAAATCTGTAAAGATAGAAATGTTACACAAATATGTAGTTTTGTAAAACCAAGTTAGGCTACATCTGGAGTAGTGCATTCAATTCTGGTTGCCATATTATAGGATAGATGTCTTCCAGTCAATAAACGCCGATATCTGGCCTTTACGTCTCAGAGTGAGTTATTGATGGTGCATCAAAGGGGTAAATTCAAAGGGCAAGTTTTGTTTTATACAGAGCGATGGGTGCCTGGAATCTGCTGCCTGGGATAATGGTCGCGGCAAACCTGATAGAGAA
Source organism: Hypanus sabinus (assembly GCF_030144855.1). Lineage (NCBI taxonomy): Eukaryota > Metazoa > Chordata > Chondrichthyes > Myliobatiformes > Dasyatidae > Hypanus > Hypanus sabinus. The sequence goes on from NC_082728.1 coordinate 30,687,709, forward strand.
TTTCAAGAGCTTCTTGGGTAGGTACGTGAATATGCTGCATATGGAAGGATATGGTCATTGTGTGGACATAAGGACAAGCATGTGATTACTAATTTCATGAGTTCCACACAGCACTGTGGGCCAAATGGCCCTTTCTTGTGCTGTACTTCTACACATTCTAATAAGAGTTGAACCATTTGAGGTAAAGTTTTACAGCAAGAGCTTGATTAATAACATGGATCAGCAATTGGATCTAATCTATGCATGAGATCTGAGAGCCACAGGTTTCGTGCAACAAGAAAGATCGTCTTGGAATCATTTAGTTTCACTGTCAGAATTCTGGCCTGAGTATCATCGTATCTGCAACCATAGTGAACAGAAATTTGATTCCACATGCTAATTAAAGTCCAAATTCAAATCATAATTAATTATGTTGCCTCTTTGCCTCATGATTATATTAATGTGTTGAGTGTTTTTGTTTACATGCTTCATCAGGAATTTTAAATAATCTCATTATTAGGCAAACAGCACCCAGTTTGATCAGCATGTCACTTTTGTCCATCCCACATGTAATGACCAATTAAAATCAATAAACTATTACAGTAATGTCCATTTATTCTTAAAATAATGTGCATTCTTATCTGATCTGTTGGTTAGCAAACCGGATATGGTAGTGACATGAATAATGATTCAATAACATCACAGCACAGCCAACCATGTCCAGTTCCAACAAAATTTCATCTTGGCTGTAATAAAGCATTTAATAAGGTATTGCAAAAGTTTGCAGTGCAAATTCAACACCATTTGTCACAGCACCACCTGTCTCTTTCAAATACATGGGCATACTCTCCCCCTCAGAATTCACTCCACTATTCTTATTGAATTAGCACTCCACTCCCATTCCCACCCCAACCCTTCCCTCACTCCTTTCCTCTGCTCTTTTCTCCACTCAGTTTTAAAAGCTGACACACTCAGACAGAATGTGCTGAAGATCAAATCACAACACCGCAGTGAATTATCTGTACAAGCATCAAAGACAAACGAGCTCTTCTGCCAGAGAGGGAGATTGGGAAAGGAAATTGTACATACACCGACAGGTAGTGGGTGGCTTCTGTCCGCAACAATTGCACCACACCTCACCTCCTACTCAAATATGACACATTTAATAGAATGAAAGGGATGGACAAGGGTGGACAGGGGTGGTGCTAGGCTTGTGGTGGAAAAATCCTTTTGGAAGAAAGAAAACAGGTTCAAAAAAGGCAAAAGGATAATTGGTGCTAAAGGAAGTAATCTGGAAGTTACTGTAAACTAAAAGACCAGCAGTGATAGGAGGACCTCCATTGTACATATATTTGAAGTCTTTGCAGAAAGGAAAGGCTGATGATTCACACTTGGAGATCAGATTAGAGCAAAATCTATTTTATCACCAAAAAAAGTTAATCTCTTTTAAATGTGCATGGCCATGTTTTTCATTGTGCCAGATCTGCAGTGATGTGAAGCCATTTAACAGTGGCCTCTATGAAGGACATCTACAAAATACCAATAATCTCTGTGGCATGAATTCTTCTTCACTGACGTTTATTTAATTCAAATATCAGTCAAAGTTATTTATGTCTGACAGCTCTTGAAGGGAAACATTATGGAATGAATGTGTGTAAACATTTCCATAATCTCACGTTTATAAGCATAAGTAAATAGATATGAATGTTTCATTGATTAGTGTTTGAGGATGCTGATGTGGGACTTGGCATGTACTCATTGACCCAGATCACGTGCAAGGCCATTGTGCACCTTTCTATACCACATCCAGAGTCTTGATTTGTGGTATTGGAAGCCACAGATCAATCTTCTCATTGTTTTCTGATTGAAAAGTAACAGCAGTTCACTACTGATCGACCAGGGACTTTAGTACATTGTCTGTAAACTATGGAGCCAATTTACTTGAGGTCATGGCATGAAACTGTTGGCCAAGTATCAATCAGCTTGAACATCAGATTGCAAAACAATCCACCTCCTCTTTAAAAGGTACAGAATGGCTTTTACTGATGTTTCTTCACAGCATTCTACCCCTTTCTGAGCCAATAAGCTATTTAACAAAAGCCTTCATGCTGGATGGAAGATGTAATCCTAATAACGAGCAGGCCCCATGAACTTATTCTGCACATGCCGGGTCACATGAGTATAATTACTCCTGTTTTGCAATCCTTACATCCTGTTATGACCATCCAGTTTACTGTATGCAATCCACTGTAATGCTTCTATAGGCCTTGTGTGATGAAGTTATCAGTTTACATTCCCAAGAAAGGTTAAGGGTGTTGTTTGCTAACCTCATTTATTTATTTATAAATGTGTCAAGTAATTTTTTTTTGGGAAACAAATGGTAATCGACATCACAATGTAATAGCACAGAAATTTAAACAGTCAACAGTTTTCTCCAATGAAATTAAAAATCAATCTTTTGTGGAGTAAAACATGATGGCAACAGCTTCAGTAATGTTTGATTTCAATCTTGAAATTCAGTGAAACATTTTCAAACACGAGTCACCTAATATGATTTCTGCAACAAGGCACATAGAACAATTTCTTTCCTTGAGCATCATTTCTTTTGGTGTGTTCGAGGGGTTTTAGACTACATTTCCCAGCAATAGTCATTGCACTCCTGAACAACTAGGTGTTTCAAACACAGCATCAGAGTGAGATCCCTGTTGGTTATTCATTTATTTGCTTCTTATCCATCTGGCCAAATGACCACACCCCTCCTTGTACTACTGAATCATTCTTGGTTCATTAATGACCAGACCTAACAACCTGATTTCTGATCCATGCATACCCAATTATCAATGAAGGTTCCAAATAATCCTCCCGTAACTTACCCAATCACAGCCTACAGTTCCAGTCATGATTCCTTCCACCAATCAATGGCCACCAATCATCCTTTCCAGCATTACTATATTCTCCTTCCAATTCTCAGTCCAAGTTATCTTTTCCAGCGATGGCTGCTGGCAATTCCAATCCCCTCAAATCTGGCCTTTGTCCTGAAAATGTTCAATACTTACTGAGTAATGCCAAAGACTCTAGCCCCAGGTACAACTGTGTTTTGGAGTAAAGGAGGATTGAATTTGGATACAGTAAAGTTTCTAGATTTGTGTCTAATATTGTCCATAACAGGAAGGAGCGCTGATCATTCAGAAAATCTTATATCACTTAAGATTAGTTTCTATCATATCTCCTCCCCAAAAAACCTACAATTACCACTAGATGTTTATATTTTTTACTCAAATATTACACCAGGTGTCAAAATGGTTGTTGTGACATATCTAGTTTGGCAGTGTAGTGGGCAGTGCTTGTCAGTCTCACTTTCAACTTCCGCTGCTGGCTAGCAGTCTTGCGAAAAGGGGGGCTGAACGTGTAAGTCTCTCCGCACCAGTACATAGCCTTTCCAACAGCAAGCCTCATATAGTGCCTCCTCGATGGCGACACATGGAAACTGAACTCCTTTTGGACTCAGTCTTAAATATAGAAGACAGGGAGAAGGTCTGGCTCCTGCATACATAGCATGCAGGCCTACTGGTGTGTGGACACACCCTGGTGCTCATGAACCAGATGCCCAGCTATGGGTAAATAGCTCCACTGTCTAGTGGGCACCCTTGAGAGAGAGATGTAGGCTATGGGAGTAAACTCAGACAATAAATCTGGAGCGGAGCTCCTAATGTGGCTGAATGTCATTGAACATCCTCCTGGCAGCTCCTGCAGCCAAGTTGGTGCCAAAAACTTTCCTTTCGTCTACACTGGTGAGGCCGAGTAGGGGATAATGATAATTCTGCTCCCATTTGAGATTGTTTAATGTCATTTCAAGCACGGAAGTGTAAAGGAGAATGAAATAATTGTTAGGGTCTTATTTCTGTCATTAGATTATCCTTTCTCATGGCATTATAATGTGACCAATATAAAAGACAATACACAATTCCTCAAGAACATTAAAATGCAATGAAAGAGAAGACACTGCTGGTGCTCAGGGACAATGAGTGGATGTCTTTTTTTGTGCTGAATCTATGCTCAGTGTGCTCTTCTCAAAGGAAAGTAATTTGTATTCCCTAGGCGATTTCATATAAAAAAATCATTTTGGATGTCTAGTCTTGTGCTTTATGTTACATGGTGTAAGATAATCTGAGAATATCGATGGGTTGAAAGGGTGTTCTTTGCTCTTCGCCTCTCAACTTTCACAAAGCCAATTGTTGTTTATTTGTCAAATCAAAAATAAGTCTGATACCCTATATAACAGATAATATTGTACAGACTGTATGGCATCCACATTAGTGTAAATAAAGGCCTAGCTTTTATGTACTTTGTTGTTTTGTACAGCATTTTCATCTGCTTCCTTTTTCAAAACACTTCATCACTTTTTTTTTGCCTCAGTTTTGAGCACTGACATTTGACACCTCCAAAAGTATTTGGTTTTCATCTTTGAGTCTACTGAATAAGAGCGAGCTAGCATTCTATCGGATAGTACAGGACCAGTACAAAATGATTCTATCACCAGTAAATTCATTTTTTCTCTGTACTGTTCGATGCACAAGCAGACATAACAGCGCATTGATTTCAGTGAAACCAAGTTGACGAGACGGAGTGCATCACGCTGCAGCTCAAATATACAGGTCTAGTAACTTCAGTGCACTCACAAGGGCATGTCTGGTAGTCAAAACAACAATGTTTCAATGACAGATTGTGTTGGAGGTCCATCATTGTAAACCCTCCTTGCATAATATAACTTCTCAGCCACAAAAATGAATCTCCTAAGGCTGAGAAAGAGTGGAGCAATGGTCACATTACCATTTGTAGCCATGGATGACAGTCAAGAAAATGGCCAGAGCATGAGAGAAAGAGTTGGTATTGATCATTTGGGCCAAAGGGCGCCTTCTGTCCTGTTTGACTCTATAACTGGCTGAGGTGTGTGAGCAGCAGGAGAACCATAAAACCAGAGTCAGAATCAGGTTTAAATAAATGGCATATGTGGTGAAATTTGTTAACATTTTGGCAGCATTACAATGCAATATATGATAATAGAGAGAAAAATATGTTAATTACAGTAAGTATACACATACCGTTAAATTAAATAAATTGTGGACCATAAGACACAGGACCAGAATTAAGCCATTCAGCCCATGGAGTCTGCTCCACCATTCGATCATGACTGATGTCTTTATGGTCTGAACCCCATTCTCAGCCTCCTCCTCTTAAACTTTGATTCCCTTATTAATCAAGTACCTATCAATGTCCGCTTCAAATATACCCAATGACTTGGGCTCCACTGCTGTCTGTGGCAATAAATTTCACAGATTCACCATCCTCTGGCTAAAGAAATTCCTCCTTATCTCTGTTCTTAAGGGATGTTCTTCTATTCTGAGGTTATGCCCTCTGGTCTTAGCTTGAGCCGCAATTGGAAACAGCTGCTCTATCTAGGCCTTTCAATTTTCAGTAGTTATAATGATATCCTCCCCTCATTCTTCTAAACACCAGCAAGTACAAGTCCAGTATCATCAAACACTCCTCATATATTAACCATTACATTTCCAGGATCATTCTTGTAAACCTCCTCTGGACCCTCTTCAATGCCAGCACATCCTTTCTTAGATATGGGGCCCAAAACTGCTTACAGTACTTCAAATGTTATCTGACTACGCCTTATAAAACCTCAGCATTACATCCTTACTTTTATATTCCAGTTTTCTTGAAATTAATGCTAATATTGCAGTCACCTTCCTTACTGCTGACTCAACCTAAAGTTAACCTTTCAGAAATCCTGCACCGACCCCCTAGACCTTTGCATTTTTGCAATTCATTCCCTGTTTAGAAAATGGTCAATGGTTTTATTCTTTTTACTGAAGTTCATGCCCATCTATTTTTCTATGCTGTATTCTATCATCCACTTCTTTGCCATTCTCCTAATTTGCAAACTCCCTTCCTCTTCAACACTCCACCTATCTTTGTATTATCTGTAAACTTGGCTACAAAACCATCAATTCTATCCGAGCTTGCAATCAGAGGAATCGGAATTTGCAGTCAGTTGAGTTCAGGGTTTTCACCTGTGACCTTGCAGGATCATTGACACTCATCCAATCAGAGGGCTGGAAAGATTGATTTATGGATTTGGTGGGGCAGTAGGGGGATATCATGCCATGGCCTATGTGGGTGTAGACTCTAGGCCAGTGGTTCCCAACCTTTTTTTGGCCATGCCCCACCTAAATACCTCTAAAATCCTGATGCCCCCTGTGGTGATATATAATTCTTATTATTCAGAAAGTGAACTCCTATTCACCTGGAGGAAGCCTAAAAGACCATTAACTTGGTTTAAACAAGCTTCCAAAGAACATGGCATTCATGAAAGAGAAAAATAAAAGAACCAAAGGACTGTTAAAGTTCTGAGGAAGAAATTACTAAGAAATTGTAAAAAAAAGAACATTAAGTGATATTAAAATAATAATAATAATAATAAATAAATAAAACAATGTTGATTCATTTCTTCAGCATACAAAGACAGATACACCGTTTAAAAGAGATGATGCAATGTACACACCTTCACACCACCAAGAACCGAAAGCTACTGCAAAAAGCAGCATTGGCGCGACCTCGTACGAGTTTCTTACGCGTTTGGACTTATTCATTCGTTCCTTCCTACATCAGTCAATTCATTAATTTAATTATGAAAGCCATTTGATGGTTGTAATGATGGTGATACACTATATATACATTACATACGCAATTACACATGTACATACACACAAGTATTTTTATGTATGCATACTGTATATACATATATGTACTAACTCGCACACACACTCATACTCACGCAGACTTACTAGAAAAAAATTCACTGTTAATAACTCATTCTCGAATTACCCTCCTTAAAAATCAAATTACCCCCCTGTTGGGAACCACTGCTCTAGGCCAAGGGTTCCCAACCTTTTTTATGCCATTGACTAATACTATTAAGCAAGGGGTCCATGGAGCCCAGGACGGGAACACCTGCTCCATGCCAAGAGAATTGTGCAGTCACAACTACAAGGAGAATTGGGGCCTGTACACTATAAGGCTGATTACAGGACTGAATGGGAATGGAGGGAGTGAATGGCAAATAATTAGGGTTGATATTAATAGATGGATGGAGCACCGTAGGATTACAGGTATGTATGGGGCTTTCAGGAGTAGGACTTGGTCTGTTTCTGTGTTGCGGTAATCTCATGTCCAGGATGGAATTCATAACAACTTGGTCTAATTTCTCCTGCATGACTCCAAGAGAATCATGGCAAGGAGGTTTTGTAATTTGATGTGCAACTGACACAGTTGATCATGTCAGATGTACAAACTGGCAGATCCTGGTGTGCACTCAAAGATCTGAAGTGAACTGACTTGGAAATGCCATTGATGTGCTTCATTCCAAAGTAAGGCAATTATATGAAACAAGAGCATGATGTTGCAGTACAGATCCAATTCTCATCAAGTTCTATCAAGCAGGGATGAACGTCTAGGCAGTCATTTCCAACAGATCTTTTCTATTGCCCTTTGTTCATTTTGAGGAACAGCAACTTTAACAAATTACTTTGATTGTCTTAACACTTGAAGACAGTTTACTCAACAGACCAAAAATTAAAACGGTGAACTCAGGATAGTACTAGGTGATCCAAGACTAGTGCTCAGGGCAGTACTGGGAATCCAAGACAAGTGAGTATCTGGTGGATATCATTCAGATAATTACAAATCACAAACCTCATTTGCATCTACTAAATATGACAATTCTAAATTATCCATAAGAATTCTCGTTTTGTGATCTATTTTTTGTAAATAGGGGTGACTGCTGTTAAAGGCTGTGGGGTTAGCCAGGTTGCAGCAATCAAAAAAATTTACAAAAAAAGTAAAAAGGAGCAAGTAGAACACAATGTCTTTGAAAAGGAAGTAGGAATAGGGACAGTAAATCAGTAAATGTGATGAAAACTCAACAGAATTAGGGAAACAGATGTGTCCAGAGAAAAAGAACTATTTGAGTTCCACAAACCACTGCATAAGCAGGCTATTTCAAATAGCCTTTCAATTCTCAAAATTTTGCTTTTATTTTTCAACTATCTGTCAAAGTTCTATTCTAATAGCTTGTCCTAGGGAGCAATGCAAATTGTTTTTGTGCTTGAGCAATACTAGGAATATATATTTTCCTCCTTCACAAGATGGTGGAAATATGGGGAATATGCTTGGAATCCATTAGCATTTTTAAGATGGCACTTGATCATTATCTGATGGTAGGTAGGATTGAGAATTATAGAAGTGTTCAACAATATTGATAAACTTAATTTATTAGGAGAAGGAAGCTTATAAAAACAAGGACAAAGGGGAAACTTACTTAAGATGCAGCAATTTTGATGCAATCTTCTCAATGGAATTTTTTTTACATCTCTAATCTCTCCATTGACAACATAATTAAAAACTTCTGTGAAAGAAGAATAAGCTTACCAGAAACATTACTAAATTTTTTGGCTAAAGAGGAATGGTGCACTTGATCAGGTTATGCCCAAATCATTGCCCATCATACTTTGATTTTATTATCCAGTCACCTTTTTCCGTTGCCTCTTTCTCATCTTAAGTTTCTGATTGAGGTTCTGAGCAGCCAAAATCCATTGTGTTGACAACCTCCTGATGCGCTTTTTCATAAATATTAGAGACTCCTTTCCACTACCCATGAGTTCGAGAAGTTGTGTAAAGTCCTTCCGATGAAATGCCTGCTGCTAAAAAAGAAACATATGATCAATGTGAAATCACTAAAAAATAGTACAAAACAGCTTACCTATAATTCCAATTAGGATTTGCTGAAGAAAGCCTTTCACAAATATAAACCTGTTCACTCAGGTAGCAAACCAATCTGTTTGACAGAATATGCTGGAAGAAGATATGATGTTATGACACATAACAGGATTTTGCCATTTCTTTGTACTTTTTTCACCTTCACCTAACAAGTTGTGACAGGAATTGTCATTATTTCCAAAAACATATTTAAGACGGCAGCTCTTAAGAGGATTAAGATATTAGTCCAATCACAGGTGAAGTACACCAAAGAAAGAAAATAATGCTGTCAAATCTCTGTAGAATGATACAAAGAATAAGGTGTTACAGCAATGAAAGTGGCTTGAAAGTAATGCTTTTACTGGATCAGGAGGGTTTAGGAAAAACTGTTCATTCTGACAGTTAACAAAGCAAAATAATAAAGGGAAATAAATAAATAAAACATTTGTTGAGATGGTTTTCCACATGATTCTGAAATGCTTGCTTAGATACACCTTTAAAATTACTAAAAAACTAGATGTTATTGATAAATTTATTAAACATTTGAATTTAAAAAACACTGTCTCTTGCAAGGTAATTAGGTATAAAGCATTTCAGAAAAATTCCCTAAATTACAATATGACATTTTCAGTTCTTGAAGTTACTTTCTTGAAATCAAATGTTATGTTAGAATTATTTTAATATGCACAATATATGGGGCAACACTCATTTCTTCCATATAAATCCAGATATGTAATTTGGTAGATCAATTGACTCCAGTTGAAAGCAGGTGTGTACAAGACAAAAGCAATCTTGCAACACTTTGAGATGTGGGGTAAACTGGCATTGGATTGGTGAGTAGTGATGCATGTGTTGGGGGCATGAGTGAGTGACATTTAAAGTGATTTTTAGTGTTATCTACAACTCTGGATCCAATTTTTATGGCAAGGTTCTTTTCAAATGCACCTTGGCACATGACTCACGAACATTATGAATGATGGGTACAATGAACAGTATTAATTTGCAGAACACTATAGAACACAAAAATTGATGAACTTTCATGTTTTTCCTGCCAGGAATGTACTTCCTGACCCTATCCACTTAAAAAATTATATCATATCCTTTCTCTCAGTATATTTGACTTAGTAAGTTAAATTTAAACCTACAAATAAAGGGATGCTATATTCCTGTCAATTTCCTTTCAACAGAGTAAACAAGTTAGAGCTCAGAGTTAGCGCAAATCAAATTAGCAACAATATTTCATTTATATCTTTCCTAAGATTATTCCCAAGCATATTGCTTGCTTTATCAACTTAGTCAAAGACCATTCTTATTTAAAGAAGGAATGGTAGCGATGTTGTGAAAATTCAGTCTGCTGTTAATGAGAAATGGTGGACATTATACTATAAATTGCTCTCTCGAGATGAAACCATCCGATTCAGATAAAGCTAATGATTATTATTTTGGTTAAGCCAACATCTTTGCTCATTTACTGGTTATAATTCTATAAAGAGAGCGAATCACGGGATACATTATTCAGAGGATCTTTATCCATAAGTGACACATGCATTAATTTTGTGCCCTTTTAATCATGATAATGGGACAGCAAATTAGCTCCAAAGTTTGCATCTTAAAGTTCATAAGGCCTACTTATATAAATGCTTTGAACTCTGCCTGCATTGTCTAGGTGCACCCCATGGGGAACTGTGACAGCATCCTCTTGAATGTTGCTTGGAAAATTAAATGACACAGACACTTAACAATAAAGAGATTTAAATTTTGAGCACATCAGCCAACTTCAAGGGTAGTATGGTAGTTTGAATTACTCAGACCATAAGCAAAAAAATTCAAGCAAAGGTAATACTGCAGAAGATATCGGAGAAGAGATTTGTTTGGCTGGCTCAGCCTTCCAGACTGATTTTCTTCATCAAGTACAGCTTCCTGCATTATTTCTTAATCCCATCAGCATTCAAGATACTAATGATCTCTGTATAAAATAGTCTCTTGAGCATCTATGCCTTCAGGCATGGACATCCTAACGATTCACCCTTTCTGTGAAATAAAACACAGTAAAAAGTTGAAACTTTTACTGGCGATAAACACTTTAATAAAAAGGTAATGGAACACATTTACATAGCTCCTGTGTCAGTCCTAATATTATAAGTACACATTCTTGGTGTCAGTTATAAAGCCATGGTTTCATCGCTCTCAATTCAAGGGAAATCATTCATTCATGGTGAATAGATATTGTGACCTGGAATTATAGATCTGCATTTTATTTCCCCTTGTATGCCTCCTTTCCATTGTGCCAGTGTGTTCTTACTTCATCAGTAAAGGAAGATGTTTTGCTGTTTGGTTTCATACCTTCACCCAGTGGAGCAAACCAGTTAGTCCCATTCCCCCTCCCCATAGTTCTGAAAAATATTATCTCCCACAGTTGCTTATCAGCACATTCTGCCTGGGTTACTGGAGCTGTGGAGCAGAATTAATAGCTGTGCCATCATACTACCCACAAATCGAAGGCAACAGCATTATGCATTTCAATAATATACTCATTCTAACTAAGAGGTTTTTTACTCAGAGAGTGGTTAGTGCGTGGAATGCACTGCCTGAGTCAGTGGTGGAGGCAGATACACTAGTAAAATTTAAGAGATTACTAGACAGGTATATGGAGGAATTTAAGGTGAGGGGGTGTTATATGGGAGGCAGGGTTTAAGGGTCTGCACAACAATGTGGGCCGAAGAGCCTGTACTGTGCTGTACTACTCCATGTTCTAAAAATTACACCTTTTATTGAAACAATAAACATTAAGATACAGTAAAAGATAATAAAAAGTGATAGAAGTATTGCCCTAAATATGATAAAAATGCAAGGATAAAGCCAGAAAATGGTAGCACTCAGCATGAAGTACAGCATCTATAGAGAGAAACGCAGAGATAATATTGCACTCATCATCAGACTCATTCTCCACCGATGCTTCCTGATGTGTAGAACATTTATAACTTTTCCGCTCTTTATTTCAGATTTACACCAAGTCTAGAATTACACTTTTGCATTATTGTGTCATGAAGACCCTTTCATTGCTCTGATTGTAAACATGTATAAGACAAAACAACCGCTCTTGCGACTGTATAGAAGGGTTTGATGTTCTTGCTTCTGCATGAAAGCTAGCTCCCATGTGAGCTACAGTAGCAAAACCTTCAGACACCTCAGCGCAAGCGCCACCAATCTTTATCAACATTGAGCAATGCTTGATTACCGTTCCTCCTATATTAGAACAAGAACTTGCAAGTTTATGAATACCTATAAAATATTCAGAAAGTAAACTGAATCTATCCAGTACCAATGATGCACATTATTGTGCTCATATAAACAGTACAAAGTCCTCCACATACACAAGCTATTTTTTTCAGTTAATTCTCTTTGTGATGATAATGAAACATTTAAATTGGCATGAATTAAAGAGGGAAAAGTGGTTTCCTCATGTGCTACCAGGTTCAAGCTTGATGGGCTTGCTTGAGTGGATCAAACCAATCTGAACAACTGCTCATGTGTGTTTCACTTATCTTTAGTTTAATGCAGGATTTTAGAAATGTGAGATGAATCCATTATGAACTCAATCCCAATACTGCAGCTCCATATAGGATTGACGCAATATTGAAACTGATGAATAATATTTGAAGCACAGCAAAGAAATGGGCATTTTATTTTTACAATTGTTACTTGTCACAGTTTCTAGATTGTGTTACGATTTCTGGTCCAGTCCTTCAAAAAACTACTGTGATATTTCATGTATCCCTATACTTCAAACTGATGAATTCAATTTTCAGCATCTTTCATTTGAGAATAAAAATAAGGTTTGCAAGGTAACAATATAAATTGCTAACACAGCACATTTATTGTATTGAAATAATACTTCATGCTTGTCACTTGTATGTTAAAATATTGCTACACCGCACAAAAACATCAAAAACAAACCCATCATTTATTGTCGCAATGCAGAAATCTAACATCAGTACTTATCAGAGGATTCATAAATGACAATGATATTAGATTATAAGAGAAATAATTGAATTTTATCAATTCAGATACATTTTAAGCTAAGATTCAAGAGTGAGTGAAAAATATCTCCAATGATTGTGTGACCTATTTTGTAGAGATATTTACATTTAATTATTATTTTTCTGTAAGACAGTAAGCATTAAAATTTAAAAGCAAATCTCCCAGCAATTTCAAAAAGAATGCACTCATCATTATTTGTGATACTCAGACAAGTCAAGTTTAGCTGTTTTGGTTCACTAAGACTGTTGAATAATTTATTTGGAAGGAATTATGAAATATTTTTCTTTGCAGGGAAAGTCATACTACATCCTTCCACACTCATATCGAGAAGTTGACTGGATTATTAAAATAACCCTTGAGGCTACAGAATAAATGTAAATAGATTTTAGGCAAAAAGAATTCAATTCAAGTGCTACAAATAATGAAAATGTATACCCAGAATACAAAGGTTCGAGAGAAAGGCCAACAATCTATAAATCAATATTAAGTACAACAATGAGCAATCTATTACATTTAAATTTTAGAACAGTCTTCAATTTTGTTACTCATTTTTCTTTGACATGTATTTACTCAAATTCATCATTTTTATGCCCCATTTCCAAGTAATCCAGAATCTGCACATAATTTATATTCTTAAAACTGAATGAATAATTGTTGAGTTATTATTAAAATATGAACAGCAGTTCCATAGGAGACCACTGCCTTTCCAATGTTAGTGCTGACATCCACTTCAATATCCTTGTACTGTCAAAGAGAAGTCGGAGAGCTGTGGAAGTCAGGCACCAACCCATCTGATCCAGCTTCTGCCACTGGACACAGCATCAATAGGTTCAAGGCGGCAACATCTATTATTGAATATCCCTATCATCAAGACCATGCCACCTTCTCATAGCTAGAGGAGGTACAGAAGTCTGAAGTCCCATAGCCACCATGTTCAAGAATAGCAACTTCTCTTCAATCATTCATTTCTTCAACCAAACTACACAACTTTAATTACCATCTCTATATTTAGCACTATGACTATTTTTTATGGTTCTAATAGAGTTGTTTTGTGTATAATTTTGTAGTTTATGTACATAGTTTGTTATTAATGCATGTTTTTCTTGTGAATATTGTGTATATGATGCTATGTGTGTATAATACTGCTGCAAGAACGTTTTCATTGCTGCTGAACCAAAGAAAAGTTCACTGATGAAAGCATAATAAAAGAGAAAAATGTAATGAAGGAGAAAGCCCAGGAAAGGAAGGACAATCAATAAATGACTCTTCACTGTCATCTTTATCTCTGGAAAAGCCTCAGTGTCTTCCCTCCTGACATCACAGCTAAAATGCAGTGGGGCCTGAGAATATCATTGGAAACCAATTTGTTTACTTAATGAAGGATGAATGCCCTATTTCTTGCCACTCAGAATAGCAAAATGAACTGAGATGAAAAGATCCTTGAGCAACATTGGCAGCAGACAAGTCATTAACTGTGGTCCCATCCAGGATTGAAAAGGTCCACAGTTTTAGAAGAAAATAGCTAACATACTTCATTCTTTTTAAGAAAACAAGGTGGAACTTTTTGTTTTGCAAAATTGTGTTTTGAAAAGTCAGTTGACAGGTCTCAAAATAGTGCTTGCCTGAATTAGTCATGCTATGTTCTGTTTTACTTTTGTTAAATGCTGGTCTAAGCTTTCAAGGGGCTGCAATTCAACCAGTTTCATGGTACTGTTTGCTGATGGCATGACGGTGAACACCAACTCTGAATGAACAAATACTATTTCAAGTGATTGAATATCTTTAAAGAGTTAACAGTCAATGCGGATCAGAATCAGAATCAGACTTTAATTGCCAAGTACCTGTGCACATACAAGGAATTTACTTCTGGCAGATGTTGTCTCTCTGCTCACAACAATAATAATGATAAATATAAATGAAAATATAGATTATACATACAGGTAGTGCAATCCAAGTAATAGTTAGCCGACAGTTAACCGGCAGTTAACTGTTCAGCAAAGTGACCGCAGTAGGGAAAAACACTTCTCCAGTGCCTATTAGTCTTAGTCTGGAGGGATCTGAAGCGCCTACCAGACGGAAGCAGTTCAAACAGTCCGTGCGCAGGATGGAAGGAGCCCTTTATGATGTTCCCCGCCCTCTTCTTCAACCTGGAAGAGTACAGGTCCACAATAGAGGGCAGGGAGGCTCCAATGATGCGCTCGGCAGTCCTCACTGTGCGCTGTAGTCTGGTTCTATCCTGCTTGGTGGCGGCTCCAAACCACACAGTGATGGATTAGTAATAACTTTCCCTCCTTGCTGACAATCAACACAGGAGCACCTCAAGGATGTGTGCTTTGCCCACTGTCTACTCTGTCTTCATTCTAAAAGCCAGGAGGCATGGGATCCAGGCAAACTTGGCTTTCCCACAAAAAGCAAAGGATGGTAGTAGAGTGGATTCTGTATCAAAGGGCCTGTACTGTGTCTGTATTGTTTGTGCATTAAATATCTTACCTAAAATTCTGTTCTTTATGTTCATTCACCTCTAACAAGGGGGAAAATTTCCTGCAGTATTACCTTAATTATTTAATTTTCCAAAAAATTATGTAAACTCACTAACTCCTCTGCTCCAAGGAAAACAGATTAAACCTTTCCAGATTGTCCTTATAATTGAAACAGTTTTGCGTCCCTTAGAAAGGATGTGTTGAAACTGGAGAGGGTTCAAAAGAGGTTCATGAAAGTGATTCCAGGATTGAATGGCTTGTCATGTGAAGAGCATTTGATAGCTCTGGGCCTGTATTCACTAGAATTCAGAAGAATGAAGGGTGACCTCATTGAAACCTATCGAATGATGAAAGGCCTTGATAGAGTGGATGACCAGAGGACACAACTTCAGAATAGTGGGGTGTCCTTTTAGAGCGGAGATGAGGAGGAATTTCTTTAGCCAGAATGTGGTGAATTTGTGGAATTCTTTGCCACAGGCAGCTGTGGAGGACAAGTTTTTATTTATATTTAGGCAGAGGTCGATAGATTCTTGACTGGTCAGGATGTGAAGGGATTTGGGGAGAAGGCAGGAGATTGGGGCCGAGAGGAAAATTGGATTAGCCATTATGAAAAGACGGAGCAGACTCAAAGGGCCAAATGGCCAAATTCTGTTCCTATATCTTATGGTCTTATAGAAACCCTCCATTCCAAGCAATATCCTGGTGAATCTTCTCTACACCCTTCTCCAGTGTTATTATATCCTTCCTACATTGTGACCAGTGCTGAATCATTTGAGGTCTGATCAATATTTTATAAAGTTGAAGCATAAACCATCCCACCACCATCAACACCCACCATGTATTCATTGCAACAACTAATGAAGGCAGGAATTCCATATGTTTTCTTATCCACTTTATCAGCCTGCACTGCCACCTTCAAGGACCTTTGGATTTCCATACTCTGTTCCTCAGTACTCCCTAGGATCATTATCCTTCATGGTTAAACCCTAGTCTCACTGGTCCTCCAAAAGTGCATCTTCTCACATGCATCAGGATAATTTCACCATCACAATGATATCATTCTGTAGCTTAAGACCATACAGCTTATCATCGGCAACACCACAAATATTCATATCATCTGAAAAATTACTTATCATACCTCCTACAACAACATTCAAATTATAAGGTTCCAGTACAGACTTGTGTGAAACAGCATTTGTCACAGACATCCAATTGCAAAATTAACCCTCTATCATCAGTCTCGGTTTCCTGTTGCTAGACCAGTTTTGGTTGCTATTTGCCAATTTGCCCTGGATCCCATAGGCCCAAGACTTTTGAATTGCTTACCCATGTGGGAATTTGTCGAGGGCCTTATTGAAACCTATGTAAACCACATCTGTGACAAAGGCCTCATCAAAATACTTCATAAACAGAATCAGCTTTATCACTGACATGTCATAAAATTTGTTACATAAATAATTAGCTCAAGAAAGGACCATGGGTTCCTGGTCGGTTCAGAAATTTGATGGTGGTGGAGAAGAAGTTGTTCCTTAAAATGTTAAGTATGTGGCTTTAGGCACCTGTACCTCCTCTTCAATGGTATTAATGACAAGACAGCAGATGCCAAATGGTGAGGGTTCCGAAGGAAGAAACACATCTTCTTGAGGCACCACCTCTTGGAAATGTCCTTGATGATGGGGGGGGAGGGGTTGTGTCCATGACAGAGCTAGCTGAAAATACAACTCTCTGCAGTCTTGTTTGATCCTTCACATTGGAGACTCCATACAGGTTGTGAAGCGACCTGTCAGAACACACTCATCTGTACATCTGTAGAAAATTGCTAGAACCACTGATGACATACCAAACCTCTTCAAACTCTTAACAAAGTAAGCTATTGATATGCCTTACCTTAGAAAGATGAAAGAATTGAGGGTTTTGTGGAACTGGCACTGAAGTCGAAGCTGGAGTAGATCATCCATGATCACATTGTTTTTGGGAGGGGGAGGATATGTTTGTGGGGCCTGGTGGTATATTCCTGCTCCTATTTTCTTGTGTTCATGTGTGCGTTGTGTTTTTGTGCACAATTTTACAGGTAAAATTTCACCAAGGTACAGCGCACATTCAAATTGCATTGAAATAGTTCTCAGGTCACATGCAGAAGCTTTGAAACAATGTTTGAGCCTACAGCCTTCTGACTCTGATGCACACATGCTGCCGCTCTCAAATCTGACAGTTTAGTATCTTCTATGACTGTATATCAATACAGGGGTAATTTACCAAAATCCTCACTACTGAGCAACTAGGTTGTGATACTGTTGCACATCATAAAATGACTGTCATCCAGTTCAAGATGGTTAAGACCACTGATGGAAGCCTCCATCTTCAAAACTTTCCTACGTGTAGTTTGCAGTGCTGTAGCTATTGAAAACTTTTCACTGCAAAGCAAATAGCTAGTTCAAAAACCACAAAATCCATAAGGAAAATACCAGTACAGGTTCCCCACAATAAAAATATACAAAGGGGATCAGAGCAGTAAAGTGGAATTGTCTTTATTTTATTTGAATGTAGAATATGTTGGAGATAGAACATAGACAAATAAAAATAAAAAGAACATACCTCAGGATCCAAGCTAAGTCATAATTTCAGATTAAAATTAGACTTATAAGATCTTATTTAGGTCAGTAAAATTACAATAGACTGCTAAAGTGACCTCAAGGCTTTCTGTCACAAAGAGATCCCTATACAATCAATCCTTTTATGTCAAAATCAGTCGACTAAATAAATGATTAATAAATCATTTTTTTCCTTTTGCAGCACAGAGTTTACATCCCTGATGGCCTGCTCCAATTGAACGAAGTGGTTTCGTGCATTATGCTAGGAATCCTAGACAACAAGCTCAGTATGAGATACATTCATCGTTATTAGTACTCTAAGTAAATCTAGATGAAGTTACATACGCAGCTGAATTGATAAAAACATTGCCAATCATTGCAGAATCCTTTTGTATTTCAGTCTTAGCATAATTAGCTATCTTATAGCACACATTATTATGGAGAATATTTTTGTGTTCATATTATTTATCAATGAACACCAGTTTATTTTCTTCAACAACGGTTGAAGAATAATTTCACTCTCCCAGCTGGAGCTTCAGCCAATAGTAATGTTTACCATCTATTTGGTTACAGGCTCACTACATCTTTCAACTGAGTGAAATTAATGATGAAAAATAAAATTGCGGCATAGCATGCTCTCGAATTTAAAACAGTATGCATAATTAGAAGTACCTTATTCCAAGAAATAGGTTTTGCAGGGTGTGAAGAAGAGATTCTCAAAAATGATAGCAGGGATTGAGCAGGGATGTAGATAATAACAGTGAGCCATTAAAGAAAACACAGCAGCTTTCATTAGAATGTTAAGGTTAAGAGGAAATTCGATAATGTTCTCCCAAAGAAAAGTTCTTTTTCCCCAAATGTTCCCTCGGTTGATGAGTCAGTGACAGAATAACATAAATTTAAGATAATCCAAAAGTAAATAGGTTTGATTTTAGTTTACACAAAAGGTTATCTTTATGAAACATTGCAGCACAAGCTCTTCACTGAATGTCTCTCCAGTTCACCACTTCCTCCTTTTGAAATTCACATTGCCTTCACTCCCCAAGAGCATCTCTTTAAAATCTGAACCGTACTCAAAGTTCTCCTTGCCTTCACAACTCACTCACTTTACAATCTCTTCCAACCACACACTCTTCACATTACAGGCATATTTGAACCTGAGGTGAACTATCTATGGCATGATGGTACCAAAATCGGCTGAAGATATTCCACTGAAGATATATTTAAAAAAAAGACCAAGTTAAAATAAAAAGAAAATGCTGTAAATACTCAGCAGATCAGGAGGCATAT
Source organism: Hypanus sabinus (assembly GCF_030144855.1). Classification (NCBI taxonomy): domain Eukaryota; kingdom Metazoa; phylum Chordata; class Chondrichthyes; order Myliobatiformes; family Dasyatidae; genus Hypanus; species Hypanus sabinus. The sequence goes on from NC_082728.1 coordinate 30,706,916, forward strand.
ATGGAAGAAGAAATAAAGTTAACATTTCAAAGTCTCTTCATCAGTTCTGACCAATTTATACTCTATTATATTTTATCATTTATTTTTAAATTTGCAATTTATTCTCGTGGACCAATTTTTATTTGAGAAGTGAAGCAACCAAAGTTTAGAAATATTGTATGAACAGTGCAAATGGAAACTACAGTCCAATTTTCTTCTTTGTGACTGAATGGAAGATTAACAAGCATATTAATTACAACAATAAATTTAGTAACACAGCAAGTAGAGTTGTTGAATCACAACTGCAGTGATCTAGGTTCAATCCTGACCTCTTTCTGTGTGAAGTTTGCAAATTCTCACTGTGTTTCCCTCATGTGTTTCAGTTTGCTTCCACGTCACATAGCATGCCGGTTGGGACTAACAGATGCCTGATTCCTGGAGCTCTGAGCAGCGACTGATCAGGAGATCAGAAGTTTGAGAGGAGCCAATTTCACCCAGGCTTGCAAATGGAGTAAAAAAAGGCAGCAAGTCACAGCAGTGTTCTTGGAGCTCTGACCGGTGACCATTTGCGAGATGAGAAGCTTGAGAGGAGGGAACTTCACTCCTGTTCACTAATGGAGTAGAAAAAGGCAGCAATACACAGCAGCTTTTCTAAAGCTCTGACCAGCGACCAACTGGAAGAATCAGTCTTAAGAGGGGGGAACTTGACTCGAGCCAGCTGACTGAGTAGAAAAAGGCAGCAGCTCATGGCAGTTATTTTCATGGAATTTTGACCAATGACCAATCAGTTGTTGGGATTGATTAGTAGGAACAAATTAGAGAAAGGCAGGGGCATGTGCAGTGGCCATTGTTGGAGTGGATAGAGTGGTGATTTTAAGACTTTCATTCTTCGAGGCTTCAGCAAGGAAAGGCTTCAGTCACAGAAGGTCAAAAAGAAAAGCTGTAGGAAGAGGCTTTTTCCCCCTCCCTTCTTTACATTTGCACAGCTAGGACAGTGGAGATGCCTGGCAGGGTAGTGGAATGCTCCTCTTGTGGGATATGGGAAGGCAGGGAGACCTGCAAATACAACTGCGAGAAGTGCATCCAGTTGCACCTTCTAAGAATCCACGTTAAGGAGGTGGGGTTGGAACTGGATGAACTCCAGATCATCCCGGAACTGAAAGGGTGATAGATATGGAGAGGTGGTTACGACCAAGGTGCAGAAACTGGGAGGCAGTCAGGAAGGGGAAAGGGGTTAAGAAGCCAGTGTTGAGTACCCCTGCGACCAGCTCCTCAACAACACGTACATCACTTTGGATACTGTGAAAGGGGATGACCTAACAGAGGAAAGTCACAGTAGTCGGGCCTCTGGCACTGACTCTGGCTCTGTGACTCAGGAGGGAAGGGGGTGGGAGTGGGAGAAGAGGTGTGCTGTGGTAATAGGAGATTTGTTATTTAGGGGAACAGACAGGGGGTTTTGCAGGCAAGAATGAAATTCCAGAATGCTATGTTATTTTTGGGGTGACAGGGTCCAGGATAACTCAGATCGAGTCCTAGACATTCTCAAGTGGGAGGGTAGACAGCAGAAGGTTGTGGTCCATGTAGGCACCAATGATATTGGTAGGACAAGTGATGAGGTTCTGCTTAGGGAGTTCAGGGAATTAGGCGCTAAATTTAAGGGCAGGACCTCCAGGGTTGTGATCTCAGGATTGTTACCCATTCCAGGTACTAGTGAGGCCAGAACTAGGGAAGATTATACAGTTTAACATGTGGTTAAGGAGTTGGTGTAGAAGGAATGGTATAACTTCTTTAAATCATTGGGCTCTCTTACAGGGAAGGTGGGTCCTGAACAGAAGGGATGGTTTGCACCCGAACTGGAAGGGGACTAATATTGTTGGGGGAAGGTTTGTTAATGCTGCTCGGTGGGGTTTAAACTAGAGTTACAGGGGGATGGGAACCAGAGTGCCAGAACAGTTAGTGGAGAGGTTGTGGAGAGAGATATTGGTAAGACCTCAGACAAAGTCAGGAATCAAAAGGTTGAGCATGGTGCAACTCCTGCCCCGAGCTGTGTATATCATAGGAAAGGCCGATCAGCTCAGAGCATGGATCAACACCTGGAATTATGATATTGTAGGCATTAGTGAGTCTTGGTTGCCGGAGGGGCAGGAGCTACAGCTCAATATTCTGGGATTCTGTTGTTTTTGACATGACAGTGTGGGAGGGATTAAAGGAAGAGGGGTGGTGTTACTGGTCAGAGAAAATATCATGGCGTGCTCTATCAGGACAGACTGGAGAACTTTTCCAGTGGGTGAAGTTGAGAAATAAGAAAGGTATGATCTCATTATTGGGGCTATATTATAGGCTACCCAACAATTCAAGAGACTTAGAGATTTGGAGACTGTTGCAAGAAACATAAGGTTGCAATAGTGGATGATTTTAATTTTGTAGCACAAGGGAAAAATATACATGCAGGACAACAAATACCTTTTTGGGTCTTTAAATCCTTTATCTGTTTTAGTTGTTTTAATGAAGAAAGAGGTTATCAAAATAAAAACAACAAAATGAATTTAAAATAAGCACAGTTCCCGCTGTTACAATCTCAGCTTAATTTCGGTCCATACACTTGTTATGTATGCAGCATGAAAATAAATAAAACAGAATATACAAAACCAATACAGTAGTGGCAATTTTTGGCATACACATGCTTATCTTCCAAACACATATAGGCTAGACCCTGAAACGAGTTCTCCTCGCTCTCATGACTAGGCCGATAAGGAACTTTGCACAATCATGCTATCCAGCGCCAATACCTTACTTGCAAAAATCTTTCCTCATCTTACGACTAACACTTGACATCCTTCTAAGACATTTTAACTCTTCTTTCTGCTCCACATGTGCATGATGACGTCACTATTTTCTCTTAAAGGCACAGGCAGCTATTTTAGCATTACCAGGGTGAACACTTAAGAGTAAGTTAACAATTAAAAAAATGATATTCAACAATCACCTGGTTACATTAACTTTCAATGTTTTAACTGGGAATCCCATACTGTGAAAGGACTAGATGGGATAGAGTTTGTAAAATGTGTTCAGTAAAGTTTCCTTCATCAGCTCATTGAAATCCCAACAAGAGAGCGTGTGACACTGGATCTGCTATTAGAGAATGAGACAGGGCAGGTGACAAGTTTGTGTAGGGAAACACTTTGCATCTAGTGATCTAATGACAATGCCATTCATTTCAAAGTAAATATGCAAAAAGATAGGTTTGGTCTGCAGGTTGAGATTCTAAGTTGGAGTAAGGCCAATTTTGATGGTATCAGAAATGATCTGGCAAGGGTTTATTGGGCCAGGCTGTCTCCTGGCAAATGTGTACTTGGTAGGTGGGAGGTCTTCAGATGTGAAACTTTGAGTGGGCAAAGCTTATAAATGCCTGACAGAATAAAAGGTAAAGATCAAGTCTAGGGAACCATAGTCTTCATGAGATATTGAGGCCCTGGTGAAGTAAAAAAAAAGGTACCTATCAGGTATAGGGAGGTCGGAACAAATGAGGTGCTTACGAAGTATAAGAGATGAAAGTGAACACTTAACTAAGAAATCAGGAGCTAAAAGAAAGCATGAAGTTGCTCTAGCAGACAACATGAAGGAGATCCTAAGGGATTCGACTGATATGTTAAGAGCAAAAGTATTGCAAAGGACAAAAATTGGCCCTCTGGATGATCAGAATGGTAACGCATGTGTGGAGCCAAAGCAGATGGGGGAGATCGTAAATAAATTCTTTGCATCTGTATTTACTCAAGAGATGGACTCAGAGTCTATAAAGTGAGGCAAAGTGGTGTCAGATTCAGGGACCCTGTAGAGATTACAGAGGAGGAGGTGTTTGCTAACCTGAAGGAAATCCGGGTGGATAAATCACCAGGGTCAGACAAGATGATCCCTCGGACCCTATGGGTGGCAACTTCAGAAATTACCGGGCTCCTAGCAGAGATACTTAAATCATCCTTAGCAATAAGATTGGACGATAGCCAATATTATTCCGCTGTTTGAAAAATGGCTCTAAATATAAGCCATGAAATTATTGGCTGGTGAGTCTGACATCAGTTGTGGGTAAGTTATTGGAAGATACTCTAAGGGTTTGGATACAGAGTATAAGTATTTGGATAGACATGGGCTGGTTTAGGATGATCTGCATGGCCACATACATGGTAGATCATGTCTAACCATTCTTATAGAGTTTTTTGAGCAGGTTACCAGGAAACTGGATGAAGGCAAGGTAGTGGATGTTGTCTACATGGACTTTAGCAAGGCATTTCACAAGGTCCCACATGGGAAGTTGGTCAAGAAGGTTCAGTCGCTCGGCATGCAGGATGAGATAGTAAACTGGATTAGACATTGGCTCTGTGGGAGAAGCCAGAGAGTAGTAGTAGATGACTGGAGCCTGTAAACATTGATGTGCTGCAGAGTCAGTGCTGGGCCTTTGTTGTCAGACATCTATATCAATAATCTGGATGATAATGTGGTTTACTAGTTCAGCAAATTTGCAGATGACACCAAGATTGGGGGTGTAGTGTACAGAGGGGAAGGCTATCATGGCTCGCAGGGGGATCTGCATCAGTGGGACAAATGGGCTGAAAAATAGCAGATCGAATTTACTGCAGACAAGTGTGAGGTGTTGCACTTCAGTTGCACCAATCAGAGTGGATCTTACACAGTGAACAGTAGGGTACTGTGGAGTGTGGTGGAACAAAGGGATCTGGAAATACAGGTCCATAATTCATTGAAAGTTAGGTCACAGGTAGATTGGATTGTAAAGAAAGCTTTTGGCACATTGGCCTTCATAAATCAATGTGTTGAGTATAGAAGATGAGATGTTACGTTGATGTTATAAAAGACATACATAGGCCTAATTTGAAGTATTGTGTGCAGTTTTGTTTACCTACCTACAGGAAAGAGGTAAACAAGTTTGAAAGAGTACTGAGAAAATTTATAAGGATGCTGCCGGGACTTATGACCTGAGTTATAAGGAAAAATTTTGTAGGTTAGGACTGTATTCCTTAGGATGTAGAAGATTGAGAGGAGGTTTGATAGAGGTTTACAAAATTATGAGGGGTTAATGCAAGCAGGCTTTTTCCACTGAGGTTGGGTGGGATGACACCAAATGTCATGGTTTAAGGGTGAAATGTAAAAAGTTTAAGGTGAACATAAGGGGAAGCTTCTTCACTCAGAGGGCTGTGAGAGTGTGGAATGAGCTGCCAGCACAAGTGGAGCATACGAGCTTGATTTCAAAATTTATGAGAAATTTGGATAGGCACATGGATGGTCGGGGTAAGGGGGGGGGGGAACTAGGGTGCCAGTGCAGGTAGATGGGAGTAGGCAGTTTAAATGGCTTCAACATGGACTAGATGGGCCAAAGAGTCTGTTTCTGTGCTGTATTTTTCAATGACTCTATGCTCCTGGTTTAGTAGTAAAATTTAGGGGTGGAGGGAAGAAGTAATGCGAATGTTGGGAGAATACAGTGCATGGAACATTAGCAGGTGAATTGGATTGCTTTGTGAACTGTCATAGATTTGATGGGAAAAACCATTTTCTTCTATGTTACATGTAAACAAGGTGGCAGAAAGAAACCCGAGTAGAGTTAAGGGCAAGCATGGGCTGAGTAGGCTCAAGGGCAAGTTTCTATATCCTACACAACCCTAGGCAATTTTATGAATTCTCACAAAACTAGACTGAGTAACTTTTAGAAATTTCTTTCACGTTACTAAGCATACATAGATAAAGCCATAAAACTTTCCCTTGGTGACCTTTCTTTCAAAGCCAAGAAGGTTTTTTGTTCTCCTCTTGGAAGGCAATTTTAGGGAATTTAAAGGCTTTACATATTTTAATAAGCTGTCAGATATTCTTCTGGAATTTATCTGGAAGAACATAGTCTGCGTTGTTTGGTTTGTTGAGCCAGGCAGGTACATCAACAAGTTAATACCGAATCCTATTTGTGCAGACCCAGTTTAGGCAAGCTGCTTATCTTCATTTCTTTGTTCTGTTTAGAGCTTCCCTTTGAGCTGAAAACTTTACTGTGTGGAATAAGACTTTCTTGTGCACTTCATGAATAAACTGAGACACAGAATTAATTACTAATGAGACTGCAACTTCATAGGCTGGGTGCACAGAATATGAATTTGGATCAGAGGACTCTATGCAAGTAAGTTAAATGCTTGTAATATAATTTAATACTGCTATTGCCACAACAGACCATGGTTGTGTGATAAGAAAGCATCATGACATAATAGACCACAAAAGAAATGAGCAGGCCCACGCAAGCCTTTGTTAATGACACAGGCCTTACCCATATTAATACTGGGCAGTTAATAATAGAAAATAGAAATCAATTCAGCTTAATTAAATGGAATGGTTTAGAATGTCCCTCATGTATCATGGTTCTTAACAATCTCCAATCAAATACCAAAGAACATAGAACAGTACAGCACAGGAACAGGCCCCTTGATTTACAAGGCTGTACTGAAACAATTAAATTAGTAATCAAATGACCAACTAAACTAATCTATTCTGCCTACACTGTGTCCATATCCTTCCATTTCCCTCACGTTCTTGTGCCTATCTAAAAGTTTGTTAAAGTCCCTAATGTATCTGCATCTACCACCTCATTGGACAGTGTAGCAGAGGCTCCATTACTCATTGTATAAAAAATTTGCCCCTCACATCTCCTTTGAATTCACCACCTCTTGTCTTAAATGCACGCCCACTGGTATTAGACATTTCAACTCTGGGAAAGGACACTGTTTCTCATCCCTGTCTATGCCTCTCATAAACTTTAAAACTTCGATCAGGTCTTCCCTCAGCCTCCGCCACTCCAGAGAAAACAACCCACATTTGTCCAGCTTCTCGCTATAGTATGTGCCTGCTGATCCAGGCGACATCCTCGTAAACCTCTTCAGCACCCTCTCCAAAGCCTTGCCATCCTTCCTATAGTGGGACAACTGGAACTGTATGCAGTACTCCAGATGTGGCCTAACTAGAATTTAATAAATTTGCAGCATAACTTAATGATGTGAACTCATTGCTTTGACTAATAAAGGTAAGAATACCACATGCGTTCTTAACCACCCTATCAACCTTTCAGAGAGCTATGAACTTGGACCCCCAAGATCCCTCTGCTCATCAACACTGTTAAGGGTCTTGCCCTTAACAATGTGTTCTCTCTTTACATTTGACCTGCCAAGGTGCAACCCTTCACATTTGTCCCATTTAAACTCCATCTGCCATTTCTCCACTCATGCTTGCAACTGATCTCTATCTGGCTGGATTCTTTGTCAGTCTTCTGCACTATCCACAACACCATCAGTCTTGGTATCAACTGCAAATGTATCAACTCACCCACGTACACTTTCATCCAGATCATTTATATACATCACATATGGCAGGAGTTCCTGTAAAGATCCTTGCAGAACAGTAAAACAAGAAATGATGAGCTTGCTATGATGTCTGACCCAGCAATTTCAGTACAGTCCACCATAAGCCAGATGAAATGAGGGACTCAATTTCTTTCCCAATTTTCTGCTTCATTCCCACTTCGATTTCTGTGCTTCTGGCCTCACCCATTATTTTGATGCAGTTCACAGTTCAGGAAGAAGTACATCATTTTCTGACAAGGCACATGATGAGTTTCCAGATTCAATGCTGAGTTAAATAATTTCAAACTGTCACCTTTCCAGCTTTTCTGATCATGGTATCCAGCATTTTTTATCCAGATCCCTTGTGGTAATTTCAGATGACCAGTCTGCATTTTCACCTCTTCTGAGTTGTTGTCAAATTGCCATTTAACCTCTCCCCTCATCAACTCAGAAACCCACTTAACTTATTTGTTTGCCAACTTCAATAGATAGCATTTGGTCCCCTCAGCCACTTTATTTGCAGATTGAGAACAGCTGGCATCCAAGCACTGATTCCTGCAGAAACAACTTCTCACAACCCATTAACTTGCCAGTCACCTGTTCACTCCCACTCTTTGCATTTTGAGTGTTAAACAATTCTCAGACTGTGCTAGTTTGTCTTGTTGACTAACCTCCTGTGTGGGACTTTACTGAATGTCCTGTGAAAAAAATCTCAATATAGCACACCCATTTGTTCCAGTGGACTCTCCTACGACTCCAACATAATGGAAAAAAATTATTTCCATTTCATAAATCCATACTGACTCTCTGCAAAATTATAATTACCTTATTATTCTTTTCTTAGTACACTCTCATTGCATCTTTGTTATAGTTTGCAGCATTTTTCCTTACTGCTGACATGAGTGTAACAAGTTGCTAATCAGAGCCAATACACCAAACACTGCATGTTTTCTTTGGTCTGTCTAAGAGTGTTAGCTTTTTGGGCTTTTCTTTGGACCTCCAATTTAAGAAAAACAAAATTGCCCTCATCTCTTTGTGTAATTAACAAACTACTAATGAGATCTGAAAACATAAAGTAGGGAGCAATATCATTCTGGAGGGTGCAATTTGAGAGGGATGTCACAAATTCTGAAAGAAAATAATTTGAAATGTGAGTAATCATATTGCTCAAGTATGACAAAAATTACTTTGGCATTGAAGTTTTAGAAAACTGTTTAGAGAACTCCTCTTCCGACATATTGCTAGTGAGCTGAACTTCATCTGAAATGATTCGTTGGAGTTTATGTTATATACTCACAATTCAATATTTTCCATCATGCTATATATACTTACAGCCTGACTGATGGCATAGTGGTTAGGCATCACTTTACAGCGCCAGCTTTAAGATTAGTGTTCAATTCCCACCACTGCCTGTAAGGAGTTTATACATTCACTGCATCTCCCGGCACTGCAGTTTCCTCCCACTTTCCAAAAGACAAACAGTTAAGGCTGGTGAGTCATGGACAAGCTACGAGGGGAGAATGATAAGTTCGTGGCCTAAGGTAGAAGGAGTCGATTTTAGAAAACCTAGCACATTTATTTTTCAACACAGTCCCCTCCTACATTTACACACTTAGTCCAGCGGCCGTGGAGCATACGGATCCCTTCTTTGTAGAAGTCGGCATCTTGGACCTCCAGAAGTGGTCCACAGCAGGGGTGATTTATAAGTTTGTAGCCTAAGGTAGAAGGAGATGAGCTATACAGCTCTCGTTACATGCACACACAGGTCAACTCTTTGAGTGATTATGCAGAAAGTTTGAAGTTAATAACTCATCTCCTTCTACCTTAGGCCACAAACTTATCAATCACCTCTGCTGTGGACCACTTCTGGAGGTCCAAGAAGCCGAATTCTACAAAGAAGGGATCCGTATGCTCCACGGCCGCTGGACTAAATGTGTAAATGTAGGAAAAATAAATGTGCTAGGTTTTCTAAAGTAGAGTCCTTCTACCTTAGGACACAAACTTATCAATCACCCCTTGTATGTTGGTGCCAGAAACATGGTGACATTGTAGGCTGTCCAGCACAATCCTTTAACACAAACAACAAATTTCACTGTATGTTTTGATAAATAAAGTTAATTTATTAATCTCTACATATTATTGCAAGAATTAAAAGAAAGCTCTCTTTATTGCCTGCTCAATTCATTAAACATAAAAAGAGAAAAATACAATAATCTAATAGATTAAAAATAACCATTCAGGAGGAAAGCAGAATTAGTTATGTTTCTTCTACCATACTTTTGATCAATCAGAAATGATTGAAATCTGTGCTGAATTGGAAGCTCCATGGAATATGGTTTGAATTCTGACAATTAAAAAAAAGTTGTCAAAATTCAGATTCCAAATCTCATTCTCCTCCAGCTAGAAGAACAAAGACAGCAACAGCACTACCTGGAAGTTGTTGTTCAAACCATAGATCATCCTGACTTGGAAATATATTGTCATTCCTTCACCATCACTGAAAATCCCTGAAAATCCTGAAAGTCCCCCAAAAAAAACCAAATCCTGAAAATCGCTCCCTCACAGCATTACAGCATTTACTGTAGATATTGCCACACCTCAAGGACTGTAATGGTTCAAGAAGAGAGATCACCTCCATCTTCTCATGGGCGATTAGGATGGGTGATCAAATGCTGGCACAGTCTGCAAAGCCCACAGCCCTTGAATGAATAAAACAAAGCATTTGTCTATTATTCTGGTTACATGCTGATTTATATAAAGCAGTTGCAACTTGAACCCTTTGTAGTTCAAGGCAACAAATGGAAATTTTGTGAATACATTATTTTTAACACATCAATCCAAATAGGCTCCATCTAGAAATCTGAGTTAAGACTCTCTTTGTGCCTCTGACTCTGTGTTCTGAATGCGCAGTCTGAATTGCACGTTCCTTATTTTTTTCAGCCCAAAATAGCTGTGAGGGTAGGGGTTTGTACGAGACTTCAGTCACAACAGTGCTATCAATAATGCAACTTGTTAGAGTTAATGCTATAATTACCTTTTGTAGCACAGATTCCATCAGTGTTCTCTTTCCCGGGAATGCAGCTGAAATGTGTGTACATGATGGACAGGTGAAATCCCAGTACTGATTTCAATCCTACAATCATTGCCATTCATCTTCCTATCCCCTGATCAAGTAAAAATCCCTGTCAAAATATCACCACCAATTCCCGAAACTGATATGCAACAACTTTCTGCTTTCAAATGAAAATTAGATTAAGATATAAAATATCAGATTAGCAGTGACAGGCAATTTGTTTTATCATTTTTAACAGAGATACAGTACTATGCAAAAGTCTTAGGCACATATACATAGCTAGGATGCCTAAGACTTTTGCACAGTATTGTAGTAATTTTATGTATTGCACTGCACTGCTGCTGCAATAAGAACATATTTCATGACACATGTGAGTGGTGATAACCCTGATTCTGATATGGGTCTCTATTGTGGACTGACAGTGGGAAGGAGCCAGGGAGAGGGAAATCATGGTTGGGAAGGGAGCGAGAAGCAGCAGAGAGACAATTTGCAATGAACAATAAAGCAATTGTTTGGAATCAAATGACCTTGCCTGGAGTCTCAGGGCTGGGGGTGTCTGCATCTGTGCCACCCCCCACCCCCACACCTGTCCCATGATGCTCCACCCTTGCCAATCCCAACATCCTTTGCTCCCACCAGATATACAAACTCGCTCTCCACTCAATGTTGACAAATACAGTACCCTAGCTACACATATATATGCCCAAGACTTTTACACAGTACTGTGTATTCCTTTGGAAAGCAAAGACTATTCAAGAAAGTTGTTCTATCTGTGGCCAACACAGAAGTTAAGAATGGTGTGAAATTGAAAGTAAAGTCTTATAATGTTGCAAAGTTTAGTGAAAGGCCAAACAATTAGGAAAAAATTGGAAATGTGCCAAGGATAATAAAGAGGGAGAAAACAGATTAAGATTAAAACAAGTGGAAAATATAGAAACAGGTACTTATATCTAGTGCAGGTATATGGAAAGAAAATAAAACAAGTAGCTCTGGTAAATCTTGGACCTCTTGAGGATAAGACTATGGAATTCATAATAAATAAATGGCAGATTTTTTTTAACAAAATACCTTTATCTTTATAACAGAAGATTCTAAAAAAGCCTGAAGTATATAATCAGACAGCAAAACTAAGAGATGAACGTAAATCAACTGCTATGTCTCAGAAAATGAACTGAGCAAAGCAATGGGACAAGAGGCTGGTGACTTGCATCCTTATGTTTTCAAAGAAACTGCTGCAAATGTACTGGAAGTATTGGTTGTGATCTTACTAAGTTCCTTGAATTCTGGAAAAGCCACAGCAAACTGGAAAAGGACAACTCTCCTTTACACGAAAGGTGGGAGAGAGTAGGCAGAAAACTATAGACTAGCTGGGAAACTGTCATGAGGAGAAGACTGGAATCCATTGTTAAGGAGGCAGTAGCAGGACATTTAGAAAGTCCTAATCGAATCAATGCTGCAAGCAATTTGTAAACGGATACACGAAGTTTAAGTAAACTAGAAAACTCGGGCTGATAGTGTACAAAGTACAATGTAGTAAAATGTGAGAAAGATTAGAAATACAGCATTTCATTTAAAAAAGAAACTGCAGAGTGGTAGTACAGAAGAGCCCGGATATATTTGTACTTGAAGCACAGAGAGTTAGCATTCGATACAGCAAGTAATTAGGAAGGCAAATAGAATTTATGCCTCTGTCGCAAAAGGAATGGAGTGAAAAAAGTAAGGAAATCCCTCTACAAGTGTACAGAGTAATCCACATATGGAGTACTGTGTACAATTTTTAATTCCTAATTTAAGGAAGGACATACTTGCAGCAAGCAAGATATGATTTCCTGAGAAAATGGAGCTGTTTAATGAGGAAAGGTTGAGCAGATTGGTTATTTGGTGATTAGATTTTAGAAAATGAGTGGTGATTGTCAGATTTGACTGTTTAATTCTTAGATTAAAATGTTCAATTGATATTTTCTTTGCAGTTTAACAGTTAATTATCTGCTTGTACTTTAAATGTTTTTAACATGTATGTAATAGTTTAATACACCTCTAGTGGCTATACGAAGTATAATTCTGGAAAGTTTCTATGTTCTGCACTATTTGAATAAGTGCTTTCTCATTGATTAACTTGGTTCTTGATGCACCATCAATAACTCTCGGAGATGTGAGGTGAGAGGCAGGCTTTTATTAGCTGGAAGAAAGCACTGTCAGCAGCAAGAGACCATCACACAACATCCTGGAGACTAAGGGAGGAGCAGTGCCTCCAATCGCCTTTATACAGGGGTCTGTGGGAGAAGCCACAGGAGCAGTCAGCAGGGGCGTGTCCAGACAGGTATATGTAGTTCACCACAGTTCTGCAGCAATTTATTAAGTCATTTCTCATTGACTCTTATGTATAAACTTGGACCATAAGACCATAAGATATACTAAGATAATTAGGTCATTTGGCTGATTGGGTCTGCTTCACTATTTCATTCTGGCTGATCCATTTTCCCTCTCAGTCCCAATCTCCTACCTTCTCCCCATATCCCTTCCCGCCCTGCCTAATTAATCAACCTCTGCCTTAAATATACCCAATGACTTGATCTTCACAGCCACTTGTGGCAATGAATTCCACAGATTCACCACTCTCTGGATAAAGAAATTCCACCTCTTCTCTGTTCTAAAAGGACATCCTTCTATTCTGTGGCTGTGTTCTCTGGTCTTAGATTCCCCCACCACAGGAAACATACTCTCCACATCCACTCAATCGAAACCTTTCAATATTCCACATGGTTCAATGAGGTCACCCTTCTTTTTCTGAATCCCAGTGAGTAGAGGGCCAGAGCCATCAAACACTCCTCATATAACAAGCCTTTCAATCCCAGAATCATTTTTGTGAACCTCCTTTGACTCCTCTACAATGTCAGCACATCCTTTCTTAGATAAGGGGCCAAAACTGTTCAGGACACTCCAAGTAAGGCCACACCAGTGCTTTATAAAGCCTCAACACTACATTCTTGCCTTCATGTTCTAGTCCTCTTGAAATGGATGCTAATGATACATCTACCTTCCCCACCACCAACTCAACATGCAAATTAACTTTTAGGGAATCTTGCGCTGTAGCCTCTCTAATTCCTTAAAACTACCTACCACTCCACCTATCCTTGTATTGTCTGCAAACCTAGCCACAAAATCCATCATCCAAATCATTGGCCTATAATGTAAAAAGAAGCAGTCCTAACATAGACTCCTGTGGAACATCACTAATCCCTGGCAGCCAACTAGAAAAAACTCCGTTCATTCCCATTCTTTGTCCCCTGCCAATCAGTCAATGTTCTATCCATGCTAATATCTTTCCTGTAATACTCATTAAGTAGCCTCATCTGCAGCACCTTATCAAAGGCCCTCTCAAATCCAAATAACATTCACAATTCTCCTTCTTCTATCCTGCTTGTTATTTCTTCAAAGAATTCCAACAGATTTGTCAGGTAAGATTTTCCCTTCAAGAAACCTTGCTGACTACGGCCTCTTTCATCATGTGCCCTGAAACAACCAACTGCAACATCTTCCCAACCACTGAGGTCACAGTAACTGCCTATAATTTTTTTCTTCTGCCTCTCCCTTCTTGAAGAGTGGAGTGACCTTTGGAATTTTCCATTCCTCCAGAACGATGCCAGAATCAATCAACTCTTGAAAGGTCATTACTAATGCCTCCACTGTCTAGTAAGCCATCTCTTTCGGAACCCTGGAATGTTCGCCATCTAGTCCAGGTGACATCTACCTTCAGAACTTTCAGTATCTCAAGAACCTTCTCCACAGTAATGGCAATTTCACATACTTCTCCCTCCTGACACTCTCAAACTTCCAGCACACTGCTAGTATCTTCCACAGTGAAAACTGATGCAAAATGCTTATTCAGTTCATCCCCCATTACTACCTCTCCAGTATCATATTCCAGCAAACCAATATCTACTCTGATTTGAATGGAATTTTTCCTAATCTACGGGTATAAAATACATAGCTAAACACAAAGCAGCACAATGTGACTCTTCTTGACATCTTAGTCTCTTGTCTCTAAGCCTTCTGCTACTTGCTTCTATCCCTGTTTCCTTTGTTCTACCAAAGCAAAGAAATGAATTGTGAAGTCTTTTTCCTGAGTTCAGAAATAACATTGGATCTAAAACTTTAGAATCCAGGAAGTGGCGTAGTCGGTGATGATTTCTTTGTTACTCAGAACAATCAATGACAATGTAAAAATTTTAGCGTGAAACAAAAGGGATAAGAAGTTTCTTTTATGTTCCAATTTGTCTGAGAATGCTTAGTTCTGGCTTCTACATCATTGGACAGGATTTAGGAATAAGGAAATGTTACTTTAAAAACAGATCAGTAAACAAAGATACAAAATCTGGTGGAGCATCAAGAAATTAAATTAATACCACACAAGCAGTGGAGCATGGATAAAAAATAATTCTGTAAATTCATGCAAACCAGTAGAGTGAGTGAGAAAACATAAATACGTGTGAGCTAGAAGAGCATTGGGAAAAAAGAATTAAATTCAGGTTGCAAGATAACTGATTAAAATTTCAGTTGCAAACTCAAAATATTGAGATCACGATCCAAGTAATAAAAAGTACAATGAATTAAGATCAAATCAAAACAATGCCCAAAGTTGTGAAAACAACTACAGAATCTGTAGTTACATGGGAACATACAACTGATGGTTCAGGTTGCTACTTGAATAGAACTTGTGGTTGGATAAAGTTAATGAGAGAATCTAGGTGGAATATACTATCAATGTTGAATTTAATGAAACATAGCTCTTAGATGATATTGTGAAAGTATGGGATAAGACCCATACTGATGCCTGCTACTGATTCAGAGGTAAGACTGTGAGGTCGGTTTGATCAAATGTGTGAGCAATTGAGAGAGTTAACGGGATGAGTAAAGTCTCTTACTAATTGAAAGGAATATGCACCTTGCATGAAACTACAAAAACAGCACAATAGAGAGAATAAGCAGACTAAAGAGCAAATCTTAGCATTAACCGAGCAGGTGGAAGAGCAACACTGTAATTCAAGTATGTTGTGCAAAGCTTAGAAGTAAACTAAAACGAAATGGAAAAGTGCAACAATGACTTCAAATGGGTCATCCTGCTAGTGACGCTGGTGCTTCACCCAGGAAAACACATACTTCTGAAGCTCTGCCCAAGGAGTTTTAGATCTATTCAGATAGTCTCCAAAGACAGCAACACCACCTGAATTCTGTGGAATTAAAGAATGGACATGACATGAACTCCAGTGACTCAAGTAAGAATGACAGTGATGGAACAATAAGATTAACAGCTGTGTCACAGCTTGCTTCAATAAAGACCAAGAGAGTAAACGGCCACAAGACTGAAGATGAGATAATTGCTAATCAATAGCAGATCCATCAACTATTGCTCAACCACTCAGTAAGTGCTTGTGACCATATGAATCTTAATGAAGAATAGCTCGAAGAGTTACGATGCCTCTCCAACTAACCCAGGTGTGAGGTTGGATTGCTCTAGGCACCAAGTCAATTTGGTGAGATTGAGAGTGGTTTTGGGCTGGGCGGCCCAGGGATGTCACTGCTCCAGGATCCTGGTCCCAGAACATGGCAGTACCGGTGCTTGGACAATTTAAGCGTTTGCCCAGATAGACTGAAAGTCTCAGGGTCGGGAATGGACGCGAGGGTCAGGTTGACTTTGTTCACTCTCCTGCGAATGTCGGGCTGATTACACTCACTGTCTCCGTGGTGCCAAGGCTGTGAACTGATCCAGCTACTATGTGTTTTTGCCCCGCTGGTGTGATGAAATGGGACTGAGGTTTGGGCCTACTTTGGCTGCTCCAGGAACGAAGCTGGAGACTCAGTCTGGTTCAGAATGCTGCTGACTTGCTTCTATTCTTTACATAATGTGTGTGGTTTTTTTTCTCTCTGTCTCTCAGTGATTGTCTTTTTTAAAATTGCATTATTTGGGTTTCTTGCTTTGTGGCTACCTGTAAGCAGACAAATGTCAAGGTGCATATCTTATACATTCTTTGATAATAAATGTGCTTTGAATTTCCATTTAAAGTTGACATTGTGTGCTGCATATGTATGCATTAAAAATCCCTGATACAGGTAATTCATTTACCCTGTGTGTCAATGAGAAACACATGCTGACAGTAATAACTCAAGAACATAGAGATTGACAGCATCCGGTTGATTATTACTCTGCCCAATATCTGATTCTGTACATTGATGGCTCCTTAACGACTGAGAGTGGAATTTGAATAGTTGCTTCTGAAACGGAAGTGCTGACATCAGGAAGCATGGCTCCTGGTACCCCTGTGCCGTTTTATGTTTACAAGTGGACTAAAATGCTTTGTCAAAGTGTCAAGGATACTCAGGTGTACTGGAACTAGTGGATTAGTTTTCAAGCTGGATAGAAGCCACAAACCACACACACAGCAAAAATTCTACTCAAGGACTATACTCCTAGATGGGGATTGCATGTCCCATCGACTCTGACCAAGGAACTCATTTTACTGGGAGTGTTTGTCAGGAATTATGTTGACTGATGAACACTGTTAGCTTGTCCATTGTCCACATCATCCAGAGTCATCTGGACAAGTCAATTGAATGAATGGAACCATCAAACAATGATTGACTCAGTATCATGAGGAAGATGTAGCATGAACAATGGTTCTTTCTAGGGTCTTGTGTAGCATCTGAGCGATGCCAACCAAGGAAACTAAACAAAATCCATTCAAGCTGGTAACAGGACAATCTTCTGTCACTGCCAGGAGTCCTCAATCACAGAGAGGCTGATATACACATTATAGAAGATAGTTTTGTTAACTGTTGTGTGAAATTAACTCAGACTGTATTGTCTGTTTCTCAACCAGTTTCTGCCACTTGGAGTGCTCCAACAGGAGGAGGACACACCCTGATTCCTGGTGAATGGGTCTTGATTAAGAAACCACATAAAGAACCATTGAGAGCTCAGTAAGAAGGTCCTTATCGAGGTTAGATAACTACCAACTCAGCGGAGAAAGTAGAATGTAAAAATAAGTGGATACACACTAGAAAGTGCAAGTGAGCTAGAGTGGTACCCGGCGACAACAACAAGCACTATGGTTAATGTACTATTAACCTCTTGGCCACAATGTCTAACTGCTGGGCTACAGTGAGCAAATCACTAACCAGCCAGAAGACTTCAAGCAAGTCAGCAACTACTGAACGTCATTAAGTCTCTTCTAATATTATTTGTTGTTATATTTTTGCCAATTTTTCCGACTCGTAATATGCCAGTTGTGATGACTCATACTGTACACTTGTGTGCATCACATGAATTTGCTGACACTGTTGATGACTGTCACTGTTGGATATGTCATTATATATCACAAACTTCAAAATATTCACCAAAGATAGGCATTCCTACAGATCCACAACAAACATGTGCTCTCTTTATTAAACATTCCAGCAATGAAAATGTTGACATTATTCCTATGATTCATTATAGTCAAGGGAGACATACATTGCAATGGTCATGACCTACACGTACCATCTTAAACTTGATCATTTATGTAAATATTACATAAGTTAAGGAATATTACATTTGACCCGATTCATGTCTTATCCTGGGATTTCTCTGCATCTAATGTTCATGACAAAGCAATTAAAACTTTTTATGTGTTCACAATAATAGCTTCCATTTGCCTGAGTTCATAAAGTACTTTTCAGGTAGGGCATAGTTCATGTATGTATACTCTACATTGTCCTAAATGGGGTCATGACTCTAGAATTGTCATTGACAATCAGAAATATGTAACAATTCAACCAAGTTCCTGTCAAGTAACAGGAAATGGTCCAAGTTCATTGAACCATACAGACTTCATGTGTGGCAATGGAGCATGGACCTCTCTTCCATGTAATTGTTTAGGCACTTGTTATTTAAGCTACACAGCGGGGCAGGCACCATCTATGGTAATAAGCAGATAGTTGATGTATCAGACCGAGACCCTTCTTCATGACTGAAGAGTCTTTGCCCTAAATGTCAACTATCTATTCATTTCCATAGATGCTGCCTGATCTGCTGAATTCCTCCAGCATTTTGTATGTATTGCTTTGTAGTTCCAGCATCTTCAGACTTACTTGTGTTTATTATTTAAGGTATATTTGCCCTGTTGAGACAAACATGTACCTTACTTTTATCTCCTGAGTCTAGAAGCAAACGAGACATTTCAGAAGGAGATCATTTTGCATCAATTTTATTCCCACTTTATGGTGTTGCAAGGAGCATTAGAGATATTGAATGAATTGGCAATGACACTGCTGAAGCCTTGGGAAAAGTGACAACAGAAATGGTCACTTAGATGGTTCTTCAAAATCGTATGATATTAGATCTCCACTTCCTATTTCCTGCCAGAACACGTACAGTTTTAGGTAAAGATTGTTGTATCTACATACCTGATGAGTCAGAAGACATACTTGGCAGATTATATTCATAAAGAACAACTAAAATACATGAAACTGATGGATGGGATTTCATTGACTAGATTCATTTATATCTCGAATACTAGGGTTACACAATATTGTAAGTCATATTATTCATGTTAATATGCCTTTTCATAATTTACATCTTTTTTATTTGTTTTGAGGTGATCATTAACAGAATAGTTCAAAGTCTTTATCTGCCTTATGAATATTTTGAATATGCAGTATATCCTTTGATGTTTCATAACTTAAGTATTTGTTGATTATTTTATATTTAACCTAGGTAAGTTAAAATTTTCTGTCCCTAAAGTTTTTGATATAAATGTTTCTAAACATGTGATTTAGAATCAAAGGGAGGATTGTTAGAGTCAACTACTTAATTCTTAGATTAACCTGGGTTATTGCCTCTGGAGTGGCAGAGGCTGAGGTGAGATCTGACAAAGGGTTTTTAATATTATGAGGGGCATAGACAGAGTAGACAGACAGTATCCTTTTCCCAGGGTTGAAGTGTCTAATAACAGAGGGTATGCATTTAAGATTTGAGGGGGTAAATTTAAAGGAGGTATGAGGGACAAGTTCTTGACACTGAGTGGTAGGTGTCTGGAATGCACTGTCTGGGGTGGTGGGAGAAGCAGATACATTAGGGATTTTTAGCTCCTTCTTGCAATCCAACAATTCGTATATTGTTTCGGCGAGACCTAGTTTCCAGGTCTATAATCTTATTATGATATTTTTCCAAACGGGTTGTAGTTTCAGACAGTTTTTGCTTCAATTCCTCTTCATGTTTAGTAACTTAAGTTTCCACATCTTTAAGTTTTCCCAGAAATAACTTCATTTCATTATAATTCTTTTCCAGTTGATCTTTAATTGCCCTATTCTGATCTTGAATTGAATTCAGTGAATTGAATTCAGAACGATATCTTCAGCCCATGCTGGCATATCATCAGATCTTTCCTTTGGCACCTTTCCTTTTCCATTACCTTTGTCAGTAGGTTCATGCGGATTCTTCCCACTTCTCGTAGACATGGACATATTATTCCCTTTCAAGAATCAGCAATTAAAAATTTTAACTTCAAAATTTAAGCCTGGGGGAGAGGGAGAAAATTAAGAGCAGCACAAAATTACTGCTACTCCATCGACAGACAGAGGTGGTCTCCCCGTTAGAGACTTTCAAGAGATGTTTAGATTGGCACATGAATATGAGTAAAATGGAAGGATATATATATTGTGTAGACAGTGGGAATTCGTTCAGTTAGCCATCTGATTCTGTTGTATGTTCTATGCTCTAACCATTCAGTTCTTCAGTCAACCCTAATCACCACAGTGTAGCAACATGATGGCCACTTTAGACCATATTGGACTAAAATGAACTTGCATTTTGTTTTGATTGTGTCCCTTCTTTTAAAGATTATCTATAATATATGTGAATGCTGTTCATATGATGCTATAAGCCTTTGATGCTGCTGCAGCCAAGTTTTTCATTGTACCTGTGCATACATATACTTGCACATATAACACTGAGCTCGATAATGACACTCATGGAATAACCTGTTTGAAAAAATCAAGGATAATAGAGAACAACAGAAGTGAGCTGGGGTCATGATTAGGTTAACACTTGGTGAAGGGCAAATCAGGCCAGAAGGGCTTTGTGCCTTCACCTCCCCTTACTTTTTTATTTTTTCCAAGTTATGATGCACATCTAATGGGGATGCAAGACCTGGGTGCATAGAGTTAGTAGCCACTTTATTAGGCACACCTAAACACCTGCTTGTTAATGCAAATATTAATCAGCCAATCTTATGGCAGCAACTGAATGTGTAATAGCATGCGGACATGATCATGAAGTTCAGTTGTTGTTCAGACCAAACATCGTAATGGGGCAGAAATGTATTCTAAGTTACTTTGACCATGGAGTGAATGTTGGTGGCAGACAGGGTGGTCTGAGTATAGTAGAAACTGCTGATCTCCTGGGATTTTCATGCTCAGTCATGTCCAGAATTTTTAAAAAAACTGCACAAAAGCCAGAAAACATCCAGACAGCAGCAGTTCCGTGGGTGAAAACACTTTGCTAATGAGAGAGATCAGAGGCCACACTGGTTCAAGCTGACAGGAAGACAACAGTACCTCAAATAACCACGCATTACAACGGTTTTGTGCAGAATAGCATCTCCAAATGCACAACACATCAAACCTTGAAATGAAATGGCACAAAAGATCCACAGCAGATGCCATTTCATTGGCTCTTCAGTCAACCCTGGAACAGCTGGACAGCAAAGATGTATACATCTGAGTGTACTTTATTGACTACAGCTCCGCATTCAATACTATCATCCCCTTAAAACTAATCAATAAGTTTCAACACCTTGGCCTCAATACATCTTTGTGTAATTGGATCTTGGATGTCCTCACTTGCACAGCACTATAGTTCAGATTGACAAGAGCCTCTCTTGCACAATCTTCAACAGCACAGGTGCACCACAAAATTGTGTGGTTAACCCCTTTCTCTACTTGTTTTACACTTATGGCTGTGTGGCTAAGTACAGCGTCAATGCCATATTTAAGTTTGCTGATGACACCATTGTTGTTAACCGAATCAAAGGTGGTGATGAATCAGCATAAAGGAGGGATTGAAAGTCTGGCTGAGTAGTTCCACAACAACAACCTCTCAATGTTATCAAGACCAAGGAGCTGGTTATTGACTTCAGGAGGATGAAACCAGAGGTCCATGAGCCAATCCTCATTGGGGGATCAGAGGTGGACAGTGTCAGTAACTTTAAATTCCTCAGTGCTATCATTTCAGTGGACCTATCCTGGGCCCAACATGGAAGTGCTAATTAAACTGCAAATTACAAAAGAAGCACAGCAGTGCCTCTACTTCCTTAGAAGTTTGTGAAGATTTGGCATAACATCTAAAACTTTTACAAATGTCTATAGATGTGTAATGCAGAGTAAATTTGACTGGTTGCATCACAGCCTGGTACAGGAACACCAAAGCCCTTGAACAGAAAATCCTAAAAAAAGTAAACGGTATGGCCCAGTCCATCGTAGGTAAAGCCCTCCCCATATCTGAGCACATCTATATGAAACACTGTCGCAGGAAAGCAGTATCCATCATCAAGGACCCCCATTATCCAGGTCATGCTCTCTTCTCACTACTGCCATCAGGAAGAAGATACAGGAGCCTCAGGATTCACACCACCAGGTCCAAGAACAATTATTATCCCTCAACCATCAGGCTCTTGAACCAAGGGAAATACTTCACTTGGCACAATACTGAACCTTTCCCAAAACCTCTGGACTCACTTCCAAGGACTCTTCATCTCATGTTTTCAAAGTTTATTGCTTATTTAATTATTATTATTACTTCCCTTTTATTTTCTTTTGAATTTGAGCTATTTTGTTCGCACACTTGTCCACCCTGTTAGCGCGATCTTTCATTGATTCTATTATGGTTCTTGGATTTAGTGAATATGCCCACAGCAAACAGATCTCAGGGTTGTAATTGGTGACATATATGAACTTTGTTAATAAATTTACTTTGAACTTTCAATGGGCTACAAGAGCAGAAGACAAAGAACATACACTGAGTGGCTACTTTATTTGGTACAGGAAATCTGCAGATGCTGGAAATTCAAACAACACCCACACAAAATGCTGGTGGAACACAGCAGGCCAGGCAGCATCGAAAGGAGAAGCCCGAAACGTCGACAGTGCTTCTCCTATAGATGCTGCCTGGCCTGCTGTGTTCCACCAGCATTTTGTGCAATATATGTGTACTTGGAATTCTTCAATCCAAATTCAAAAATCTAGAATTGAGAGTAAGTCACAATAAAATATTTAGACTATTTTCATCCTCTTTAATAATTTAGAATGCTGTCTATGATTATCAGTAAGGCCTTAATTGCAGCAGAGCACAAACTTCATTTAAAGTTTATAACATGTCATTATTGACATTACCTCACACAGATGATATATTTGGGGTTGCATGCATTATGACCTGTGGTACGACATACCAATGAGCTAGCACTCTCATAAACAGTTGCTATTAATATGTGTTATAATAGAAGTAACAGGGAAAATATATTCAGAATGCCTGTAAAACAGCGTATTGCAAAGAACACCACATACAAGGCACTACTTCACTTCTCAGAACCAGCATTAGACTGCATGAATCAGGGATTTAGTAAGATGTATAAGAACCTAGAAGCAGTGAAAGTCAGATTCACTTCAACCAAAATCTGAACCATCTAATAATATCCTTCTTCTTCATGAATAGATAATGCCTAGAAGTATATCTTCAATGTCCGTAAACTACTTAAAGAGGTTGCAGTCACTTAAAGGAGATTTATGGGATATCCACAAAATATCAGACACTTGAAGATAAGGAAATATTGACTGGTGACTTGGAGCTAAGAAAATTACTTATTGACCATCAATTACTTGTCAATATTGTGGAACATTTAGGTGGAAGAAATGATCATTTGAGATATATTTTCGCCAATGCCAGGCTGACTAAGTGTGCTTAAAATTACCTTCCTTTCCTTCTTGTTGCAGTAGTTTGCAGTTTCTATATTCAATAGTTCAAATTATCGTAATGGAAAAGTGAATCTGGGATGAAAATCTATTCATATTCTTTCATCTCTGGAACGGAAGACAATTAAAATCTACTGAGGATGCTGCAAATGCTGGAGACACATTTCTTTGATACCTGCTGTTCTACATGAAACAAAGGTGTCTTGAGTGATGCAAATTCAAGTTTGAATGATTTATAGTACACCCAGTTTCCAGCAGACATGAATTACTCAGCCATTCACTTCTATGACGGTTCAGTGAAAATGGAACAGCACCATGCAATACCGTTCTGTCGTATCCTGTTCTATTAAGTCTGCACTAGTTTTCTGCCAACCTGGAAAGTTGTCTCACTTGACTCTGCATGTCAGCCCATGTTCTGTTTAAAAAAAAATCATCTTCAGGTGACACATGAACAACTGAAGTCCAACTGCATGCAGAAATTTTCACCTTGTAGCTAGTTCCAATGGGCAGGGCTAGCTTTGGAAGAGATATCAAAAGTTATCAGTATGAAAAGTTATAAAACTTGTTTCACTCTTGATATAATTTACATTTAAATTCTACAATCATCTTAATTGATTTGGTTAACTCCACTGAGAAGAGTACAAACTGGCAGGCATTCAATACCTGAAGTTTTATCCTGAAAGATTTATGTAATGTGTGCTTAATAATCAGCAACACAGTGCATTAAACAATTATAGGATGAATGTTAAGTTATAGCAATGATAAAGGGAAGCAAGTATGACTGCAGCTTCAATTTTTTCGTTTTGAATGACACACTAACACATTGACCAGGTATTGTTTAGTTATGCAGTAATACTATTTTTAAGTAGTTGCCTGTATTAGAATCTCTGACATTTCTATCCAAATACATATTTTGTACAGCTAAACACAAAAGAATGAAAACTGCCTCTATAAAAAATTTAAAGCATTAAAAATAAAATCTATTTTATAATTGTTCATGTTTCATCTTTTGCCCTTCACATCTCCTGCTTCCCAATGCTAAAAGCTGTCAAGCTAGTGACAAGATGACCCAGATACCTATAAGTCATCCACACAGTGGGGACAGCATTCTATGGCATCGGAATGAACACTGCATTGTACAAATGAATCCTGCTGATTGGTTTCAATGCAACTAGCACAATAGCCTGCATTTTGTGTTCACTTGTCGGATTTCTGTGTGCAATCTATGTAAATCACACTTCTCCAGCTTGACCAGTAGGCAATGTACTGAGTTGATGGTATTATTTAAAGATGACTGACAGGTCTTTTTTTTGTAATTTATTTTTTTATTGAAGTTCATCAAACAAACATTCTTAAAGCCAATGCATGCTCCTTGAAGGCAGGAGCTGAGAGGCATTCTTCTATGGAAGCTCATTTAGGAAACTGACGAATGGCTCTACACAAGATGGAGGGGATTCCATGGTTTCCTGTTAAGCCACTGATTTCAGGAGTAAGGAAGGCAAGCCAAGGACTTGAATCTTTCTTTTTAATTTCATACTAAAATGCTGCTTCAAAGAGTATACAGCCTATTTGGATTTGCAAAGCAGTGATCTCCATGTGTGCATGCCTTCATACCCATCAACCACATGAATCATGGTCTATTTTTGTAAGGTTCTATATGATTTCTGCATGGAAGTTGGTATGCCTCGAGGATCTGTTCTGGGACCGCATCTGTTTGTGATTTTTATAAATGACCTGGATGAGGAAGTGGAGGGATCGATTAGTAAATTTGCTGATGACGTGAAGTTTGGGGGTGTTGTAGATAACGTGGAGGACTGTCCGAGGTTACAAAGGGACATTGATAGGATGCAAAACTGGGCTGAGAAGTGGCAGATGGAGTTCAACCCTGATAAGTGTGAGGTGGTTCATTTAGGTAGGTCAAATGATGGCAGAATATAGTATTAATGTTAAGACTCTTGGCAGTGTGGAGGATCAGAGGAGTTTTGGGGTCTGAGTCTAAAGGACACTCAAAGCTGCTGCACAGGTTGACTCTGTGGTTAAAAAGGCATGCGGTGTATTGGCCTTCATCAACTGTGGGATTGAGTTCATGAGCTGAGAAGTAATGTTACAGCTATATAAAACCCTGGTCAGACCACACTTTGAGTACTATGCTCAGTTATGGTCACCTCACTACAGGAAGGATGTGGAAACTATAGAAAGGGTGCAGAGATTTATAAGGATGTTGCCTGGATTGGGGAGCATGCCTTGTGAGAATAGGTTGAGTGAGCTTAGCCTTTTTCTTCTTGGAGCAATGGAGGATGAGAAGTGAGCTGATAGAGGTGTATAAGATGATGAGAGGCATTGATTGTGTGGACAGCCAGAGGCTTTTTCTCAGGGCTGAAATATCGAACATGAAAGGACACAGTTTTAAGGTGCTTGGGAGTAGGTACAGAGGAGATGTCAGGGGTAAGTTTTTTATGCAGAGAGTGGTGAGTGCATGGAATGGACTGCTGGCAATGGTGGTGGAGGCGGATACGATAGGCTCTTTTAAGAGACTTTTGGATAGGTACATGAAACTTAGAAAAATAGAGGGCTATGGGTAAGCCTAGTAATTTCTAAGGTAGAGACACGTTCAGCACAATTTTGTGGGCCGAAGGGCCTGTATTGTGCTGTAGGTTTTCTATGTTTCTAAAACTGCTTATAATAGTTCAAGTGTGATCTGGACAATGCCTTATTAAGCCTCCTCAATTCATCGTTTGAAATTTTAGTCAATATGAATGTTAACATTTCATTTGCATTTCTTACTGCTGACAGCCTGCAAGTTAACCTTCAGGGAACCATGCACTAGCACTCCCATGAGCCTTTGCACCTCTGAGTTCTGAATTCACTCCCTGTTTAGAAAAGTCTAAGTCTTTGGTTATCTACCAAAGCGCATGACCATACAGTTCCCTACTTTTGCCACTTCTTTGTCCATTCTCCTAATCTGAAAAAGTCCTTCTGCCTTCTTCCTCAACATTACCTTCCCCCATCTACCTTTGTATCATCTGCAAACTTGGCCACAAGACAAACAGTTTCATCATCCAAATTGTTAGCATTTGAAACATAGCAGACTGAACATGGACCTTAGAGGAATACCACTGGTCACTGTAAGCCAACAAGGAAAGGCTCCCTTTATTCCAAAACTTGCCTTCTGCCAATCACCAACCTTCTGCCCATGCTAGTATCTTTCTGTAATACCACGTGGACATATCTTGTTTAGCTGCCTCATGGGTGGTATCTTGACAAAGGCCTCTGACAACACATGTAAATAATATGCTCTAACACTCCATTGTTTATCCTGCCTGTTATTTCCTCAAAAAATTCCAACAGATTTGTCAGGGGAGATCTCCCCTGAAGGAAACAATGCTGACTTTGGCTGATTTTATTGTGTCTCCAAAAATCCTGAAACCTCATTCACAATAATAGACTCTTATCATCTTGCCAACAACTGGTTTATAATTTCCTGTCTTTTTCCCTTCTTAAAGAATGGAGTGACATTTTCCAGTCTTCTAGAACCTTCTATAATCTTCTGATTTCTTGAAAGATCACTATTAATGCTGTTTCTTCTTCTTGGGGATGAACTGAGTTTGTGTCTTCCGGATTACTCCTAGAAACTTGAGCAGTTGCTGCTCTACTGTCATCCCTGCCAATCAACATTGACTAAATCCTCTCTTATGCCTTTGGAAGTGTCTTGCTCAACTGTAATAGTGATAAATCTGATTATAGCGTCTCCCTCTCAAACTGCATGATGAATTCTATCATATTATGATCATCACTTCCTAAGGGTTCCTTTGCCCTAGGTTGTTTATTACAGAACACCCAATCCAGAACTGGCTTTTTAGAGCAGCTTGTGGTCAAATCCACTAGGGTCAAGACAAATTTTAGGCATTCTCTAAATTCTTTCTCTTCGGATCTAGCACCCACCTGATTGTAGTACTCTTTCTGCACAGTGAAATCCCCCATGACCATCATTACATTGCCCTTTTTACATATGCTTGCTGTCTCCCATTGTAGTTGTAGCCCACATTCTGGCTATTGTTTGGAGGCCTGTATATAACACCATCAGGATATTTTGCAGTTTCTTAACTCTACTCACAAGTATTCTATCTCTTCTGATCCTATGTCACTTCTTTTTAAGGATTTGATTTCACTTTTTATCAACAGAGCCATCCCACCCTTCTGCAGGCCTGCCTATCCTTTTGATATAGTGTGCATCCTTTAATGCTTAGCTCCCGGCTATGAATTTCTTTCAAACATGACTCAGTGATATCCACAACGTCAAACCTGCCAATTTCAAACTCCGTGACAAAATCATCTACTTTATTTTGTATTCTTTGTGCATTTACATATAATACATTCAGTCCTTTAGTCACCACCCTTTAATGTCCCTCCTCCCCTTCTTACCCCATCCCTGACATATTCAGTTGTTTGTTTTCTTTTCTCTCTCTGCCCATCACTCTGCCTGTTCTCCATCTCCCTCTGGTACTTCCCCCCTCCCCCTTTCTTTCTCCCGAGGCCTCCCATCCCATGATCCTTTCCCTTCTCCAGCTCTGTATCACTTTTGCCAATCACCTTTCCAGCTCTCAGCTTCATACCACCCCCTCCGGTCTTCTCCTATCATTTCGCATTTCCCCTCCCCCCACTACTTTCAAATCTCTTAGTATCTTTCCTTTCATTTAGTCCTGACGAAGGGTCTCAGCCTGAAACGTCGACAGTGCTTCTCCTTATAGATGCTGCCTGGCCTGCTGTGTTCCACCAGCATTTTGTTTCTGTTGTCACCACCCTTTATTTCATTTTTGTCTCCATGTTGCCTACAGTTCAGTTCGTATGCCTTTTTAAACTTTTTGTCTTATTTTTTCATTCTGTAATCTTGCTTGCACTTTCCTTCACTTTTACTTTATATATACTTTTCCAAGCTGTCAAATCCACCCCCTATTAAGTTTAAAACCCTAAACTCAGCACAAGTTATGCAATTTGCCAAGACCCTGGTTCCAGCATGGTTCAGGTGGAACCCATTATACTGGAACAGCTCCTTCCTTCCCCAGTACTGGTGTCAATGTCCCACAAATTCACACCCACTTTTCGCACACCTATCTTTGAGTCACATATTTAGCTTTCAAATCAAAGTTATAGAATCAATTAAAGTAGAAGTCTTTAAGAGTTGGGGTAACTGAAGTTATCCATTCTGGTTCAAGAGCTTGATGGTTAAGTGTTAATAACTGTTCTTCAATATGCTGATGTGGGATGTGAGACTCCTGTATCTTACTCCTGATGGTAGCTGCAAGAAGAAAGCATGGCCTGGATAGTGGGTGCCCTTTGATAATGGTTGCTGCTTTCCTATGACTCCACTCCTTGTAGATGTGCTCAGTAATGGGGAGGGCTTTACCAGTGATGGACTGGGCTGCACCCACTACATTTTGGAGGCCTTTTCTGTTCAAGGGCATTGGTGTTTCCATTAACAGGTTTTGATGCAATTTCACTGATCAATTTTTATTCAAAATTTTAATGTGTTTATGTGATTGAATTTCATTTCTGTGATGTACTCACAGGGACTTAAGACCCATTTCAGGAAACCCCTGAGAAAACGTTAATGAGATAGTACTTGTGATGGTCAATGCCAATCTCGCCCCAAGAACTTGAATGTAATGCTACAAAACTAGAATAAGACCATAGTGTGTATGGGCAGAGTCAGAAAATGCATTTTCATATTCCACTACGCAATGCACCACATCCCTAGTGAACCCCTTTACTTTTTTGTTTCTCAGGGAAATTCTGGCATGCTTCTTAGCACAGCCAAGAAGGGCCAAAAGGCCTGTTTCTGTGTTGTAATGTTCTATGGTTCTAAATACCATCTATTCAGCTTCAATTAGTTGCAAAATGACAACAAATTTCTGTTGTCATGATCCATAAACAAGCCAACGTCTCACTCTTACTTTCTTCGACAATCGTGATGGTCAAATTTCCATTCAGAAGATAATATTAAGATATTTTATGCTGAATGTTGGATTGTTAAAAATTCCAAAAACCTGATAAAAGGACAGCAGTTTAGTACAAGGAATTCTGAATTAGAGAGGAATTATGAACTGCTCCTAACTCCACAAAAAAGTACTAAGTTCAAATTTGAAAGTTTTAAATTTAATTATATATACAGTTTAACCCCCCCCCCCACCAAGCTGTTGACCAACGGCTACATCTAGAATAATTTGAGATGAATGACAGACTGGGCAACAACTTATAGTTTGGCCAATTAAATATTCTAATAAGGTCAATAGTATCTGATTTAACTTTCATGTTTAACAGAAGCTAGCTTCTGGGAACATGGCAGCTAGGTTTGTCAATCAGGCTGCAAAGCCAGTTAAACTACTCATTTTATGAAATTAAAGAGTTAAATCTAATTGCACCAAATAGAAATTTCACTTCTGCTTTTATTGCTTGCTGATGACAAGATTGTTGTTGTTGTTCCTTTCTGCACCTTGTGGCACATTGGGTGGCAACATTGCCATTTCTTTAACATTTTTGTCTGTTTTTTTAACGAGGCCAAGTTGCTAGCTTGACACTCAACCAAGTGTGGGTGGAAAGCTTGCAAGGAGCTGGCCTGATTCGAACCTGAGATTCTCTCAACAATGGTTGTATCAGGAGCAAATTTATAGATGCATTTGAGCTATGCCTAGCTACACAGTCATGGGTACAGAGAGAGTAGTGCAGTGGGCTAATATTTTGGCATCATGCATAAATCTGATTGGGGTGTAATGTGAGGTGTCAGAGGAGAATGGCCAGACCGGTTCAAGTTGACGGGAAGACAACAGTAACTCAATAACCATGTTTTACAACAGTGGTGTGCAAAAGAGCACCCCTGAACACATAACTTATCAAACCTTGAAATGGGGTATGCAGGGAGAAGTAGCACCTCTGGTGAAGGGGTTTGTCGTGTCTATTCCAAGGCAACTCACTCACGTTTGGTCCCCACCAGACAGTCAAGTCTCACCGTTGGCTCCAAGTAGCTGTTTGAATGCTACCGTGGCCACACCCCGGTACCCACTGCTTCATAAGGTGAGCTAAACCAGGTGAAGGTAGTTGGCAGCCCCATACCCCAGTGAGGTAGGGGCGTGCCTGTCCTAGCATGCAAACTCAGCTGTGGCGGACTGCGTGGATGAAATCTACAATGAGATCCAACACCCTGAAAGCGGTACCTCAATGCACTGTGGAGAGTGAAGGGCATGACGAGGCACAGAAGATGTTGTGTTCATTCACCACAACCAAGGAAGTCCCCAGTTTGTGATGCTTGTCCCTACCACTGGATTTGGAATTCTAAGGTTGAGAGAATGGATCTTCCTCAGTGCAATGGCTTTTCCTTTTTAAAAATTCTCCCGCAGAGGTTTCCTGTCATCATCAGACACAACAGAGAACCACCATCAATCTGATTAGTGGTGGATGACAAAAGCATATGTATTATTAATAAACAGATAGCAAAATATTCATTGGAATCCAATCAGCAGAATGTTACAGATGCTGTTTTAAAATGACTTGTAATGCAATTGTTATGAACTATACACTAATACAAGGATTTTACACTTACATTCAATTGATTTGTGAGCACAAGACAATATAACTGGATGGATAGTTCAGAAATTCAGTTCTTAAAGCAACCTAGTAACTTTATTGACCTAGCACATCACTATTAGTTTTCGCATCTGTGCTCAAAGAGTCATTGAATTACATTTATTCTATTAAACTTTTATCCTCTGGTTCAATGCTTTTATAATTTAATTTTTTTTTCATTGCAGCATATGATCACAATGTAAAACAGGCAAATAAAACTGACAAAAATTGTAGACTATTGCAGACAAGTTAGTTAAGTGAAAGATGTTTTTTTCTCTTTCAAAGTGCATCTGTCTTCTAACTCACCACGCTAAGTATTCATTAACTGCACCACTGGTAAAGTGATTGGTAACTGCGGTTATTTTCCAGCACTATTCTGACTACATCTCCCAATCCTACTATCTTCACTTTGAAGGAGATTAACCTGTGCTATTCCTTTGTTTAAGAAGGGCCATAGAGAGCAACCAGGAATTTACGTCAATAGTAAGGAAACTGTCTGAGAAGATTCGAAGACAGAGGATCTACTCACACCTGGACAAATATGTGCTTATTAGAGATAGTCAGCATGGCTTTGTGCTGGGGAGTTTTGAAGAGGTGATGAAAATGATTGTCAAGGGCAGGGCAATGGATGTTGCAAACATGGACTTTAGTAAAGCTTTGGACAAAAATTCCTCATCATACTCTGATCCAGAAGTTAAGGCACATGGGATCAATGGAAATTTAGTAGGTGGAATTCAAAATTGGCCTGGCCATAGAAGACAGAAGGTAGTGGAAGAGAAGTGTTATTCTGTCTGGAGATCTGTGATAAGTGATGCTCATCAGCAAAAAGTGCTGGGACCTTTGCTGTTTGTAATCTATATAAATGATTAGAATAAAAATGTAGGTGGGCTGATAAAACTCAAAAGATTCAAAATGCATTAGTAAGTTTTGCAGAAGATACAAAAATTGGCAGAGCTGTGGATAATGAAGAAAACCGCCAAAAGATTCAGCAGTGTATTTTGTGCATGATGTACACTGCACTTATAACATGCTGATGGTATAGCTGGAAAAGTTGGCAGAGAACTGGCAGATGGACAAATGTGAGCGGTTACATATGGAAAGAAAGTTTACAGTAAATGGCAGGACCCATAAGAGCAGTGATGTACAGAGGGATCTTTGGGTGCAAGTCTATTTCTCCTTGAAAGTGGAAACAAAAGTAGATGGGGAGATAAAGAATGGTATAATTGAATTCATCACTCAGGTTGTTGGATCTAATAATTGGGAAATCATATTGCAGTTGTCTAAAACTTCGGTTAAATCAATTTGGAAAAAAATGGGTGTGCAGTTCTGCTGCTGCATAATTGGGAGGATATGGTAGCTTTGGAAGGATGCAAAAGAGACTCACCAGGATGTTTCCTGGAT